>NC_080092.1:33165666-33469614 GCF_950005125.1 Chionomys nivalis | reverse complement strand
TCTGACCTCTACGTGTGCATCTCGGCATACACATGACCCCGGCCCCATCACAGACATGCACAAGAATAACAAATAAAACATTAAAAGCTTTTTAAAAACTCCTCCATTGTCAGGTCTGGGAACAGGGTTTAGCAGGCCCATGCTTGCCTAGCATGCATGAAGCCCTGAGCATTGTCTAAACCAGTGTGGTAGAGCCCACTTGCAGTCCCAGAACCCTGGAGGCAGAGACAGGAAAACTGCCACAAGTTCAAGGCCAGCCTGATCTCCCTAGCAAGTTCTAGACCAGGCAGGGCTAAAGCGTAAAATCCTGTCTCAAAACAAAACAGTGCAGCTTCTCGGCACAGAGTAAAAGCATAAAATCAACATCAACATTGGTCGTCTGACCAGCAGGTATGACCTTCAAGGCTCTTGCTTGACCACAGTGAGTCTGGGGTTACTCTTGACCCCATCTTAGCTGATCTTCTGGTGGATCCTGCTGACTCCATCTTCCATATTCACCTGGAACCTGCTGTCTCACCTCTCCAGAGTCGTCACCTCTTCTTCATTGCCCAGCCATCACTGGCCAACAGTGCCCACTCACTGTCTTTGGCATAGAAGCCTGCTGACCATAGGAATCCAGGGCAGAGCCTGGCTCTCAAACCTCGCAGAGACTCTGGTCTTGCTCAGAGTAAAAGACCACCTCCTCCACAGCTCGCCGTGGCTCTGCCTCACCCTCTCTGCTTGTTTCCTGGCTTTTCTCTTGCCTGCCTTGCCAACTACAGTTGCACTGAGCAAACTCTGGCCGTAGCACCTTAGCTGAGGTGGTCCCTCTGCCTGAACTCATCTCACCATGGCACAGCAGTGCCAAGCCCTTAATGTACAGGCCTTTGGGGGAATAGGTCAGACCTAAATGATAGCATACTATTTTGTGAGGTCCCTTCCCATGGTCTCATGCTTGACACAGAAAAAGTGAACCTTAAGAGAAACAGAAAAGAAAAAATGAAGAAGAAGAAGAAAAAGAGGAGGAGGAGGAGAAGGAGAAGGAGAAAGGAGGAGGAAACACGAGCATCAGAAAATGAAGAATAAAACATACAATTCAGGAAACATTCAAACAGAACGTGAACTAGAGAGGCAAATAATGACCTGGTACCCTGTCAGCAAACATGGCCATCCCACGAGACAGGAGCAGAGACCTCCTCAGACTGTGTCCATGCATATGCCAGTAGCACCTCATCCTGCAGCTGGCCACAGACAGTTCTTTTTACTTCCAGGCATAAACCCCTCAGCTTTCTAGAAGGGTGACTGTAAACAAGGCTGGCCAGTGAGAAGGCCTCAAGGTGGGGCTGGGAAGAGTTGTTTATTTTATTCATGTTTTTTAAAAGAAAGAGCTACTGTTTTTTGTAGTGTGTGTGTGTGTGTGTGTGTGTGTGCGCTCTCTCTCACACACACATGTGAAGGCTAAAGGTTGACATCGGGCATCTTTCATGATCACTCTCTATGTTTGAAATAAAGTCTCTTACTGATCCATAGTTGAGGGGTTTGGCTAGTCTGACAGGGCATGGGCTGTCCCATCCCTGCTACTACACCCAACTTCTTATGTGGGTGCTGGGGATCTGAACTCAGGGCCTCATCTTACCTGGTAAACTCTACCGTCTGAACCACCACCCTAGTCAGCGAGCAGTACTGTTCTTAACAATGATAGCAGCATCTACCAGACTCATGGCACTGAGTGGTGTCTGTGCACACAGAGTTAACCAGTGCCTGGATCCTACCAGACTCATGGCACCGAGCGGTGTCTGTGCACACAGAGTTAAACAGTGCCTGGATCCTACCAGACTCATGGCACCGAGCGGTGTCTGTGTACACAGAGTTAAACAATGCCTGGATCCTACCAGACTCATGGCACCAAGCGGTGGCTGTGCGCACAGAGTTAGCCAGGGCCTGGATCCATCATGGAAGCCTAGCCCTACCATGAACTCCACCTGGCCGTTTCCTCATAAACCATTTTTCATGAGGTGTCAGCTCTTCAGTCTTGACATGAAACGAAGCCTCAGGAAATCCCGGGGATGTTCTCCGGGGTCGTAAAGGAGGCCACGACTTTCAAAGGATGGCTTTGCCTGCTCCCTGGAGCCTGTGCCATTATGGAGACCACATGTTCAGCTCTGTAAGACACCCTTTTCTGGACTGAGTGACCTCAGATCGGGGAAGAAGGCCGCTCATGGCAGTCACCTTCCTGCTGAGCACCCTGCAGGACCCACGTGGCTTCACCTCCTCCCTGAGCTGATTCTGCAACGGCCTCCAAAGCCAGCGTTTGCAGATGGGGAAACTGAGGCACAGAGTGGGTGCTTACAGGGGCACAGAGGGGTCTGCTCGCTGGCCAGCTGACAGTTGTTCAGATCCATGTACCTCTGTAAGAATGTTCTAGAACAACCAGGGTGCTCAGAAACTCCCTCTACTACGAAATAATTGTGCCTTCTGAAAGTATTATATATTGTTTCAATAAAAATTTATAAAAATCTGTTCAGAGGAGGAGACTGGTTAGGCAGGTATATAAAACATTTTTCTATTTTTTCCCAATCATGAAATACCTGAAGCTAGATACTATACAACAACAACAACAACAACAACAACAACAACAACAAAACAAACAAAACCTAAGAGGTTTTTAAGCTCAATGTATACTTTTGGAGACAGAGTCTCATGAAGCCCAGGCTGGCCTTATATGAACTGCTAAATCTCCTGCCTCCACCTCCCGAAGGCTGAGATACACCCTTTTGTCTGCCACAGTGAACCTCAAACCATGAGCCTCAAGAGACCCTTTCTCTTTCAAGTTATATTTGTTCAGGTATTTTGTTTTAGCCACTGGCACGGGGGCTTCATGCCAGTGGGTCACAGCTAACGACAGCCAGGGAGCCTGGCTCTTACCATCTCCTCTCTGTTTCTACCCAGCACCGAGGCACACAGCCGTCTCTGCCCCTGGAGGCCATGGTGTCCTTTCACACCCTTCTGACTGGATAGGGGTGTTCCAAGTCTAGTGAGTTGTACAGGTGAGGATTTATGGAAGGAAATAGATACATAGTTTCTGAAGTCAAATGTCCCAAATGGAAGCGTTGGTGTTAGGTCATGACTCGGTTTCCTTGCCTCTGACTTCCTAGGGCACAATCTTCTGCTGCGGTGTCTGTCCCTGGAGCTGGGAGCCAATGTGCACCTCCCCTCTGTAGGCTGCTTCTGTACGACAGCAACAGGAAACTGGTCAAGCCAGTGCCCCTGATGTGAGTGAGCTCTGCCAGATGGGTTCGTCCACTTCAGCCTGGACAGCACGTGGGTCTCCCTGCATTCATAACAAGCCTGACATCCCTGGGGAATAAAGTCACCACATCATGTCTACCTTGTATCAAAGCCTAAGAAAGGACATTGCACGGATGTTCAAGTCGCAGATATACACTTGGCAGCCACAGAAACAGAAGGTTTAGTTGTGCAGTCACTAAGATTTTAGCTAATCAGGGTTTGTGTGTGTGTGTGTGTGTGTGAATGTGTGCGTGAGTATAGACAAGAACATAAGTGTGTATTCACGTGTGCAAGTGCATATGTATGTGTGTGGGGGCAAATGTATGTGTGCACGTATGTGTATATGTACACATTTATGAGAGGTAGGTATATTTTACAGTATTACCATTATTAAAAAAATAATGCATTATTCCAAGAAAATTTAAGACCTAGACTCCTTACAATTCAATCTACTTAACACAATATTTCCAATTTTGAGGCATGTGATTTTGGTTTGCTGAGGTGAAGACTTAGGGGCACGGATGGAAGGATGATGTGTGATCAAGTGGAGATCTGTTTTCCCCCTAAACTCCAGACTCACGGAACTCATCGGAACCTGAGGTGCCTGTGCTCCATGAGAGGGGTGCATTGGTAGCCCCTCTCATCCCTACCACATTGGCAGAAGAATGTGAGGCCATCAAGACCCCCAGGGACAGAAAAGGCTGTGCTCCACATGCTAGAGGTGGCCGGACACGCTTCCTGTGGCTGGGGATGCGACAGTCTTCCTTTACAGTGATACTGTCTCAGAAAACCAAACAAAACCCAGAAAGCAAACAAAACAAACACCAGGCACAGCAAGCATCCATATTTAACCCCCCAGATGCCGGCTCTGGCCTTCACCTTCAGCCATGACCTCTTCAGCACGCTGACCCTCCTGCTTCTGTCCCTGTGGCTGCTTCTCCTCACCATTTCTGTCACCTGTACCATCATCCATGCCCTCTGCTCTCTTTCCCTTGTCCATCTTGGTGCTGAGGGCGCAGACTGACCCTGCCCAAGAGCCCTGTGGCTCTCTCTCTCTAGGCTCCCACACAAAGGCTGTCTGTTTCTGGTCTGGTGATTGAGATCCTCTACTCTTCAGGTCGGGGTCCTCATTCACCTCCTTTCACAAACCCTTGGGAGTTTCAAGCTTGGAGTGGGTCAGAGGGTGTATATATCAGATATCTATATCAGAAGGTGTGTGCGTGCGTGCGTGTGTGTGTGTGTGTGTGTGTGTGTGTGTATCAGTCTCCGATATTCAGAAGGGTGGGGCAGGAAGAGTCCAGGAGTTCAAGGGCAGCCTTGGATGGTGGTTTGAATGAGAATAGTCCCCATAGGCTCATATTTGAGTACTTGTTCCCCAGTTAGTGGAACTGTTTAGGAAGGATTAGGAGGCATGACCTTGTTAGAGAGCTGTATCACTGGGGGTGTGCTTTAAGGTTTCAAAATCCCACACCAGGAGCAGTCTCTCTCTCTCTCTCTCTCTCTCTCTCTCTCTCTCTCTCTCTCTCTCTCTCTCTCCCTCCCTCCCTCCCCTTGCTCCTGCCTACTGATCAGGATGTAAGCTCTCAACCACTCCTCCTGCACCATGCCTGCCTGCCGGCTGCCATGGTCCCCACCATGATGATCACAGACGAACTCTCTGAAACTTAAGCAAGCTCCGCATTAAATGCTTTCATAAGTTGCCTTGGTCTTGGTATTTCATCACAGCGGCGGTAGCCCCCCACTAAGACACCAAGGCAACCTCATTCCCTCTTCCCTCAAACGTTTAACCAGTCAACTGACAAACCAACCAAATAAAAACAATCTAGAATGCATCAATGAGTGAATTAGGACAAGCGGATGAAATGGGTCTCACTGGCAGTGTGGGACTGTCCCAGTCTAGAACCTTCTACACCACAGCAGCTGCCCGTCCCTGCCAACTGCCTTTCACAGCCAGGGAGGAGAAGGGTCCTTGTGGCGCCTCAGCCACCTTGTAGCAAGAGAAGGATAGAAACAGGGGATGGGGGTGTAGCTCTGTGGGAGAGTACTTAGCCTAGCATCAGCAATGTTCTGGTGTTCCATCCCCCAGAACCTCACACAATAAATTATAAAGAAATCAAGGGAGCAGCTGTGAGCCATCTGCCTGCCAGGCTTCTAAACCATACAGCTGGAGAAGCATCCACAGGCATCACTAGGATTGAGAGCAGAAACTAAAGAGTGGGAGGAGAAGAAGGGGCCAAGACCTTGCTGTGGCTGCCCACCCAAGCTGTTTCTCACTCCCAACCTGTCACCCTCAGGCACCTCCTGTCACTGCTGGGCAGAGCAGCCTGCCTTAAACTCAGCTGTTCCTAGCTTGGATACCTTTCTAGATAACACCACAGAGCCCTCCGTCAATCATGTCAGCTCCCTGCCCACAGCAGACCTGCTTAAAATGAACAAGAGCACACTACAAGACAGTGAGTCTGGGAGTCCATTGTGTGCCTGTAGCGTGGCCGGGTGACCATGATTCATACAGTCCACTAGGATTTAATAAAGATAAGGTATTGTGAGCTAGAGGAAGACATTTGACATTGACCCCTGGTCTCTACATACATGTGCATGGGCATATGGAGCCTCTTACACACACACACATGCATGCACACACACACACATGCATGCACACACACACACACACACGTGCACACACACACATCAGGGTGGGAAACACATTTGGCTGGTAGAATGGTTGCCTACCATGTACCAGTCCTTGGGCTCCACCCCAACATTACATGAACTGGGCACGGTGGCACACGCCTGTAATCTTAGCACTCAGGAAAGGAGGCAGGCCAATCCAAAGTTCAAGATCATCTTGGCTATGTATGGAGTTTGAGGCCATCCTAGCCTATATGAGACCCTGTTTAAAAAACGTAAAAATTAAATCCCTCTGTAGAAAAGTTCAAGAAGTATTTTTGGTGTTGGCTTTAATAATCCCCCCGGAGTCTCATTTTTCTATTCTGTTTAAGACTGAGGAGTAGGGGACCATGGGGCGGGCGTGTTGGGCTAATCTCTTGTTTCCCTGGGCGTTGAAAGGTGAGAACAGGCAGGCTGGGTCCTGCTGGAGCAGAGCGCTCACTTCAAGTCTGTGTTGGCAGTCAGAAGCCCTGTAGCTCCTCTTTCCAGCTCCTTGGAAGAACCCAGGGGACCCTAGCTGCTGACAGCTCGAGGGGAGGAGGCTCCAGGCTGCAGCCTCAGCCAGCCACCCCCTGCTCCCCTCCCCCTTCCCGCACCGCACCAGCAACCCACTGCCTTCTCACCTAACCCTCCCCCTCAACTCTCTGGCCCACTTCTTCCTCTTCTGGTGATTTTGTTGGGCCCTTCCTATACTTCTAGGAAGCTGCGGAGATGGCTCCGGTGACTTAGCCAGTGTTCAAGTCACCCAGGGGGTCTTCCTGCCTCTAGCTAATATGGCCATCCCCTTTATCTTCTAGAACTCCCTGGGACCTGCACTGTGCCTCCCCTGAACACAAAGACTGCAGTCTGATTGTCAAAAGTGGGCAGTGGGTCTGTGCCCATCAGCCTTTTGCTGGGTCAGATGGCAGGTCTTTTCTGATTAAGAATATTTATGTGTGTGTATGTGGGGGGCATGCAAGGTGTCAGAGAACAACTTGAGGGAAGAAATTTTCTCCTTCAACCATGGGGGGCTTTGGGGCTTGAATCCAGGAGTCGGCAGCAAGTTTTATACACCGAGCTACCTCCCCGTCCCCCGTTATATTCTAAATAAATTTCTGAGGACCTTTTAAATCATTCCCTATAATAACTGTACCCTGATTCTTTCAAAATCAGCATATTTAAAGAAACTTCTAGAAACTTCCACACCACCATTCACTGCACTACCGTTCATAAGAGCCGCTATACAAAGCAGCTTAACTGTCCACCAACAGATGAATGAAGAAAATGTGATCTATAGGACAGCAGAATACACAGACGTGAAAAGGTAAGACTCTGCCATTTGCAAAGATAGGCACAGATGTGCAGCACACAGATGTGCAGAACGTAGCTAAGCACAACATGCCAGGCTTAACCAGACGAACAACATGAATTGCAACCTGCCGGGCTCAGGCGGCTGAGTACTGAGGGACGACGTCATTTGTGGGATCTACACACGCTGATCTTGGGGAAATGGAGAACAGGATGGTGATGACCAGAGGTTGGGAGGGTGGGGGGGTGGGGAAGATAGGAAAAGGCTGATCAGGGGTACAAATTTAGTCAGAGAGTGGAAGGAGCCTGGAGTTGCGCTGCACAGTAAGGTCCATGGCTGATGATAACTCACCTAAGCAGGGGTGGGGCGGGGAGAGTGAGTGGGAAGGACCGCTGGGAAAGGCCAGCTTCTGTACAGGATGTGGTCACTGCACGCGTGAACCCGCCACAGCTGCAGGGCCCTCCAAAAACCCGGCACAAGGAATAGCCAATAACAGCCAACATTCTAGCAAGCAGCACTAATTAGACTCTGTGGGGGGCGGGGTGGAGAGGAAACAAGGAAAAGTGAGTACTTGGGGGCTCTGGGGCATGGGAGAGACAGATGACATGCATGTGATCAAGATACGTTGTTTACATGTATAACATTGTATATATGTACATAAAAAAATCCCAACATGTTACACACATCAAAACAGCTAGCGGCCATTTGGATTCTGCCACAGAAAAACAATATACTGGATATGCCAATGACCTTGTTTTTATCTTTACACAGTGTTTACATTGTAACCCACAAGCCTGTATTATTATGTGTCAGCTGAGGATGTAGCTGAGTTGGTAGGAAGCCCCAGGTTCTAGCCCCAGCACCCTGAGACCTGGTTGTAGTGACGCACACCTATAATCTCAGCACTAAGGAGGTAGTGGCAGGAGGACCAGAAGTTCAAGGTCATCTCTGGCTACACAGCAAGTTCAAGGACAGTCTGGGTTTCGTGAGACTCTGACTCCAAAAAAAGAAAAGAAAAAGAAGGGGAAGTATGGTAGAAGAGCAAGCATCAGCTGGGACTGCCCCAGTAATGTGGAACACATTCACAAATATGGAAACAGTTCAGATGCCCATCAGTTGATGAACGGAAGGCATCATGCCAGAGGAAGAAGTCTGGCACAAGGGATCCTGGGTAGCAGGACTCCCTTCCACAGGATGTAGAGAATGCAGACATAAGCAGAAAACAGATCAGTAGATGCCTGGGCTGGGGGTTTGAGGAGAAACACAGGTGACTGACGACGGGGGTGGGGCTTCCTTCTGGGTGGAGGAATTGCTGAAGAATTGATGCTGGTGAGGACACGGAATTTGGGGAATATGCTAAAAGCCACTGGATTGCTACAAACCTCACAACTGATTATATCCTACCAAGGCTGCCCTACTCAAAACCAACCTCAATAGCTGAGCCAGCATTAGGGGGAGTCCACTGTGCCCCCAGGATTTGTGGAGGACAGCTATCTTCTAGCTTCCTATCAAGACAGCGGCTACCTTAGGGTTACTTTAGAAACAAGACATGGCAGCTAAAAGTTGAAAATCCACGGTGAAACAGGGGCTCGCCTAAGCCCACAGCACTGGGAGAAGGGTCCGATGACAAGCTATCAGAGCGAGAGCAGGTTTCATACTAGCACAAACAGGCAGAGACTGCCAACCTACCTTCTTACAGCCGTGCAAGGCCACAGGATGTGGGGGGACACGCTGGGCACCCTAGCTGCTGCCCACACCGGCAAGCAGCTCAGGGCTCAGACCCAAAAGGAAGCCAGCCACCCGCTAGAGACCTTGAATCCGATTCTTAGGCTACACCGCCTTCCCTCTGAGCTTGACACCAGGTCATTAACCCAGCAAGCTGATGGCCACCAAGAGGTGGCATCAATTGGGATGTGGCAACCAGCGTCCCCAGGGAGGTGTGGGTGGGTGCGTAACTGGGTTTTGCTTCCTTCATTTGGATGGGAGCTGGCATCCCGGGCTTGCTCATTTGGCTTCCTCTTATTTATTCAGAGAGGCTGGTATGAGCCTTAATACTTTTTAGGAAGTTTTCTGTATGAGTTGGCTCTTTTTTTTTTTTTTTTGGTTTTTCGAGACAGGGTTTCTCTGTGGCTTTAGAGCCTATCCTGGAACTAGCTCTTGTAGACCAGGCTGGTCTCGAACTCACAGAGATCCACCTGCCTCTGCCTCCCGAGTGCTGGGATTAAAGGCGTGCGCCACCACCGCCCAGCATGAGTTGGCTCTTCTAGGGGAAGGGGAGAATAAAGCTGTACAAAGGGAGCGTTGGTATCAAGGACAATGCGATACATCCTGAACACCTCTCACCTGAAAATCTCAAATTTGAAGTTTTTTTGTTTTTTTTTTTTTTTTTTTTTTTTTTAGGTAGAAAATTCCACATCTGACCTCAGAGATAATTTAAAATCCCAAATGCCAGAACACTAAAAATAGGATATTGACATCAGGGTACATGCATAAGTTGCATATGAAACAAAATGAATTTCCTATTTTAATATCTTGGGTCTGTTCCTCAAGGTGTCTCATGATGTATGCTTGGATATTCCCAAATCTGTAACAATATCTGAAATACACAGTCAACCCCTATCAGCCGAGGAAGATGAATCTCAAATCCAGACAGGGTGGTTTTGGCCCTCTCCCAGTCAGAAGTCACAGTGATGGACAGGCAGCCCCTGAACTCACCATTAACTGCATGGAGAAGCTGTGGGTCATTATGACAGCCCAGGGTGATCTGGCCTAGCTCACATGGGGCACATCCAGGACCCTGCTCCAGATAGTGTCTTTTCCCTGGACACACACTCCAGAGTGAACAGACAGCATCACACGTGTGTGTCCAATCTCTCGTCGTTGCTTCTAACTTGCTGTCCCCTTAGCTTAGAACCAGCCATCAGGACATGCTTCTCTCTCTCTCTCTCTCTCTCTCTCTCTCTCTCTCTCTCTCTCTCTCTTACACACACACACACACACACACACACACACACACACACACACACACCTCCCTCCTGGAATAGCCAAGCATGTTACCTGAAGGTTGACTGTTCAGGGAAAAAACCCACATTAGAGGAAGAGATTCAGAGAGGAGCAGAGGTACAGTCACATCCGGGCAGGAAAGAAAACAAAAACGATGCATGTTAAGACTGTCAGAAAAGCCCAGGCACAGGGCAAACTTGCTGAGACTCTGACCACAGCCCTGCTGATTCCAGCTCTGGACTGGAAGAACGGTTTCCAGTGCTTCAGCCATCAAGCCTCCCTGCTGAGGGGCCCAGAGAAGTCAGACTTCCAGCAGGTATGTGACAAGAAGTGGTTCCAAGGCTTCTACAACTCATAAACACCTTCAATAATGTAGCAGGATACAAGATTAACTAAAAAAAAAAATCAGTAGCCCTCCTTTACACAGATGATAAATGGGCTGAGAAAGAAATGAGAGAAACATCACCCTTCAAAATAGACACAAATAGCATAAAACATCTCAGAGTAACTCTAACCAAACCAGTGGAAGCCTTGTATGACAAGAGCTTTGAATCTTTGAAGAAATAAATTGAAGAAGACACCAGAAAGTGGAAAGATCTCCCATGTTCTTGGGTAGGTAGAATTAACATAGTAAAAATGGCAATCTTACCAAAAGCAATCTACAGATTCAATGCAGTGCCCAGCAAAATCCCAGCAAAATTCTTCACAGACATCAAAAAAACCAATACTGAACTTCATATGGAAAAGAAAAAAAATCCAGGATAGCCAAAACAATCCTGTACAATAACAGAACTTCTGGAGGCATCACAATCCCTGACTTCAAACTCTACTACAGAGCTACAGTACTGAAAACAGCCAGGTATTAGCATAAAAACAGGCAGGAGGACCAATGGAACCAAATCAAAGACCCAGATATTAATTCACACACCTATGAAGACATGATTTTTTTTTTTTTTGGTTTTTCAAGACAGGGTTTCTCTGTAGCTTTTTGGTGCCTGTCCCGGAACTAGCTCTTGTAGACCAGGCTGGCCTCAAACTCCCAGAGATCCGCCTGCCTCTGCCTCCCGAGTGCTGGGATTAAAGGCATGTGCCACCACCACCCAGCTGAACACATGATTTTTGACAAAGAAACAAAAAAATATCAAATGGAAAAAAGAAAGCATATTTAACAAATGGTGCTGGCATAACTGGATATCAACATGTAGAAGAATGAAAATAGATCCATATCTATCACTATGCACAAAACTCAAGTCCAAAAGCCAGCCACATTGAACCTCATAGAAGAGAAAGTGGGAAGTACACTTGAACACATTGGCACAGGAGACCACTTTCCAAATATAACCCCTGTAGCACAGACACTTGAGAGAAACAATTAAAAAAATGGGACCTTCTGAAACTGAGAAGCTTCTGTAAAGCAAAGGACACAGTCAACAAGACAAAACGGCAGCCTACAGAATGGGAAAAGATCTTCACCAACCCCACATCAGACAGAGGTCTGATCTCCAAAATATACAAAGAACTCAAGAAATTGGTTATCAAAAGAACAAATAAAAAAAATAAAAATAAAATAAATAATAATAATAAAAAAAACGAACAAATAATCCAATAAAAAATGGAGTCCGAGGCATTGAAGAGGAGGAGGAAGATGGGGAAATGAGAGAATAGCATCTTTGAGGTTTTTTTTATATATATGTATTTCTATACAATAAAGATTTGGGTTTTTTCAACTTGAAAAAAAAATGGAGTACAGACCTAAACAGAAAACTCTCAACAGAGGAATCTAAAATGGCTGAAAGACACTTAAGGAAATGTTCAACATCCTTAGTCATCAGAGAAATGCAAATCAAAACAAGTCTGAGATTCCATCTTACACCTGTAAGTATGGCCAAGATCAAAAACACCGATGACAAGTTATGCTGGAGAGGTTGTGGGGTAAAGGGAACACTCCTGCATTGCTGGTGGGAGTGCAAGTCGGTACAGCCCCTTTGGATATCAGTATGGCGATTTCTGAGAAAATTAGGAAACAACCTTCCTCAAGATCCAGCAATACCACTTTTGGGTATATGCCCAAAAGATGCTCAATCGTACCACAAGGATGTGTGTTCAACTATGTTCATAGAAGCATTGTTTGTCAAACCAGAACCTGGAAAAAATCTAAATGTCCCTCGACTGAAGAATGGATAAGGAAAATGTGGTACATTTACATAATGGAGTACTACACAGCAGAAAAAAGCCAACATCTTGAAATTTGCAGGCAAATGGATGGATCTAGAAAACATCATATTGAGTGAGGTAACCCCGACCCAGAAAGACAAATCTACTCACTTTTTTAGTGGTTTTTAGACATAAAGCAAAGAAAACCAGCCTACAAATCACAATCTCAGAGAACCTAGATAACAATGAGGAGCCTAAGAGAAACATACATGGATCTAATCTACATGGGAAGTAGAAAAAGACAAGCTCTCCTGAGTCAATTGGGAGCATGGGGACCATGGGAGAGAGTTGAAGGAAAGGGGAGGAAGAGAGGGGAGAAGAGAAAAATGTATAACTCAATAAAATCAATAAAAAAAGAAGTGGTTCCAAGACAGCTCCTTGAGTGGGTACAAGGCATTCGCTTCCAGCTAGGGTGTAGCTCTGTATCTGCCTTGTCCATGGCTATCAAGATTTCATGGAAAGTTAATTCCCAAATTCCTAATCAAATGGTATTGAAAAGTGTGGCCTCTAGTGGGTAAGGGGAAGCAGGTGAGGTGCAGCATCACTGATGGTATTAGGGGCTTTATTTTAAGAGTTAATTTTGCTGGGCAGTGGTGGTGTACTCCTTTAATTCCAGCATGCGGGAGAAAGATGCAAGGGCAATCTCTGTGAGTTTGAGGCCAGCATGGTCTACAAAGCGAGTTCTAGGACAGCCAGAGCTACGCAGAGAAACCCTGTCTTGAAAAGAAAAAGACATTTTTATTTTTAGTTTATGTATGTGTATATCTATCTATCTATCTATCTATCTATCTATCTATCTATCTATCTATCTATCTATCTATCTGTTTGTATATAGGCTCTCTCTCTCTCTCTCTCTCTCTCTCTCTCTCTCTCTCTCTCTCTCTCTCTGCATGCATGCACACGTGCCTGTGAAAGCCAGAAGGAGGCATCAGATCCCCTGGAGCTATAAATGTAAGTAGTAAGGGGCCCCTGACATGGTTGCTGGGAATTGAACCCAGGTCTTCTGGAAGAGCAGCAAGCACCCCTAACCACTAAGCTGTCTCCCCAGCCCGCATTAGTAGATTTATGATAAGAGCTGAACCCAAGCCTGCTCTGATTCCCTGTGTGATGTCCCCGCCATGCAACGACTCATCAAACATTCTCTCCAGAGGCTGCCTGCTCCAGGTCACAGGTTTCCAACCTGGTGACACAACATGGTCATCTATAAAGTTTGTGCTCAAGAACCATGCAATCAAGTTACTGAAAAAAAAATCACAATAATATTTTATAATGCTTTAAATACATAATTTTGTGGTAGGCGACTGATTGGCTGTTTCTGCTGGCATTTTTCCATCCTCCAAAGCACTGAGCCAAGCAAACTCTTCGTTATAAACCACCCCCTCCCAGCTATTTTATTACAATAACAGCAAACAGACCCAGACAATTTCTCTGTCTCTCCCAGGCAGGAAGGCAACCGGGGGTTCAGACACAGGCAAAGCACAAGGTCTTCATACACATGGGGCCTCCATGAGGCAGAGCCTGTGTGGGATTTACCTCATGCATGAGCGCTTAGCCCTGAGCTTGGCACAGAACCTGTCAACCACAAGCCCTCAACTTGGGGCCATTCACAGCTGGAGGATACTTGCTCTCTCCCCAGTCATTCTCAAAGGCTCTCCGGCTCGTGCAACTGTAGCTGTGGAATTGGTTTCTTTTATTCATTTATCCCTGAATTCCTTTGTTCATCATCCCCAAAGCCATGACATTCTGGTCTAACCAGGATGTCTCATGCAGTTCACTGAGCCACCCTGGTCATTAGCAAAGAAACATGAACTCAGGTTTCCCTATTTTTAAAAAAGACTTATTTTTATTTATGTGTATATGTGTGCCCAAGCTATAATTACAAGCCCAGCGGCCTGGCTTCTGTGGCCATCCCAACATGGAAAGTAGACTGCTTGGGCACTTTTTAATCTCTTCTTGTTGTCATAGGGGACATTGAGGTCTAAAGACGTGAAATGACTCGCGATTACAAGCGAACACAGCGGGCCCAAGTGACTTGGTTAAGGGCTGAGGGGATGGATAGAGCAGAAGCCCCTCAAAGCCACCCCAGCTCCAAACATCCATGCTCAGTGAGCCCCCCTGTAGTCACTGTGGGACCCCTGGCCTCCAGCCCAGGGCATCCATGCTCAGTGAGGCCCCCCTGAAGTCACTGCAAGCCCCCTGGCCTCCAGCCCAGGGCACACTGGCATAGAGTTCAAAGGTGCAGAACAGCTGAGCATCCTCGGCTTTCCTGGAGCCTGCTGAGCAAACGTCAGAGATTCAGTGTCAAGGACCACCTGTTGCATGGGTGGTGGCTTCCTGGGACACAGCCTGTCCTGGAGCTCATGGGCAGCTTGTCACACCACACAGAGCCAGGCTGTGCACATCGTGTTCAGGAAGAGAGGGTTAGAGTTCTGTGCCAGCAAGAGGCCGAGGGACTTCCCGAGGCCTGGGTCTACAGCATGCCTTCCAGTCTTAGCCTGGCTATTTATAAGACTGAACGTCAGGGGCAGTTGCTGAACTCAGACTTCTCTGGAAAAAGGGACTGGGAATCTCCAGCCCTCAGGGCTCTTTCCGCAATCAAATGGCAACCAAAGTGCCCGGAATAAAGGAACATTCAGGAAATGCACTTCCCCCTCCCCTAAAGCCCCGTGCACACTGTGGCCCCGTATCTTTCTTCCTAATTTACTTTATTATTTGTGTGGGAGTGTGTAGGTGACGTGCACAGTCCACGGGGCATGTGTGCAGGTCTGAGGACAACTTGGATGGAGCTGGTTCTCTCCTTCCACCTCTACTTGGATTCTGGGGATTAGCAAGGCTGCCAGGCTTGTCCCATAAGTGCCTTTACCACAGAGCTATCTTGCCGGTCTGATATTCTTTTTCTCTTCTTAGGTATAATTGTAAGATGTCAGCTTTGTGGGGCATGAAACCATCCCTACTCATGTTGCCAATGTCAGGTCTTCCTAGGAGACAGGTCCATCTCTTGGCCTAAGAGATAGGCTAGTGATCCAACTATGCAAAATCAGAGGTGCTCAGACAAAAACATCTTCAGGGTTGGGGACACAATAACTCAGTACTTGAGGCTTGATGGACAAGACAGAGTCATCATGCCAAAAAAACAGTGACAGCTCCACTGACCTCATAAAAACAGCCCCCCCCCATCCATTAACACCTATGGCCGTTATCATCAGGTCACTGCCTTGGCCAGGCAGGGACTGGGTGGCTGCTACCAATGCTTTCAGTGTTTGGAAGATTATTTCTCATGAACATTGCTATGCTGAAAAGGCCTGTGTGTCAAGGGCTTAGTCCCTAGAGCAGCATCTTTGGAGGTGAAGGAATAAGGGTATAAGAGGTGGGGGTCTAGCGGCTGAAAAGATGGCTCAGTGGTCAGGAGCACTTGCTGCTCTCCCAGAGGACCTGAGCTCAGTTCTCAGCACCCATAATAAGTGGCTCACAATCTTCTGTAACTCCAGTTCTAGGGGACCTCACGCCCTCTTCTGGCCTCTGTGGGCACTGCACACATGTGCACAGACATATACGCATACATAAAATAAACATTTTTAATAGAGGCAGGGCTTAGTGAATGAGTAGTTCTTAGGTCATGGGAAGGATGCCTTTGAAGGGGATTATGGGGAGGAAGCACACAGTAGTTGGGTATCGAGGCCTCGAGAGAGAAGACCCTGAGTCCCAGTACCAGAGCAGAGAAGACATATCTAAACCGTTCCAAATGTGAGATGCTTTTGATATTTGAAAACAGCCCTGCTAAAGGAGGAGGCAGGATACCAAAACAAACAGACAAACCAAAGCCACACTGAAAACTGCAGCATCAAAGAGGGAGGCAGGGGAGGGCCAGGCTGCACAAACACATTTAATTAGAAAAGGACTTGACGCATCTTGAAAGCACCTAGAGCCACCGAATGCAGAGGCAATCTCCGAGGGAAAACTTACTGACATGATTTTTATCTCAATTCTAACAGCAGACATATGGTTTTCATTTCTCCTGGCTCATCTATGTGGGGATGCACCCTGTGTCCACCCCTGGGGCTCCCTGGAGACTGGATCGCTGGCACTGGGCCTAGTGTGCAGGTGGGGTTAATAAGTATTTGCTGGCAAGAGGAACGGCCAGCGAGTACCTTTGGAGTCCAGCTGGAGTGCCTCTTTGCGAAAGTTTATCTTTGAAACTGCACGGAGCCAGATTTATTCCTCCTGGTGTATAGCTCGGCTCATTTAGACCAATGGATAGTCACGTGATCACAGTGCCAGCTAAGATAGCGCCATTCCCATGACCGCCTCAGAATTAACTCCCTCGCCATTCTCTCCCTCTCTGTTGCTCTCCTATGATTTATGCCAGCCATGGGCCTGTTCTGTTCTTGTCGTTTTTATTAATTTTTTTTTCATACAATATGTTTTGATCATTGTCTTTTCCTCTTCCAACTCCTCCCAGAATCTCTCCCTCTTCTCTACCCACCCAACTTTATGTCTCTCTCTCTCTCTTTCAAGAAAAAAAAAAGCCAACCCACAAGTATGAAAATCAAAACAAGCAGAAGACCAATAACACACAAAAAATGCCCAAACAAAACAAAATGAAACAAAAAGTTCACAACAAAATGAAACCTCATGGAGTTTATTTTGTGTTGGCCAAATTCTCGCTGGCATGAGGCCGGCTCTAGAGTGTGGTTGACATATCCGTCGGTATATACCCCTCTGTTGGAGAAAACGGATTTCTCCTTTGCCCGTGAGAAGCAACAGCAGATAGCTTCTTGCTTAGGCATGGTACTCCCTGCCCACTTCCTCCTCTCAGTGCTGGGACCTCATATGGCTGTTCGTAGAGCTTTTAAAAAAACAGTGGAGAAATAAATGTAACCTGAGACTGGCAACATGACTCAGCAGGTGAAGGAGCTTGCTGCTAAGCCTGACTGTGTGAGTTCAGTCCCCAGGACTGGTGAGAGGAGAGAGCTGACTCCTGCGAGTTGTCCTCTGACCTCCAACCCTCCCCACAATAAAGAAATGTAAATAACAACTTTAAAAAAAAGCAACATAAAATCTACTACTCCTTTCCTTCTTGCTCTGTAGACCAGGACAACCTTGAACTCATGGGAGATCCTTCTGCCTCTGCCTCTTAAGTGCTAAGGTTCCTGGCGTGTACCACTACACCTGGCTCTGTTTTGAGTCAGGGTCTCCCTTTCAGTTCAGTCTGTTCTAAAACACTATCCAGCCCAGGTGGGCTTTGAACCCACAGTGATCCTCCTGAGGCAGCCTGAGCGCTGTGACAGGCATGAACCACCATACCTAGTCTTACCATTTTTGAACACAATTCAGTAGCATTAAATATATTTATAATCTTTGCTGCCACTGTTCATCCCCAGAACCTTCCCTTTACCACAAAGCAAAACTCTGTACCTATTAAACGATAGCTACCCCCATCCCCCACACCCGTCATCCCCCACACCCCCATACTCTACATCCCTCACACCTCTCACCCCCACACCCCTTATCCCCCATACCCCTCATCCCCTACACTCCTCGCCTCCCAACTCCCCCATCTTTGTATCTGGGTGAATCTGCCGATTCCCAGCTTCTCCTGTGCACACTGCATCATCTGATTTCTTCCCTATCTGGCTTGTCTCACATGGCACATCTCCAAGGCACAGCTATGCTGGAGGAAGCGTGCCACGGAGGCGGGTGGTGCCGCCTTGCTGGAGGAAGCATGCCACGGAGGCGGGCTTCCAGAGTTCCTAGCCTCATCCTACTTCCAGCCGCCTATCTATCTGCTTCCTGTGTGTGGATGGAAATGTGATCTCTCAGCTTCCTGCTCTGCCTGCCTGCTGCCACACCATTGTGAAGACACCTGCCCCTCCTCCCCACTCTGGAACCATAAGCCAATAAGCTCAATAAAGTTGGGGTCATGACATTCTATCACAGCTATAGGAAATGACCCGATAAGCATGCACCCGAATTCCCTTTCTTTTAAAGGCTGCATATATTTCTACTGTGTGCATTAACTGTCATCTCAGCAGCTGGTGGACACTTTGGTGGCTCCCATCTTTTGATGAGTAATGGAGAGTCATGCTTTTTTGAATTCTGGTGTATAAAGATCAGTTTAAGAGTCTGGAGACGCCACTACTGTCTCCATCGTTTCGCCACCTATGCATGTCATTAAGGAGAAGCAGTGAGTTTACAGTGTGATTTTTCAGCTGGCCTTTTTCTTGGCACCGCTCATTCATGATCTGCCCACATGATCGTGTATTCTGAGTTTTCTCTCATTCTCTCTCCATTTCCAGTTCAATAGCTTGAATGGACCACACTTGAACTCTCCCGTTCTGTGCTGTGACTAAATACCTGTGGCAAGTGAGACCAGGAGAGCCTTATGTAGGCTCTTGGTTTCAGTCTGTTATAGAAAACTCACACTGTATCACAAGAGGACCCGAGTTTGAGCCCCAGGCCCAAATGCCGGACGGTGGTAGTGCACATCTTTAATCCCAGCACTCGGGAGGCAGAGGCGGGTGGATCTCTGAGTTCACGGCCAGAGTGAGTTCCAGGACAGGCTCCAAAAGCTACAGAGAAACCTGTCTTGAAACCCCATCCCTCCCCCCAAAAAACAAACAAAAAAAAAGTCTGGATGTGATAGCCTGGGTTTGTAATCCCAGTTCTTGGAAGGCAGTGACAAGAGGATCCTGGGCCTTGCTGGGCAGCCAGCCTCGTCTAACTGTGAATTTGGGATCTTGTCTCAAAAATTAAAATGATGGCTCTTGAGGAATGACAGCACAGGTTTTCCTCTGGCCTCTACATGTATACACACCTACGTACACACACACATGCACGCACACACACACACGCACACATACACAGAGAGATTTCTCACAATACAGCAGGATAATTTAAACCAGCTGTTCAAATATATGAGCCTGTGGGGGGACATTTCTCATTCTGTCTACACAACTTTGCATGGTGTTTCATGCAGAAATGGTTTATAATATCTAGGAGCATGTGTAGATGCAGTCACTACGATACCTTACATTTAGTATTATTGTGTGTATACTGGGGACACGGCTTCCTCTCTGGGAGCCAAGGATTGAACTTAGGTCATCAGGTTAGTGTGGTAAGCACTGCACCTTTACCCAGCGTGCCATCTCATAGGTCCACAGCCACGTTACAGAAGGGGCCTAGATTTTGTTATCAGCGGGGCTTCGCACACCCAGGGGTGACATAAACACCAATTCCCTTTTCTCCTCCGTGGAGAACTTCAGAATCATTTCATGCTTGTTGAAGTGCTGGCCTGTAGACAGGATACTCCTGCTATTTGATAGTGGCCCTCACTCAGTCAGGGAGAAGAAGCGGCCCGGTCCCCAGCCCCTCCATTACAGGGCAGGAACTCACATTGTAGGTATGTGACTTCCAGGGCCGAGGCCTCTCAGGTCTGAGGGCTCAGCCTCCCAGTGGCCTGTGGGCCGCCTTGCAGATGCCTAGCTATTGTCTAAAGCATGGCCCTGTGCCCCAACTGTGCTGACATCGGCAAGGCTTTTCTGAGGGAGACAATGGGACACTACAGACATAAAACAACAGAGGCTTCTGTGAGATCCCATGGGTCGGAGCTGAAGGCGCCTGCCAGCCTTCTTGGGCAACCCAGGCTAGGACAGATGCCAGAGGCCACACGGTACTTACAACCATGACTCCTGCAGCTTCTTGATTCAAAGGGCAACAAGACAGGTTTCTGGGGGTTAGAGGGATGGCTCAGGGTGTACGAAGAAGCAGTACTTGAGAGCATGCAACTGCTTTTGCCTGTGGGTGCTGGGAACAAAACCCAGGGCTTCTGCTAGGGCAGGAGCACTCTCTTCCACCAGGCCATCTCTCCAGCCCCAGACTTGGTGTTCATTCTCTGTACAGTCATGGGTTTTGTGAAGAGATTTTTATTCAAGTAGATTATGTACTTTGAGTTTGGTTTCCAGTACCCTATGTCAGGTGGCTCCAAGCTACCTGTGACTCCAGTTCTGAGGGACCCAATCCCCTCTTCCGTCCTTTGGCTTTCTGGGGCACAAGCATTAACTATTCACATGGCCATATACATAACTAAAAAAAAAATAATAAAATTCATCTTAAAACCTCCAATGAAAAGAAATCTAAAAACAAGAAAAACAATAAACGACCAGACAGGTTTGAGAAAGAAGTTCTAAAGATCCGCTCTTGCCTTTGGTGGGCTTCTGGGGGTGGATAAGCAAAGGGGGTGGAGGCCCAGCTCAGGGGCCCTGCATCTCCCCGTGTCTTTCTGCTCAGTCTGTTTCCTCTCACATAGTGACCAGTCAGGACCAGAGCCACCACAGCCATTTCCTGAAGACCCTACCACACTCCAGGCAGGGCCTGCCTCCCACGCTGGCTGTCCCCATCAGGTCCCCATCAGGTACCATGCCCTTCGCAAGAAGCGATACTAAATCCATCTACGAATTTGATGAGACTCCCACAACCACGCCTTATGCTCCTTATTTGAAAACTTAAAAAAAGTTGGAATTCACCTACAGAATAAAACAGTTTTGCTAATTCTAAGACAGAATTCTGAGGCAAGCTGGGTGTGGCCAGGTACAACTGTGATGCCAGTGTGTGGGAACTGAGGCAGGAGGATTGAATATTACACAGTAAGAATTCTTTCTTTCCTCCTCCTCCTCCTCCTCCTCCTCCTCCTCCTCCTCTTCTTCTTTTTATTCATTTTATTTATTTTATTTATTTATTTTTTTAAAAAGTGAGATTCGTGAAGACCAGCCCAGGCTGGATATTTCAAACCTGCCAAGTGCCGGCAGGAAGCTAGAGGAAGCCACAGGTGCCCTTCCACCTTCTCTGAGTACAACGGAAATTCCTGGGTGTGAAGACTGACCCTTGGCATTCGTGGGATTGTTTCCCATGCATGGTAACATCCCAGGAAAGCAGAGACAGGGAGTTTACATGCCGCCCCAATATCCAGAAGTAGGCATGGAAGAACCAGGACTCAGAAACACGTTATGTCCATAGAGGCCACATGGGGGCAGTCATGAGGCACCCAGAGTGGTGAGTAGGCCCTGGTAGGTAACCTGGAGTTCCAGCTCCCTGCAAACTAACAAGGGTGTCCGTGGAGACAGGGGAAAACCTGGACACTAACGCCATGGCTGGAAGTAAACATGGTGGTGGCTCCACTGGGCTATGCTGTCCCTCCCCCCACCCCCTATAGGCAAGTCTGTGGGACATATCCTTGATTAATAATTGATGAGGGAGGGTCAGGCCTACTGTGGGTGCTCAACCCCTGGGTAGGTGGTCCTGGGTTGTACCAGAAAGGCTCAGCAAGTCATGAGGAACCAGCCAGTAAGCAGCACTCCTTCATGGCCTCTGCTTCAGTGCCTGCCTCCAGGTTTCTGCCTTGCATTCCTGCCCTGACTTCTCTCAGTGATAGACCGTGGTGTGGAAGCAGAAGCCAAGTGAACACTTTCCTCCCCAGCTGCTTTTGGTCACGGTGTTCATCGCCGTCACAGGAAGGTCCAGGGGCCTTTGAGGAGGTTGTACGAAGAGTCAGTCTCTCAGCGATATATGGGAAAGGTCAAAGGTTCCATCAGTAGTCCCTCACCACACCTTAAATGAGAAAAGACGACCCCAAGAGACACAGAAGTGACAGCACACAGGTATGAGAATGATGTGACAGAACTCTGAAAACAGCCATCATAAATGGAGGAAACGAACCGAAACAGTGGATTTCTTACCAAGAAAGAAAGCATGGAGGCCAGAGAAAATAGGATTTTTTTTTTTTGAGTATTCAAAAAGAAAAACAAAACCATTCAACTCCAAACCCACAATTCTATGTCCAAAGAAAGCACCCTTTGGGGATGAGATTGGAAACAGGCGTGTTCCTGGGTGAGGGAGACGGAAGGGAGTTGGCTGCCAGTAGATCTAATCAGAGAGGATGCTCAAGGGAATTTTGTAAAAGGGAAGGAAAGAAACACATGAGCAGAAGTACGGGTAGATCCAGGGAGGCAGAGGCAGGGGGATTTCTATGAGTTTGAGGTCAGCCTAGTCACATAGTTAGTTTGAGACCAGTGATGGTTACATAAACCTGATCTCAGAATCAAAACGAAAACAAACAAAATGGGTAAATGGGTAAATAAGGGGGGTGCCAAGGCTTATATTGGTAATTCCAGTATGTGCGAGACTGAGGCAGGAGGATTGCTTTGAGTTCCAAGAAAGCCTGAACTATTAATACGTAATGTGTTCTAGGTCAGCCTGGGCTAGAGCAAGACCTTTGCCTGAAAGGAACCAAAATTTGGAAAATACAACGGGCCTCCCTTCTCTTAAGTTTCAAAGATTATTGCTTTAACATTGAAGCCAGAATCATAATGCTGCCCACTGTAACACAAACACAGGGGATATTTATGACCACTATATAGTAAATTCTGGAATGTGAAGATACGTGAACGGAGTTAAGGGTTTTAGCTTCCATTTGGTCTGGTGTAGGCATTCTGGAAAACAGTTTACTGTTAAAAAAAAAAGCCTAAACAAATACGTAATTACCATATGACCTAGCAACGGTCCCCTGGGCATTTATCTCAGAGAAATGACATTTTATACTCACACAAAAACCTGCAGAGAAGCCGGCTGTGCCAGCCCCAAACTGAAAATAACGGAAATGTCCAAGAGTGAGCAAATGATGGAACCAGGGTGTATACAGACCATAAAACACTTCCCAGAGGCAGAGAGGAACGAGCTATGGGGACGTGGACAACAGGGACGGCTCTCAAAGGCACCGTGCGGAGCGAGAGCAGCTCTCAAAACACTGTGCACAGCATGAGTCAGCCTGAGGCGGCCTTCAGGTGACAGAAGCGGGGGTTTGGGGAAGAGATCAGTGGCTGTCAGGGCTACACCGTAGCGTGTTCTCATCATGGTGACGTGTGTGGCAGTCTGTGCATGCGGCAAATGACAGAGCCATATGCACACGGTACCAGAGTCAGCTTCCTGGGATGGCATGGCCGAGGGACGCTGGGGAAGGGACACGGGACTGACTTCTGTGTACTATTTTTAACTTTTTAGATTAAAATATACATTTACTTTTATTTATGTGTGTTCATGTGTTCCTGCTTGTCTGCATGCGCACCACATGTATGCAGTACCCAAGGAGGCCAGAAGAGGACGTTGGGTCACTTGAAAATGAAGTTCCAGGTGGTGAGCTGCCACGTGGGTGCTGGGGATTGGACCTGGGTCATTTGGAAGAGCAGCCACTTCTCTTAACCACTGAGCCATCTCTCCAACTCTATTTTTTTTTAATTTTTATCTGCATGCAGGTGTGCCTATGAGTTTATGTCTACTATATTCATGCAGGAGCCTGGGGAAGCCAGAAGAGAGTATCGGCTATCTTGGAACTGGAGTTATCGATGGCTGTGAGCCAGCATGTAGGTGATGGGAAGTAAACCCAGGTTCTCTGCAGGAGCAGGAAATACTTTTAATCACGGAATCACCTCTTAAACCCACAGTTTGAAGAAATTGTGCATGTCTGTGGGAATGTATGATACGTATATGCCCTGCATGTGCAGGTGGGCACGCTTGGGGTTGGACGAGAGCATCGGCTCTCCTGGAGCAGGAATTCCAGGCGGCTGTGAGAACTGAACCTGGTCCTCTGGAAGAGCAGGAAGCTTTTAAACACTGAGCCATGTCTGCAGCCCCCCAAATTCTTTTTGATCTTACTATACTGTTTTTTTTTATAGATGAACATTCATTGTACATAGTCACAGGGTTCATGAGATTTTCATCCAAGCAGGTTATGTATTTGACCAGAATTATGCCCTATGCTTTGCTTCCCCCCCCAGCCCAAGTTTTCTTCTTTTCCCAAGATAGGCTCACTTCTTCACCTACAGGACGCAGAGGTATATATAACAGCATTGTAGCATAGAAAGAACTCATGCCACTTCTGGCTTTTTAAAACGCCGTCCACCTCTCTTCTGTAGAAATGCTGTCCTTGCATTTGCTCCTATTACTACAGCTTTAGCTTTTCTTCGGTGTCAGGGTGTTGTGGAAGTTGAGGCTCTTACAGCTCAGCCTTTGAGGTTTCTTACTCCTAAGTAGCTTTCTCAAGTGTGGTGTATCACCCGGAAATGATTTTCCTTCTTGATCCAAGAAGGACACAGCTGCATAAGGATGTCTTGAGTGTGACTTCCTCTCTCCACATTCTATCAGCTCAGGTCCACTGATGGACAATGCTAAGACCATGGAGATGGCTGAGGCTGTTCTGCTACTGGACCTTTGTGGATGTCACTCAAGGGACCTTGCTTATGGTGTACTTGGTTCCTTGAGTGTTTTCTTTCTGCTCTTATTTATTTCTCTCTCTCTCTCTGTATGTGTGCGTGCGCGCGCGCATGCGCACACATGTGTGTATACACGTGTGTGTATGTGTGTATGCATGTGTGTGTTCACTCCGGCCACATCTGGGTGTGGAGGTAGAGAACACCTTCCAGGAGCCCAAGATGGGATCTGGGGATTGAACTCAGGTCTTCAGGTCTCCATGGCAGGCACTTTATCCACCGAGCCATCTTTCCAGCCCCTTTATTTGGGTCTTTAAAATACCTCACTACAGGAAATGAAAACTTTCAATTTATCTGGAATCCAATGAATACTTTACCAGAACAATAAAGGCTTTTCTTGAGTAGAGAGACCTTTCTTATTCCATTTCACCAACGACGTCTCTACTGTTTAGTTCTTTTTCCTCATTTATTTATGACCAAACAGTTGTCCAGGCTCCACGGAAGAGCAGGGCACTGTGCCATGCCCTGGGAGTTGAGGAGGAAGAAGTACACAGCCTTTGATCTCACCAAGCTTTAAAAAGCCCAATGCGAAGGGCAGACAGCTGACCAACCAATTATCACAGTGAGTGACAAGAGTTACCAGAGGGGCCCCTAGAAGTGACTGGCTGGGGGTTGTCCCTGAGCCCAGGGCAGCAGGGAGCTCTTATATGAGGGTTGGGAAGAAAGTTCCAGGTAGGAGAAATGGCATTCTCAACAGGGCTGGGCATGTGCAGAGAGTTCGGGCAAGCGCAGGAGGATGGGACAAGCTCTGTGGTAGCGCCTGGGGGTGGAGGTGTGTGTTGTCATCCCTATCAGTGCTCTCAATCTGCTGCCTTTTCAGGTGGGGCCCTGGAGCTGCTCGCTTTCCTTACAACCCATCCTGCTCCTTCTGCCCTTCTTCAGACAAGGTCTCCACTATAGCTCAGGCTGTCCTAGAACTCATTACGTAGCCTAGGCTGGCCTTGAACTCACGCCAACCTGCCTGCCTCAGCATCCCTAGTGCTAAGATTACAGGCATGAGCCACCACACCCGTAGTCCTCTTGTACCTCTCCCAGTTTCTCTGCCCCAAGCCTGAGTTTAAACTGTGTTCCCGCTCTCACCAGGAGGCTCTTGGGCTCACAATGGGCTCAGGTTCTCTAGTGCTAAGAACTGCCCTTTGTAGAGAGAGACAGCAGCTGAAGGAGAGTTTAGGGCCTTGTGTGGTCGTAGCCACAGCCCCGTGTTTTCTCACAGGGAATCGGTGCTGGGCCAGGATGAGGGGACTTCAGTACTGGTCCAGCGGCACTGTCAGTGAAAAGATACACAGTGTGGGAGAGGCCTATGTGCTCTGAGGGCAGGAGGGCGGATGTGTGAGGTCACAAGCACCTAGCGGGCTGGAGAGCATCCTGACTGGCATTACTGTGGATATTCTTCAACAACAACAACAACAACAACAGACAGATGTATGGAAAAGACAGGCAGCCTCCCAAGCATGAGCTGGTCCGCTCTCCTTGGTTGTACTGTGTAGTTAACACCCCACAAGCATGCTGGAAAGCGGGACAATATCACCCAGCTCTCCTGTTCTTGTTTTCTTTGGTGGCTCGTGTGTTGTTATTGTTACTGCTGGTGGTGTTGTGTGGTAGTGTTTTGGTGGGTGATAGTGTTGTTACTGTTGGTATTACTGGTGGCTGTGGGTAATGGCGTGTGTGTTCATGTACAGGAGGGGTGGAGGGGCTAGGGTGCAGCGTGGTAAGAGTGCTACAGGTTGCTGGCACCACGCTACAGCTGCTGCTGCTTCCCTCGGCCCAGCAAGTTAGGCCCAGATGAGAAAGAGTTAAAATTCACACATGATTCTGGTCACCTGCTGGGTACAGTCCCATTCTTCTTGAGTCAACCTCAAGGCCTTTGGTGATGTCTTAGTTACCTCTGTTGCTGTAATAAGGCGCTGTGACCAAGGCAATTTACAGAAGGAAGAGTTTGCTCAGATTGACGGTTCCAGAGGGAAAGAGTCGCCAGTGGGAGGCATGGTGGCTGGAGCAGCCAGCTGAGAGCTCACAGCATCAGCCAGAAGTAGGAAGCAGAGAGAGAGGAAAAACTAGAAATAGCCTGAATTTTTAAATTCTCATAGCTTGCTTCTAGTGACACTTCCTGCACCAAAGTCACACATTCTAAGTCTCCCCAAATAGTGCCTCCATCTGGGGCCCAAGCACTCAGATACCCAAGACTATGGGGGACATTTCTTACTCAGACAACCCAAGTGGCCTGGGCACGAGCCTGCCTGGTTGGGTGAGAGACAGTGGCAAGGCTTCAGGCTCTGAGCTCCCGTGGCTAAGAACACGCTGGGCTCTGTCATAGCTATAGGCCAACCACCTGCTCATAACCCAGGCTGTGTGCCCTGGGAGCCTCTTTCTCCTCCGGCTTCTCGTGGTCTGTCTGGCTGGAGTATCAGCTGCCCTGACCCCATTGCCTTTCAGGACTGACTTGCTCAGCCCAGGTTTCATCTCCAGGGCCATCCAGAGCCGAGCCGCAGACTCTCCTAAAGCATGCTGAAAGGAACCAATTGCTCCACGAGAGAATTGTTGGTTCTCTTCGGCCCTCATAAAGGGTAAGGGCATCATGTCCACCAGGGTCAGGAGACACTGCCCAGTGCTCATTGAGGAACTGAGCCTGTGACTCATGTCAACAAAAGTCTCCCAGCCGTGCAGGGACATCAGGTGAACAATTAGTCTGTGTGCTCCTAGAAGATGACTAGAGAGATGTCAAGGTCAGGCGAGGAGACGGAGGAGAAGGAAGGTAGACTCAGAGTGGGCTTCCTCAGCAAGAGAAGTCAGGATTGGGCGGGGCCCGAGGGAGCAGCAGGGAGAGCAGCCTCAGGTCTTCACAGGGCCTGGGAGAACTTCTGGGAGAGGTGAACCATCTTGCCGTGTCCCGTGTTGTTTTCGAAAAGAGACTGTGCTCGTTAAGATGCTGAGCAGAGCAGGGTCCCCCCTCCCATATGGAGTCCTTCTGGCCATACCCATGTACACACACAGGACACCCCAAACACAAACGCCCTGACGCTTGCACACTCCTGTGCGACCTAAGAGTCCAAGGGGAGGCCTATGCACACAGAATGCACCCAGACATGCATGCACATGCATGTGTACACACAGGCGAGTCTGACTGAAGACTTGCTTCTGCTGACCGCTGCCTTCAGACTGAAGCCAGGGACTCTCCGTCTTCCTTGCTAAGTGTTCTTTGCCAGTATTTTTGCAGGTAAAGAATTTGATCTCTCTCCAGCCGCAGCTCCACGCTTCCTTTTTTCCACCCACGGAGAGAACCAGGCATGCAGCGGTACACATTCTCTGCCTTAGATAAACCCACAGTAACGCCTCCCTGTTTTATACCACAGTCCCCAGTGATATATCATGACATGCCAGTAAGCTCTGGCATCTGTGTCAGGGGAAACCTAGCCCTTGGTGATAAAGGGGCATTCAGAGAGCATGGGGCACTGCCTATCTGACCAGAGGCTGAGAGCAGCCTCTATAGTTAGTTAGGCCCCTGGCCCTTGGCTGCCTCCAGGCTGGGAAGTCTGGGTTCACCAGCAGAACACACAAATCCTGTCCCTACCCTGAGGACAAAGATCACAGTGTATCCGAAGAGATGGGGACATTCTGAACCTAGGCTGCAGTAACAGCCTCTGACTTGAGCTCAAAGAAAATTGTGTATTTTTCCCCTTCAAATTCAATTAAGAAACATTTATTCAGGGTCCATTATTTATTCAGCTTCATGTTTCAGTCCTCAGGTTTAGACTTGATTGGGGGAATAGCCTTAGGCTGCCACAGGAAGCCAGTGCCCAGAGGAGGACCTGGCATCTGGGTGCTTGGGACCTGTGTGCTCACGGGGCTCAAATACTGTCTCTACTACTATTAGCTGTGTGATCTTATATAATATACTCGATAGCTCTGTCTTGGTTTCATACTCTGTAAAACAGAGATAAGAATAGCCTTTCTCAGAGTGATGAGGAAGGTCATACATGTAAGGTATGCAATATTTTCTAAATATTTATTTTTTAAATTTTGGGTATATATGTGTATCTGTGTGTGGGTATGTGCAGGTGACTGACCGCAGTTGCTAGCAGAAGCCAGAAGAGGGCATCAGATCTGCTGGAGATGGAGTTATAGGTGGTTGTTAGCCTCTTGATGTGGATGCTAGGAACTGAACTTGGGTCCTTTGCAAGAGCAGAATGTGCTGGGCCATCTCTCTAGCCCCTCATTATACTTTTTATTTTTTAAGGTAGTAAGTAGGAATTTTTAAAACTAAAATTAGTATAATTATCATTAGAGTAATTCAGCCTTTTAATCTCAGTTGGCTCTTCCCCCAGTGTGTGTGTGTGTGTGTGTGTGTATGTGTGTGTGAGCGCACAAACATGTATGGAGGCTCAGAAACCCTTTCCTCAGGAGAGGTTCACCTTGTTTTCTGAGGCAGGGTCTCTCATTGGCTTGGAGTTCACCAAATAAGCCAGACTAGTTGGCCACTGAGCCAGGGATCTGCCTGGCCCCGCCTCTTCCATGCTGGGATCATCATATGGCATTTCTGTGTGGGTTCTGGGCATCGGATTCAGACCCTCACGCTTGTGTGACAAGCACTTTGCTGACTGCACGATCTCCCCAACCCTGACCTCAGTTTTCTTGCCTTGTTACAACATTTGAAATTTCTTCCAAGAACCAAGGCCCTTCCCTAAATTTCATCCCTGCTGGCCACACCCCGACCTTCAATAAGAATCAAGAATGATCCCTGGACCAATCTCAGCCATGATTTGGCTGTCTGAACTCTGGTCCCAGGTTAAGTGCTGCTTGCTTTCCCTGCCCAGATTGGCTGGCCTGCTGTCCTCAGCCTCCATTTGACCTAAAAGGTCCAGGTGTCAAGTAGATGATCAGTCCTTTCTAAGACCCCAGCTCTATGGGGACGGCAATGGCCAGAGGCTCCAAGTCCCCTAGGGAAAAACTGACCCAAGATCCCTGCTGTCAGTATGTGCAATGGGTCAACCTGACCTCTTTACAACTTACTGCCTGAGAGGAGTCTCTGGGCATTCACCTCTCTGTTTCTGATGGTGGCCGCACTACCATCCACTCCTCACTGTCCCTCTGTGAGGAACCTGTGTTGCCTCAGGCTGATAGCCAAGATTAACCCTTCGTCTCTTCCTTTGCGCCTATCAGGTATTTTTGTCCCAATAATGGGAAGAGCAGCTAAGACAATGTACTGGAGTCTGTCCTCAGGACCGCTGTTTACCAGGGAAACACGTCAATTTCCTCAGTTTCCCTTTCTGTAAAATGGAATAATCTAGATGCCATGGAGCTGTTGAGCACAAGAACAGAGAGAAGTCATCTAGAGGGCCCGTGGTAGGGAGCTGGTACTCGGCCAGGGCATCCTTCCCTCTGTCCTACTTTGGGACACTGTGCCTTAGGGAAAGGTGTGCTTTGGGTCCGTGAGAGCAAAGACCCCACACAAATGGAGACCCAGAGCTGTTTCCAGTGTCTGACTTCCTGGGGCCTTTGTTATTTTCATTTCATTTGCTCGGTTCTCAAAGACAACCCCCATGGGAAAAACAAAACAAAACAAAATAAAACACAAACAGACCACTACTCTCCTGTAAGGGAAGACTCCCCAGTCCCAACCCCAGGGAGCTGCAGAACCCATGGCCAGGAGAAGAGAAGTGGCCTTTGTTTGCTTGGAAGCTTGAGACACTATCAGCTCCCATCCTATTAAATGGATTAGTGGGGGAGGAGAGGCCCTGCCACTGTCCCAGATTCTCACCGTATAACCCGAACCAGTTAACAACCACTGTCTCCGTGCTGGAGATACTGTGAGCTGCCTTAATGAATGTATTCCCAAAGACAAATATTATTCTTTAAGAGAAGAGCTAACATTTAGGATTGTTGAGTAGAGGCTCTGGACTTGGAGCTGGAAAGAGCTGGATTTCCAACCAGATTCTGTTCTAGCTATCTGATCTTGCTCAAATCACTCAGCCCCTCTGGGTGTAATTTACAGTCACACACCACACAAGACGTTCCTCAAAGATAGGCTGTCAATGGCAGGACGGTCCCAGCAGATTATGGCCCAGCTGAACAACGCATCTTGCGTAGTGACACTGAGAATTACGACACGGGCACGCAACCCCTTCCTCCGCACCTGCGGTGCGTTGTTGTCAACACACCAATGTGCTGTCAGTCGTGTAAGGAACAGCAGCCCACCAGTGAAGGTAAGGGACACCCCTCTCTCATGATCTATAAGCAGTTCATGACAGGGGACAGAGAGGCATTTTCTTCAGTGGTAAAGCCACTGGTGAGGTGCCTGCCCATGCTCCTATAAATAACCCCTCACCCATGTTCCTGCAAGAAACATTAATGGAACTCACTGGTTTATTTAAGAAAAAAAAAAAAAAGAAAGGAAGGAAGGAAGAAGAGAGAAAGGAAGGATATGAAGGCTAGCTGAGAAGAAAGGGAATCAGCGAGAAGGGGAGGGGGGACAAGAGAAGATAACTGGATGAATATATCAAAATATATTATAGACATGTATGCAGATGTCACAAGGAAACCCACTCTCGTGTATGTTTTATACACGCTAATAAAAACTTAATACAAAATAAAAGAACAGTCATTGAGGCCTAACAGTGAACACCAAGTAGCTCATGCGTTTACTATACTACACACATGCACACAACACACACACATGCATATAAATATACAGTTCATACATAAAGCTTTTTATGGAACAGGTCAACAGCTGTCTCAACCACGAAGTATTTACGGCATCAAGAGCTGTCATGGAAAGTGTCCTAGGCCACACAGGTGTCTCTCAGTGTATCCTATATTCTGATTACACAGCTAAACTTCCCAAGGGTGTGTAGGATATGACTCCCAGAACAAATTCCGGTGTTAGGGACACTAGGCTGTGCGTGCGCTCAGGGAGCTGGACTTGACCGTGGATTAAGGTTCCCAGCATGGGATACACACGCCACCAGCCAGGGGACATCCTCCTCTCGTGTCAGAGGATCTCCACAGACCCATCCTGCTGCCCTGTGTCGGGGGCACTGCTCGGTCGAGTCAAAGGCCCAACAGGATGCAGGCGTCAGCAGAGGACACAATGTGCAGAGGCCTGGTGGGGGCTGGGCTGCACAGGCTTCTAGGCACAGTTTTTTTCCTCCTTGGGTCCCCATCTGTGTCCTATCACTGTAACAGAATGTCTGAGACTGGATGGATGGCAGAAATAGGAGATTTGTTGAGTTTTGGAGACTGGGCAGCAAGTACCTATGCGCTCAGGGTCTCTTGCCCTCCTCACACCATGGCTTTCTTTCACAGAGAGAGCAAGAGCAAGAGGGATGGAGCTCACTTTTCTAGCAGTGCATCGTGTGACAAGGACGTCAATTCCCTCGTGACATCATAGCCCTAGTCAGCATCTCTCCTCAAAGCCCCACCTCCCAACACCTCTGGGGATTATATTTCCCAGACAGGAACTTTAGAGAAGCGAGCGTCATGATACCCATGAGGAAACTGAGGACCAGTGAAGGCTGCTGGGGATGGGTCTGCTGTTGTCTGGTGACCCAGTGCTTTGGGATAATGTTCTTCTCAAATGTCAGAACACTCCCTCCTCTCCAGAGAGAGATGCCTGAGTTCTCAGAGACCGAGGTGATGGGAAGTATACACCTCTGGCTTTGCATCTTCCTTAACTAGCAGATAATCCCGGATTGTCAAGCATCAAGAGGCAGAAAAGCCCATTTACAGATGAGGACAGTGGCGTTTGGCAGAGTTAAATGACTTTCTTATCTTTATATAGGCTGTCAGAACCTCCTTATTCCAGGCCCCCTTCTCAGCTGCTTGGCCTTAAGATAAATCCATGCTCCCTTTCTATCTCAAGGGTGTAGACAGGACCCAAGTCAGGCAGCCTCCCTTGAAGGGCGGCATACATCTTGCAGAAGCAAGCATTCACTCACAAGCCTTTCTTTGCATTGATGCCAGGGCAGCCAACAGTCCTCTGCAGAACAGAGGCCACTGTCGTTGACAATGCTTATTAAAACAGCTTCGCTGCGTTGGGCATGGAATGGTCAGTGAACTGAAAATCTGCCCTCCCTGTTTGGGATTCTGGAGCAAGTGCTGTACTCCATGGGATGCAGACATGGGAATAACTAGGCTTTGCAGAGAAAACCTTTGATCTGGGATACACGGTGTCCGGGCTGTGCCGCTGCCCAGGAAAGACCATAAAGTGAGAATGTCTGGGGGAGAGCTAAGCGGTTGGGGCCAGGCAGGCCCATCCCGACTTCGCAGCTGTAGTCACCAGGGGTCCGGCAGATCAGGACTAACAGTGCCTGGCACTCTTCCTTAAAAACACAAATTCCTCCATAAAACCTGAACTATCCGTAATGAGACTCAGACTCTGGCACTGCCAGCGGGGCCACCACGAGATCACTTCTGTTCCCGGCTTTAAACTCAGCATCCCTGTCAATCTCCAGGCCATCATGAGAACTCAGTGAGCCCATGCTTGCAAAGACACATTGATGTGGGGGTTCAAAGGGCAGCAAAGGGGCTCCTCATTCCAGGCACCTATAGGGGGTTCTGGTTCTCATCCCCTCTGGAGATTACTGGGAAGAAAGAGGCAAGAATGGAGCTTGCGTGGAGAAGTTCAAGCCTGCTTCCTATTGCTGCACACATTCCTTGGGATGTATGACTTTCTTCCCTGTAAGTTGGAGACAATGGGGACCTAGTGAGATGGCTCACTGAATAGAGGTGCTTGCTGCTGAGCCAGTCTGATCTGATGACTTTCATTCCTAAGTTCGACATGGTGGAAAGAACGGACTCCTGCAAGTTGTCTTTAGACTTCCACATGAGTTCTGGGGCATATGAATCAATCAATCAATCAATCAATCAATCAATCAATCAATCAATGTAAAAATATTAATGGGCACAATGGAGCTGGGGAGATGATCCAGTTGGTAAAGAGCTTGTGAGGACCTGAGCTGGAGGTCCAGAAGCCACTTAAGAGACCTAGGCCTGATGGTGTTCCCAAAGCTGTGGAGGTGGAGACTGGTGGGTCCTGGGGCTTGCTGGCCACCCTACTTGGCATGTGGCAGGACAGTGGAGGCCCCATCTCAAAAAGTAAAAAGGTGGATGGTGCCTGAAGAAAGGCTTCTGAGATTGGTCTTTGTCCCCATGCATGCACACACACAAATAATAACTGTATGGCAGGATTACGGAGAAGAGAAAAATGTGAAGTAATCTATAAAATCAACAGTCTTGTGCATAATGTTGATGTCTCCCAGTCCCATATTGGTCTCAGTTTCCTTATCTACCCAGAGAGGATATTAATATTGACACCACAGGGCTCTGGTGAGCTGGATAGAAATCAAATTAGATGTCAGCCGTGGGAACGGCTAGCATATGTCTGGCATTCAGTGGGCGCTCAATTGATGTAGAGATCAGGTCCTGCAGGTTGCCAGGAGGGTTGAGATGAATGGGAGGGGCTCACGTGCCATTTCAAAGCAGGCTGCAGAGCGCAGGGCATCTGACTCCCATTACCAACCCCTTCCTTATCTGCACTCAGATTTTATTTGCAAAGATGCTTTGAAAACCAGCCAACTGAGAGAGCATGCCATTTTCATCTCCCCGATCATGGCGGCAGTGGTGTATCTGGCTGGAGCCCGCCTACAGGTGACTGAGGGCAGGAGGCTGCTGTGACATTTCTCTGGACTTATCTCCTGATGACTCCATCAGTGTGGTGCTGAGTGCAGCCTGGAGAAAAAGACACCTTCTGCTCTATCCGCCTTCTGAGGGCCCCACTGTAGGGGCTTCTATTTCTAGGCCTTGTTTTGGTGCTATTGTAGATTTGGGGTTTGGTGGGGTCAGGTTGGGTGACAAAAAGTTTAGGATGCAGCTCGGTGGTGGAGCGCTTGCCTCACATTCCCAAGGTGTCACAGTGTAACGAAACAATAAAAATCCTTAGGACACGGAGCTGCAGAGTACGGCGTTTGCCCTGCTAGCTTTCGGTCTGCCTTTGGTCTAGCACTTCTTCCCATCCTTCCTTTCCTCCACTTTGGAGCAATACTGTATATCCTGTGTCATTATATGTTGGAAGTATGATATTTGTTTTTGATTTTGATTTTATAGGGGATTGCAGTTAAGAACCTCAGAAGCATTGTTGAGACCGTATTAGACTACGGGGACTTTGAATTGGATTAAATGTATTTTGCATTATGTTATGGCTAAAAGTCTATGGGGGCCAGGGATGTGGAATGTGTTGGTCTGAACAGGTATGGTTCACATAGACTCATATTGAACACTTGGCCCACAGGGAGTGGCACTATTAGGAGGCGTGGCCTCTATGGAGTAGGTGTGGCCTTGGTGGAGGAAGTGTCACTATAGGTGACACACTTGAAGGTTTCATATATGCTGAAGCTATGCTCAGCACATGATTCCTTCTGCTGCCTGCAGATCAAGATGCAGAACTCTCAGCTCCTTTTCCAGCACCACATCTGCCTGTGCACTGCCACGACTAAACCTCTGAAACTGTAAGCCAGCTCCTTTATGTCTTCCTTTGCAAGAGTTGCGATGGTCATGGTGTCTCTTCACAAGCAACAAAACCCTAACGAAGACAGAACCCCCATCTATCTGATAATAGGCTCAGGGTGTGTACATCCTATCCTTGATAAGATCCCCTGCAGTGTGTGATCCCCCATTCCTTCCCTACTGGCCCTGATCTGAATCAGCCATTTAAAAACCAGATTGAACGGAAGTCACAGACCAGGAGAAAATGTCTGTGGAAAGCACACCTGATGAAGGCCTACTGCTTCCAATATATAAAGAACACTTCCAAATCAACAATAAGAAAACAAACAGCAAGGCTAAGGTTCTTAGCAGAGCCCTCCCTGGTGATGAGCACAGGCCACACATCTGATAGTTCAGCTTGACGGGTTTGGAATCACCTAGGAGACACACCTCGGAATGGTATTTCCAGAGAGGTTCAAATGAAGCAGGAGGACAGACTGTAGATGTAGGTGACACCATTCCAAGGGATTGGGATTCTGGACTCAGCAAACAGCAGAGAATGGGCTGAGTACTGATTCTACCTCCTGACAGTGGGCACACTGGACCAGCTGCCTCACATTCCCATCACCGCCCCTTCTGAGGGTGGCATCCCCCTCAGACCCTCCCTCCTTTAATCTGCTTTGGTCAGGCATTCCTCACAGGAGAGGGACTACCACACAATAGTGCAATGTTTATAGAATAATGCACGAGCCAGCTCTCGCCACCGCTGGCCGGAATGCAGACCGTAATGTAAGACTGAACAGGATTCGGTCCCCCAAAGAAGACAGTCATCAATCCACACAGAGACATAGTATGCGTGCCGGCACCAACTACTAAGTGTAGGCAGCCACTCTGAATGGTGCAGGTACTGCTGGATCCTGTCTAGATGTGGAAAAATCCAAAGACGAGATACTGAAGCTGTTAGCAGACACCAGGGGGTTGGGGCAGGAGAGGGGTGACTAGACAGGGTACGGAGATTCTTAGGGTGTAAACTGTTGTGTGTGACATGGTACTGGTGGCTCCATATATTCCATAGAACCTACTAATGGCACGGTACCGAGTAAAGCCCAATGTGAACTCTGGGCTTTGGGAGATGATGTGGGAATGTTGGTTCATCAGTTGTGAGTGTTCTCTGGCAGGGGGTATTGGGACCAGGATGCTGTGTACAAGCAGGGTCAACACCTTTTAACCTGATTTGCCTTTGAACCTAACATTGCTGTCTAATATAGGAACTATGGGGCCACCAGACTTCCAGAATGGACTCTGTCACCTACCTGTGAGCCACCATCCAGGGGATCCGCTCCTCTGGCCTCCTGTCCCACTTTAAAACTTGAAAGAAGGAGTTTTGCATTCAGCAAGATGGGGAGCATGGTGGCATCTGTGGGGTCTGGCCTGTCATCTTTGTGAACGCTATATTGGATCTGATCCTTCCAGCAGGGCTGAGCTCACTTTGGATCCTGCTGCAGGAGCTGGGAGGCATAGAATAGATCCAATACGGTTTTCATGAAGGAGGCAAGCCAGACCCCACAGATGCTACCACACTCCCCCCTAAAATGCCCCTCTCACTTCACACTGTTCTAAACACCAGCTCCTTCTCAGAGATGGCTGCCTTCCCTGGGCTACTCCTGGACTGTCTGCCCCACCCCCACACCGAGTCACACTTTCTCATTTAACTCCCAGAACAAGCAAGAGGGATTATTGCCCCTATATTACAGGCAGGAATGCAGCTCAGAGAGGCTTAGTGCCATGTTTGCAGTGTAACACACATAAAACAGCAGCAGGCTCCAGGAACCCAGGTGGATCAAAGGCCAACTATCAAACAGGATGTGATGGCACGTGCCCGTCAACCAGTCAACCAAGCCCTGGGGAGGGAGAGGCAGGAAGATCAGAAGTTCAAGGACATTCTGAGTTGGGAGTCAGCCTGGGACACACAGAACCCTGCCTCAAAGAATGGGCACTAATGTAGAGTATAAGAGGTCCCTACAGCTTTGCCTCCCCACTCCTCCTCCTTGTCCCACCATGAGTTCAGTACATGAATGGTACAGGCACACAGATCTTAGAAAGATCAGGTTCTCAGTCCTGACAAGTCCCGACCTGGGTGTCAGCAGTCATCTGCTTACTTAATAAGTGTCTTAATCTGTTTCCTGTTGCTCTAACGGAAAATATGAAGCCGGGTAATTCATAAAGAAAGGAGGTTTACTCTGGCTCACACTTCTGTTGGAGGTCCGAGCCTAGGCCGCCACATCTGGAGAAGGGCATGCCTTGCTTCAGCATGGGTGAGCAATATAAGCAAAGCGGGTGTCACACAAGAGAGGAGATGGGTAAGTTCGCTTCTCAACTCCTCACTCTGGAGGTAATGATCCTGTCCCCAGAGAGTGAGGACTCTCTCTAATAAGGTGCCATCAAGTCATCTGTGGCCGAAGCATCTCCCATCAGGCCCTGAATGACAACCACATGGTTGAGTCTGAAGAGCACAACAGGATTTAGGATTTATGGTACTGAAACCATAGCAGCAAGAACCCCGAGCATCTGTCCTGTGTCACGCCAGGTAGGGAGAGCCTCCCCTGCCCCTCTCCTAGCTGATCTACCTTGTTCACTGGCCACCTCTCCTAGCCCTATGCAGTCCTTCCCTACAGTGATATGAATGATGTTTGTGTGGCCAGTGTCTCTCCATCAGGTAGGCACATGTCCACACTCTTCAGTCTCCCAAAGAGCCATGGGCAGGGCCTGCCAAGAGCCAGCAGGGTGGGTGTCTACACCTCACAGGCTCCAAGAAGGAGAGTTCAGAAGCTCATCCAGTTGTGGTCTGAGAGAGTTCATCTTCATTGTCATTGTGACCAGACTCGGAAGCACCGAGAAGACAGGTGAGGTGAGCTCCTCACTAGATTATATTTGTGAGGTTATTTGCATAGGATTAGCTAAGGAAGACCCACCCTGAATGTGGGCAATGTCATCCCATGGTGAGGAATTCTAGACACAATGGATGGGGAAGGAGCAGGGGGGGCTGGCTGAGAACTGGCAATCCCCTTCTCTGCTCCCGGTCAGCCAAGCGGGGAGCTGCTCCCTCCTGTCATACACCCCACTGAGATGGACTGGGAGCCAAGGAGAAACTTCTCTCTAGTTGTTGTGCGGTAACGATGTAAGAGCAGCGAACAGAAGAGTCTGAGCCTCTTCCCCAGCCCCCTGGTTCCCCACGGTGAGACATTTGGACCCATCAGAAGCATTATCCATTTCCCACTCAGGTATCAGAGAGGAGAAAAAGAGGAAGCAGCTATCCTCAGCAATGGCGTACTGCAGGTGTCTCCTGGGAGAGGACTTCTCTCTAGCCACAGGGGGCACTGTCAGAACCCGCAGAGGACAGGGATAGGGCTTTGGTGGGACAAACCACCCTGGACTCCAGTCAGAAGTCAAGGACAGCCTCTAGGATCCTGGCCTCTGCCTTCTGTCCCTCAGCACCGTTAGTGGCAAGGACGGACTAATATTCCAGAAGGCCTCTGAAGGCTAGCCTGGGATCTGGAGCCAGGACCTGTGGCAGGGCACTGCCACACTGCTTACTGGATGGCTTCTTAGGGCCTGAGGCACTGTGAATCTACCTCCACTGTCCTCTCAACTTGTTCCTGTGCTGATGTCAGAAAAGCCTTCTAGGAGACCACATCATGCTCTATGGCTCCCTGTTGCCTACTTATTACTCTGGGTTTGAAAGAAAATGGCCCCCCAAAGGGAATGACACTATTAGGAGGTGTGACCTTGTTGGAGGAAGTGTGTCTCTGTGGGGATGGGCTTTGTGGTCTCTTTTGCTCAAGTTTCCCTCAGTGTGATAGTCAGCTGACTTCCTGTTGCCTACAAGATGTAGGACTCTATTCTCGGTTACTCCAGCATGGTTGTCTACATGCTGCCAAGCTCCCTGTCATGACGATAATGGACTGAACCTCTGAAACTGTAAGCCACCCAATTAAATGTTTGCTTTGTAAGAGTTGCCATGGCCATGGTGTTTCTTCACAGCAACAGACACCTTAACTAAGACACCAGGTAGCTCAGCCTCCCTTCAGAGGGTCTCACAATGGCTCTAACTTCCCCTTTCCATCCTGCGGCCTGGCTTTCACCCCTTCACTCATCCCACTACACCCTGAGCCCAAACTTTGGTGTTGTTGTTGCTGTTTCCCCTCCAGGCTTTATCCTTTCTCAATCTCCTTTCAATCTCCTTCCAAGCAGGCTATTGAGTCAACTTGCACACCTACTTCCCACGGGCGCATTCAGCCAGGGAAGTCAGGCAGGTACTCCCTCCCCTGGGGCACACCTGGAGGGACCCGTGTGCAGCACACCTGGACCAGCTGAATTTTAAGAGCATTTAATATTTGTGGGTGGAGCTATCAACCAGATACTTGGAGCCAGAAGGCCCCGCATTCATTTCCTGTTTCCCAGAGCTGGCTTCTTTATATTCCTCCCGCTGCGCCTAAGTGATCTCAAACGAGGAATTTCTTCTATGGAAGCAGTTAACAAAGACGTACCGTGACCTCTCAAGCGCCCGGCTTCCTGCGACCCTGCCTACTGCAGCTCTGCTGCTTGGTGCCAAGAATTCTAGACACAGTCCTGATTTCAAAGCCTAGGAGCAGCACCGGCTGCATAGCTCCATCTAGGCCCACGGCCCTCTGGGAAGGCCGACGGAGACCTGGGAGTTAAAAAGCGCAGCTCTGACAGCCTGATTCTCCCATGCTGTCAGTGCTCAGACTTGTCCACCTCTGGGGAGAAGTCAGCACGTGTGTGCCCCGGCGACTAGCACATAGGAGTGTGGACATGTGAGGGATGCTGGGGCCGTCCCTGATCTCTGGGCAGGGGTTGAGGAAGAGACGAGCTGCGTTGGATGGTTCTTTTTCAGGGCAACTTAGGAACTAGGGGCTGTGGGTGAAAAGAGAAGAGAATGATCTGGTTGATTTGATGCTGGTGCTCCAGGCCTTGGGACCTAGGGATGCAGCTACTCATGCGCCCCCATGCACCTGTGTGGCTCTGTGGGCGCAGAGGGGCAGGAACAGCTTCCCTTAGGGAGACAGGCAGCATTCAGTAAGTATAATGGATGCCAGTGTGTTCGTGTAGATGTACAGGGGTGAGCAGCGTACACAGGGACGCAGAGCAGGGAGATGGCAGGGCCGTGTAGGACGAGCAGAGATGTCGAGGCAGAGAAAGGGAGGGGAACCTTGGGGCGGCAGGCCTAGTAGATGACACAGAAGGTATATTCAGTTTATGAACTGCCAGTTGTGGCTGGAAATGGTGAGGAGGTGTGGAGTGTGAGGAGGTGTGGGGTGTGGGGGGTGTGGGGTGTAGGATGCTGGGGGGCAGTGTAGGGTGTGAGGAAGTGTGGGGTGCTGAGGGGGTGTGGGGTGTGAGGGGGTGTGAGGTGCTGAGGGGATGTGGGGTGTAAGGGGGTGTGGGGTATGGGGTGTGAGGAGGTGTGGGGTGTGGAGATGTGGGGTGTGAGGGGATGTGGGATGTAGGGTGCTGAGGGGGTGTGAGGGGGTGGGGAGTGTGAGGGGGTGTGGGGTGTGGAGGTGTGGGGTATGAGGGGGTGTGGAAGAAAGGAGCCCATAGCAGGCTTGGCTGGCTGGTGGGAAGCAGGACCCCCGACCACAGTGCTTAGGACTAATTCTGATGTTATCTGGCAGGGTCTGTTTCAGGCTGCTTTTGAAAAAATCCATTGGGCAACGCAACCTATTCACATGTAGGAGGCTGTGGAATATAGCTACCACAGCGAAGTTTCACAGTAGGTGGCTAAACAGTCATGGCTAGGGGTGTTAGCATCCTGATCCTTGAGCCCGAATGGTACCATTCATGTCAGATGGTATACATGACTAAAAAAAAACTAAGGTAGTGATTTTAAAGAAAAAATTGTTTTAGATTTATTTTATTATTCCTGTGTATGTTTTGCCTGCATGTATGTGTACCACATGTATGTGTACCCAGGGAGGTTGTGAGCCTTCATGTGGGGCCTGGGACTCAAACCTGGATCCATTGCATCAGGTCCTCTCAACCACTGACACTGAGCCAACTCTAGCTCTACCATAAGGAATTTGGGATGGGAAGATTGATCTGGGTCATTTGGGGTTGGCCTGTCATCACAGGCGTCCTTATGGAAGGAAGCAGAGGGAGAGCACAGGCAGGAGAGACGGTGAGGGCAGATATTGGAGTGATATGGCCACAAGCCAAGGAATGCCAGCAGTCACTGGTACAGAGAAAGGCAAAGAATGGGCTCGTGGGCCTGGGAGATGGCTCGGTTGGTCAAGCTCTTGTCTTTCAAGTGCGAGGTCCCAAGTTCGGACCCCAGGATCCATGAAAAAAGTGGACACAGGGTGGTGAGATGAAGACCCAAGTTTGATCTCCAGGACCCATATGGGGGAAAGAGATAACGGACTCTGGCAAGTTGTCCTTTGACCTTTATACAGGCACCATGGCATATCTATGCTGCTAACACACACACACACACACACACACACACTGACACACTGACACACAGACACACACACACACACATACTAACTGTAATAAAATAGTTTTAAAAAGCTGGGCAAGGTGGTATGCACCTGTAATGGGAGGTAGAGTCAAGTAGATCCTTGGAGCTCACAGGCCAGCTAACCAGCTCTGTGTGGTGAAGCTCCAGGAGGCTGCGAGGCCTCGTCTTAAATAAAAGATGGAAGATGCCAGAAGAACACGACATCCATGCACACACAAGTGCGCGAGTGCATCTATATGCACACATACATGTATGCAAGCGTGTGCGCACACACACATACACATAGATAAGGGGAGAGAGGAAGAGAGACAGAGAGAGGGTGGAGGAGAGGGGAGATTCTCTCCCTCGAAAACGTGGAACAAACCAGCCCCACTGACACCTTGATTGATCCCTGTGAGCCTCATTCTGGGTTTCTTGTCTCCAGAACTTTAAGAGAATAACCACGTGTTGTCTAAAGCCTCTAACTGAGACCACACTGGCTACAGGAACTAACCCAGACCCCACTGCACTGGCACACACTGTCAACTGCAGCTGTCTCCCTCTGAGAACTGTGTCAAAAATCGTGTGTGCTCACTTAAGCTGAGCACCCCGAATATGGAATGGGGAGAAAAGCCTTTTACCAAAGACTTCCTGAAGGTAAAACTTAGTGGTTGATGAGAAATCCTTCAGAAAAATTGGAAATATGAGAAGCTGGACTGGGGTGTGCCTAACATATACAAGGCCTCGGATTCTTTCCCCAGCAACATACATGCACACATGCACACATGTGCACACACACACACACACACACGAACAGGCCTTGGGAGGAGGCCTGTCCCACTCCCCTGACAAATGCATTTACTCATCCACTTAGAAGCTCCTGGACCCCATCATGTGGGGTTTCCATCAAGGCTTCCTTCTCTGGCCTGGCAGATTCAATCACTGATTGTGGGGGACTGGACTTAGTCTCTAGCTCCCTCTCCTTGGAGGTGTCGCACGGGGCTGAAAAGTCTGGACCCTCTCATCCATCTAAGTCTGCCCTGGCTCCTGTGGGGCCGGTCTCCTCCTGAAGCTGAGGGCCCTGAGACACCAGATGTCTCATTAGCATACAAAAGACACTTTTACTACTCCGAAGAATTCAAGCATTTCAGAAGTGGGGTGCCAGGAACCCATAGAGACTAAATATTTATTTCTTTATGACATCATCTTCTTCGCATTAACCCTTTGTATGGGTGGACTTGTGCCCCCACAAGCCAAATTGAATTCCTGACCCCCAGCACCTCACATGGCAACCATACTTGGGGACAGTTGTTTAAAGAACAGATTAGGTTAAAGAGAAGCCACTGGGGTGGCCATAATCCAATATAACTGATATCTTAGGAGAAGAGATTTCATTCCAGATATACACAGAGGGACATTTGTAGGAAGACAAATGTCCCCGACTAGCCAAGGGGAGAGGTCTCAGTGATGGGGTCCTCCAGACTGGGAGAGAATTGATTTCATTTCCTCCCAGCACCCCATCCCCCAAACTGTGGTTGTTTGTCCCCGCAGCCCAGAAAAAAGAGTATTCACCCTCTCAGCCCCGCCAGAGCAGAGACCTCATCATCTACCTACAAAGGTCTAAGTCAAGGCTTGGAGAGGTTCGATAGGCCTAGCTGTGTTACACAAAGATGCTCAAAGTCACAGGCAGGGAAGCAGTGGCCAGGCTCATTTCTGCTGGGCTCTGCAGCCTCCCAGACCTCTGTATCATACACTCCTTGGTTCAGGCCTCTGTTGTCCAGGACAGACGCTGGGCCACAGGTGATCCTACCAGGCCAGCTTCACAGGACAACATGGTCTGGACTTGGACCTAGACATTGAGTTCTGCCACTTGGTGGCTGTATGACTGACAGGACACCCCTCATTTGACACCATCATTTATGTCTGAACACTTCCTCTTTGGTCCCATGGTGAGGCTCAGTGAATATCATAGGTACAGAGGTTGCTGAATCTCAGCTTGAGGCAAGTATCCCTTTGGGGTCAATTCCTGGCGTTCTTTCTCAGCTCTTCCTGGAATTTCAGCCTGGAGACCTGACCATGGACCTCCCTGGGAAACTTAGAGAGAAAGGAAGATGCTGCCCAGGGCCCTGGGAAAGACAGGAGGGAGCCCACCTGAAATAAACTGCCCTCCGAAGTGGGTGCAGCATCGACATCTCAACTTCATCGTTGAGGAGACTGAACCCTGGAGGGGAGGTTGCAAAGGTATGACGATCTCAGGGCCCAGAGTGGGAAGTGAACAGAGGCGAGATTCAGACCCATGTCTTTCAAAGCTTCCGCCTTTCCCAGAAAAGCAGTGAGTGGTCTGTTTGTCCCTGCACCCATGGTGAAGCTCTCCCAGGGTCTCCGCCACTGACCCCAGCTTGTCTCTGCACCCACACAGAGGCCCCCAGCGCCGACTCCAGCTTGTCTCTTTGTCCCTGGTATGGCTCTCTAAAGGCACCCCAGCGCTGACCCTGGCTGCTGGCTGACCCCAAATTTCCCAGGAGTGTCTGGCACAAGGAAGGGAGGAAGGAAGAGGTCGACCCCGATCCAGCAGCAGCTCCTGCACTTGAACCAGCACAGGATGCAGACGCTGTTGCCCAGCGGGGTGAACAATAATCTTTTCCTCCACTCCTGGCTCCCAGAGCCTTGCCTCTCTCTGGGGAAATTACTTTGGGGCCACATGAAATCCCCGTGACAGCCAGTAATGAAACTTTTCTGTTTTTGGAGCCAGATCCTGGAGGCCTGGAAGCGGGTGTTGCAGTTTGTCTTCCTGCTTTTTCATCACCAGATAGAAAGAGGGGGTCCTGGGATGCTGCCCACTCCCAGCTCAGGGCCTCCCTTGGACAAAATTCCCAACTGGCATTTACAAACAAGGAGCCTGTCAAAGAAGCGTGCTTCTCTGAGAGGTTTGCAGCAATATTCAGATGTGTGTGGGTCGGCGCAGGAGTCTTGACATGGCTTTCAACATGGTGATGTGACCTGGACGTGCAGTCTAGGGTTGAGTACATGGACTCAAGACCACACTTTTCTCATCTGTGAAATGGGACGATAAGGGGATCTCCCAGTTTCCCCGGCAATTCTAGAATTTCTAACAAGAAAAGGGTAGGGGAGGGAGGTGTTCTGGTTTCAGGGTGTTCAGGTGAGGAGAGTCACATCCCATAGCAAGATCCAGTTTCTCCTTAGATTTTGGATATTACCCTAAGGAAGGCAGCCAAGGCCCACCACTCGCTGGCCCTGGCTCTAAGCAATGTATCTACCATGCACTGCTCTAGCCTCTGGGTCTGCTGTATAAGCAATGCCAGTGTTCCAAGCCTTACAGAAAGCACTAAAAGGCCCATGTAATTTCTCAGAGCTGGGGACAGTGTAGCTGGGATACAGATGTACCAGAGCTCACCCAGGCTGAGCAGGCAGGGAAGGGAAACCCAGCATGCACGAAGGAGTGTTTGGGGCTGGGGATGCAGCTCTGTGGGTGCAGGGCTTGTCTGGCATGCACAAAGCCCCAGGGGCTCAATCCCCAGCACTGGACAAAACAGATGCGGTGGTGCACACCTGTGATCCTAGCACTCAGGAAATGGAGGCAGGAGGATCAGAAGTTCAAGGCCAACCTCAGCCTGGACTGTGTGAGACCCTTGTCTCAAAAACAGGGCAGTGGGGTGGGAGTGTGTGCAGTCAGTAGCCAGTAAAGGCCTGATAACAGTCACTGGTGGGGTAGAGGATCTGGGTGGAGCAAAGCAGCCAAGAGTCCTGCGTGCACCCTAGGAGGGAGATCTATGTTCCCAGCCCAGATGTCGGGCTGTGAGGTGCTCCCTTCATGGTGGAGGGTGTGACGGGGAAAAGAAGATGGACTGAGTGGGGAGAGGCTGAGACCCGTGAGACTCAGTGGTCCTTCCTGGGGACTATAGGGCTTGGCACAGTCCTCGTAGAGGTGACAGCTCGGTGGGGGGGGGGGGGTCACTAGGAGGAAGTGTGGAGGGTGAGGGCGGCTGGGGAGAATGCACGGCAGGGGAGATGCCAGACCTCACAGACACACCTTGTCTGCACCTTAATCAGGCATTCACCAGGGCTGGCCCTGAATGAAGGCTCCAGGAGTACGGACAAGCTGCAACTGCTTGTGTGTGTGTGTGTCTCCCACGATGACCTTCACTTATCTTACACCTCTGCCTACGTCACCAAACTAATAACTAACATGTATGGGGCACTGACCGTGCGATGAAACTTGTGCCAGGTTCTGGCAGGCTCCAAATCACCTAATCTTGGTATTAAGACACCCAGGACATCCTATTTTGCAGAAGCAGACATCGATAGCCAGAGAGGTCATGTCTCTGGATTGAAGTTGCAGAACAGTACCGGGTGGGGCCAGTGACAGCCTGATCCGCACTCCACAGCCCAGTTTTGGAGACTTCTCCCCTTATTTTCCGCCTGTCTCTTTCCCAAATGTTACAGGTTATCACACGGCACAGTGGGAACTTGAACTTGGGAAGGTCTGCTCTAGGTCCCTGCCTTTCACCTCAGTGGTCTTTTATCCAAATTCTGTTGGAGGCAGGGGCGGTGGTGGTGCCCAATATGAAGTTGTCTCTTGGTGACTATGTGTATTCTTCAGCTCCAGGACTCCCCACCCGACCTCCGTATCAAACCCCGAAGCTGCCCAAGTCCCATCTTGTAATGTGGTGTGGTGTTGGCATGGCACCCAGGCACATCTCCATTAGATGTGACCCATTTCTAGGAGACTTCCGATTCCTAATGCAACGTAAGCCCTATGCAAACAGCTGTTAACTGTATTAATTAGTTAGCGAATGCTGACAAGAAAACATGGTATCACACCGGGTGGTGGTGGTGTACACCTTTAATCCCGGCGCTTGGGAGGCAGAGGCAGGTGTATCTCTGTGAGTTCGAGGCCAGCCTGGTCTCCAATAGCTAGTTCCAGGACAGGCTCCAAAGTTACAGAGAAACCCTGTCTCGAAAAACCAAAAAGAAAACAGGGCATCACAAGTTCAGTACATGAAAAAATAAAAATACGCCAGCTAGGCTTGAGATACAGCTCAGGGATCGAGTGCTCAAAGCCTTGTTCCAAACTCAAGCTCAGCACCTCTGCCTCCAACAAGAACAAGAAAAATTTGCGGCCAGCTTGTCTCAGTCCTGGAAGAGGACCAGGGGCCACAGGCATGCAGACACAGGCTCCTCTGGAGCACTTGCCCTTGTTCTGAGACTTTCTGCTGTGGTCCCAATCAAAGGATTCAGGGATTAATGGTGAAGGGCAGGAGCACCTAGGGAACTGAGGCTGCCTGGGCACTTGGCCACAGTCTTGTCATTAAAATCAGCACGGAGCACAGTCTGGGCCTCCTCCTCCTTCTCCTCCTCCTCCTCCTCCTCCTACTCAAGTTTCTGCTGTGAGGGTTAAAAGATACTGGAGTTTCACGGGCAGGAATGTACAAATGCTGAACACCTGGAGGAGGGAGAGAAGGGCCGAGCCATCATTCTGTTTATTTAATTTACTATCTGGAATGATTTGAGAAGGAGAACTGTGTGTAGATGAGTTTTCCAGTGTACGTTGGAGGTCCTGGCCGAACGAGCCATGTTCCCTATAGGTACAGCTCCATCGCCTGTATCCGATCTGTGTTTATGTATACATGTGCTATGGAGACCACAGAGGAGGCAACGTACAACTAATAGGCTGGTTCCTTACCCACAAATATCTTTAAATTCTTCTGTATCCATATTTGTAAATATTTGATGTAAGCCAGATGGGTTTATAAGCCACGTGCAGAAAGTCTGGTTTTAGTTTTTAACAACATGGATGATAAAATGCTTGGTAAAGGCGATCTGTGCATCTGAAAGTGGAAAGATGTCTGGCTGTACTTCGGCCACAGCCAGACAATGCAACTTGCTCTTGGGAAGGCTGTTTTGAGGGACGTCTGCATAGAACTCTGGCCTCGAGGTGGCTCTGAGATTGGCTGCACTCACCACCTAGGGAGACTTCACTGCCTCTAGTGTTATGTGTCCCCTGACAATTAGCCCCAAAGTCCTGGGTGACCCTAAAGCACACCAGGAGTCTCTGGGTGTCTCCCAGTAAGCACCCTAGCTTGAGAACTTACAGCAGTGACTCTGCTCAGGCACCTGCAAAACCCAAGAGCATTCGCCTCCTCAGGCCAGGGCCGTACCCCTGATCAGTGTGAGATCTCCCAGAGCCGGTGGGAGAGCTTAGAGGTTTTTCGGATGGCTCAAATGTGCAGCCAGGGCTCGGGAGAACTTTCCTCCACAGTCTTAGAATGGTCCCCAGGAATGCCGAGGTGCTGTTATTGACAGACAGACAGGTCCTAATAATGGGGCCCCCTCCCACAGCAGCATCCCGGGCCAGGCACAGGTCTTTCAGTAATCTCCACTTTGTTTCTTTTGCACTTTCTCAGTGGCGCTGTGGCTCTTGATTCCTCTAGGATGCATCAGCAGCATCTTTAGATTATGTCACCTCTCCAGCCACCCACAGCCACTGCTTTCTCACAGGTCCTACACTCCTCCTCCCGTCTGTCATGGTCTCTGTCTCCCTGTTTCACTCCCCGCTCTGTAGCTGGCGGCATTTTCTAAAGCCATTCCCCTCCCCTATTCCTGTTGCTCAAATCCTTGAGCAGGAATGGGGACATGTGACTCCAATAAGCCACTGGTAGGACAGCACCTGGTACGACTGCTCTCCAAGTAGCCAGGGGATACTTTCAGAGTTAAGTGTATTTATCATATACTGCAGCAACTGCATCCCCAGGACCTCCGATGCGCACAGATGCCCACACGAGGAGGCTCGTGTGCTAAGGCTCACACAAAAGCATTATTCGTAACAGTCCTGACCGGGCACCAACCCAAGTGTCTGTGTAAACTGTGGCGCTGCTCATCAGTGGAACTGTCACTCAGTGCCATGTCACAGGCAAACCTCAGAAATGTGAAGCTGACCGAGAAGAGCCAGATACGAAAGACAGGGCTGGGTGTCTATGTATATGAAGTTTCTAGAAGAGACAAATCTATGGAAAGCAGAGCTGTCTGGACTTGGAAGGATTGAGAACTGGCAGGAAATGAGCCTGAGGGAACTTTTGGGGTTTAATTGAGGGATTTTCTAAAGCAGGATTGTGGTCACTGTGCTTTATATATATTTACTAAAAATCATATAAAAGTCTATTTCCAGTGGGTGAACGATATGGTATATGAATTATAAGCATTTTTTTTAAACTGAGCTCAGTGACTGATACACAAGCGCAAAGACCCAAGCTTAGATCCTCAGCACCCACCGTCAGAGCTGTGCTCAGTGGGGAGTGCCTGCAACCCCAGGGATGGTCTCCAGGACTCACTGGCCAGCCAGCCTGAGTCAATGAAATCCAGGCGCAGTGAGAGACCCTGTTTCACAGAATAAGGTGTAGTGCAACTGAAGAAGACATTGAGGTCAACCTGAGTTCCAATCTCTGGAACCCATGGTGGAAAAAGAGCAGACTCTCCAAAGCAGTCTTCTGACTTCTCCACGTGTACCAAGACACATGCATGCCCCAGCCCCTCCTAATACAGTTTTTAAAATATAAGAAAGTAACTTAAAAAGAAAGAGTGGTTCTGCATGCAATAACCCCTCTCTGCAGCCAGATTGTAATTCCTTTTGGGTCTTCTATTTTTTCCTCTTAGCACAGATAGTTGGTTTGAACAAAATCGTTTGTTGGCTGCTCCTCCAGTCAGACCAGCAGCAGACTCCAGCAGGGAGTACAACTAAACACACAAATGCATTTTTAGAGTTCAGACACACGTCCTAAATCAATAGTCCAATAGTAACTGTAATCTATAGACCCAGACGCACTGGTGACAGATTATAGGGGCCACCGCAAGACGAGGATGTGGGAGCCCTTGCTTGAAAACCATTAAGAGCTTTAAGATGGTGACGACCAAGCATCAGGATACATGAGGTCTCTCTGGGCAGCAGGGGACACAGGACACATGATCACAAAGCTATCTTGACTCCAAACTACAAAGAGAGAGACCTAGAGACGTGGCCATGGAGGAGGCAGAGGTTAGAATTTAAAAGTGCTATCACATCAGAGGAGCCCCTTTATCCCTTATGCTTAGAACAAAAGGGGTTTGCAGTGCGGTTCAGAATACTGGGGAGAGAGCCCAGTGGGTAAAGCATGAACCCTGACTCTAGATGCACAGCACACACGGGAAGGCACATGGGAAGGCAGAGCCAGATCCTAGGCACCTGCTGGCCAGCCAGGGTAGCTGATCTTGAAGCTAAGTTGACTGAGAAACTCTGTCTCAAAAAATAAGCAATTGAGGAAGATGCCTGAAATTGGTGTCTGAATTCCATAAGAACATGTGTATAACACACACACACATACATACTTGCATGCATGCACACAGAGTTCTACATATGAGACTACCTTAAAAAAAAAGAAGTAAGTAGGCAACAAATTGGGACTGACAGGGTTAGCACTCAGCTTGGCACGCCGAACTTTCATTCTTGTTTTGTGCCATCGCACAGATTGTGAGTCTATCACCCCAACCTGATGCTGGTGGAGTATCTCTAGCAGTGTTCCCAAGTTACCTAAACACAGGATCGGGACTTCACAAAATAACAGTGTCCTCAGGGCTTGGGCGGGAATGAGCTGGACTCCATCAACTTAAGCTTCCATTCCTGGTCCATGACCTGCATTGGTTTGCCCAGGGTCGTTGCCTTTCTACCTCTAGCCTCCGGCCCTGAGAGACATCTGTATTTTAGTCACGACAGAAGCCAGGCCAGTCCTGGTGGGCTCCTCCACCTCTCATTTAATCCCTCCACAGGAGAAAAGAGTCTACACCCTGTCCCTTCTTTTGTCTCATGAACAGTGGGATGTGAGCTTGTGTCAGGAAAGGGGAGGGGAGGGAGAGGTGGCTGAAGCCTAGACTGCACCATAAGGTTCTGTTTGCTGGGGTGTACGCGCCACGCGCATGTGTTTGGGTTATAGGATGTTCAGTTCTCTCCTTCTGCCACGTGGGTCCTGGGGATCAAAAGTAGGTCATTGGGTTTGGCATGGGTCTTTACCTTCTGAGACATCTTGTTGATCCAGGAGGGATTTATTTTATTTATTTATTTTTTAAGACTTAAGATGTCAGTATTCTAAAGACGGGGAGCTTCTTTGGAGTGTCTGCTCTCTCTAAACATGTCAATCCCCGGAGCAAAGCCTTCCTGAGTCTAGCAAGGCCTCACAGAGAGCTGAGGTTGGCACCCACCACCCGGGTACATCACCAGCCTGCTTCTTGCTGGCTTGGGGAGCTTAGGGAGCTCCCAAGGAATGTTCCAGATTGTTTTAAAGGAGCCAATTCGTTCTTTAAATAACTGGCAAGCAGTCTATAAAAGAAACGGAGCAGCAAGCAGTTCTGCCCATTGTCCCATGGGACACAGCCAGGGGTCCCAGTCTGTCCTCTTTCCCACTTCACCCCTGCTGGGGACCAGCCTGGTTACTCTCCTGCCCAGTGGAACCGGTCTGAGAATCTTGGGAGGGCAAGTGAGCCACCATACAGGGACCTCCTGTAGGCCCCTGTGCCAGGATGCCAGTGTGGCCTTTTATTTGCTGGAGTTGAAGGGCCCTGAACGATTTGAGCAGCGCGTGCCTCTGTGTGGTCCCCGTATGGTCCTGCTCGCTCTGCAGGCTTGTGTGGCCCCAAGTCTTCAATTGGCTGGGGCTGGCACACATGCGTCCTCGCCCCGACCCACCTACAGCGTGGCCCTGAAGCCCATTAGCACCACAGAAGCAGCGCCCATGTGCAAACACTTACCATGTGCTGTGTTGGTGCGAGACTACAAACGGCGCCACAGACCAGGCGAGCTGAAACGTGTTACCCGCGTCCTCGTCCAAACCAGATCCAATCGCCTCTGTCTTGGAAAGTGGTTCAAGATTGCCACACACACACACACACACACACACACACACACACACACACACACACACACACATGCCCTGCGGCCTCCATCCACCTCTCTTCAGATTCTGGCCAGAGGCTTAAAATTTAGACGCAATAAAGTAATTCCTCTTTTTCCTTTCCCGCCCCTCATGCTGCTCAGGGCAGAATCCCAGGAACTAGTGGAGGTCACACAAACCTGAGTTTGTTCCGTGGGAGGGGCTGGAGGGGCAGAACCCACAGATTGGTCCCTGACCTCCACATGAACAATGTAAGAGGTTGTAAGGACCAACAACTGAATTGTTTTCTTGTTGTTGAGATCTTCATATATTATGGATATAAGCCCTTTGATAGACAAACAGTACTGCAGAATATTTGATCACAGTGTGTGAAGATGTGTCACCGTTTTATTCTGATTGGTTTAGTGAAGAGCTGAACAGGCAATAGCTAGGCAGGAAAGGCTAGGCGAAACTTCTGGAGAGAGAAAGGAACTCTGGGAGGAAGCTGAGAGTCAGTGAGACACTGGGGAAGTTGGAGGTACAGTATGGAGCAGAGGTAACGAGACACGTGGCAGAACGTAGATTAATATAAATGGGTTGATTTAAGTTTTAAGAGCAAGTTGGGAACAAGCCTAAGCTAAGGCCAAGTTTTCATAATTAATAAGAAACCTGTGTCATTATTTGGGAGCTGACAACCCAAAGAAAAATCTGATTGCAATGTGGTTTGCAAATGTTTTTCTCTGTGTACAGTTTGTCTCTTCCCTCCATTTAGAACAAGTTCTAGGTTAGGTTCACAATGTTTTCATGGGTTATATCTAAGAAACCTACCTAACCAAACCTCACCAAAATCATGAGGAACTCCCCCTAAGCCAGTGGTTCTCCAACTTCCTAAAGCTGTGACCCTTTAATACAGCCCCTCATGTATTAGACCCCAACCATAGAATTACTTCATTGCTACTTCATAGCTGTAATTTTGCTACTGTTATGACTTGTGATATAAATACCCATGTTCTCTGATGGTCTTAGGCGACCCCTGAGAAAGGGTTGTTCAGTTCCCAAAGGGGTTTCAATCCACAGGTTAGAAACAACTGTCCTAAAAGCTGATGTTTTTATGTGTGTATGTGTGTGTGTGTGCGTGTGTGTGCATGCATGTGTGTGAAACCTCTGCATGCGTGTTGAAGCCAGAAGAGGGTGCCTGTCCTCTCCTCATCACTCTGTCTGTTCATCTGAGGCAGGGTCTCTCTGAGGCAAACCCAGGGCTCTGTTTCTGGGGTCATGTGATAGCTCATCTTGGTTGTCAACTTGACTACACCTGCAATCAATGAAAACCCAAGAAGCAGGGCACATCTGTCTTGACTGGATTATCTGAAGAGCCACCCCAAATCTGGGCCACACCTTCTGGTGGCAGCCCTCATAAAAGGACACAGAAGAAGGATGCTTTTTTTTTTTTTTTTTTTTTGGTTTTTCGAGACAGGGTTTCTCTGTGGCTTTGGAGCCTGTCCTGGAACTAGCTCTTGTAGACCAGGCTGGTCTTGAACTCACAGAAATCCGCCTGCCTCTGCCTCCCGAGTGCTGGGATTAAGATGCTTTTGTTTTAAGCCAGTCCATCTTTACTTGCTGGCTGTGCCCGAGGTATTCCTTAGCTGGAATGGGGACCAGCTTCTTCAGGATTCCAACACAGACTGAGACCAGCCTCTCTCTAGGACTTCCCTGGGACCCCAGCCCCAGACTGGGACATCTAAGATACCTAGAGTCCTGGACTGAACAACTACTAGATCTCCAGTTCGCTTCAATTGCTGAAAATGCTCATTGAGTGGCTGGTGCTAACTCCGGCTGATTTTGAACACATCATCAATTTTGATTTTCACAACAGCACCAGGAAGTAGGATCACACCATTTTACAGTGAGGAAATCCTGGAATAGGGAAGACGAGAGGCCCCAGAACACATCTGGTTTCTGCTGCCCAGAAGCTCTCAGCCTTCACCATCACCAAGCTCACAGACAGCACACAGTGGGCATCTGATCACCACCTGCTAAAGCACAGGATGGCACTACCCCTGAGCTCAAACCACCGGCAAGGAGCTGCTCACTTCCAGCTGACCCCAGTCGAATGGAAGCCTTCATCAATCTTGGGAAGCTGAGTACCAAAGCTGGCTTCCTACAATCCCATCTCTAGGCAAAAACTTAGAGGAAATAAATTCTCTGTTATTTCAGTTCAAGGATAAAGACACGGATCAGAGGTCTTGTCAACGACATCTGCTCTGTGGCCCAGGCTTGATTCTCAAGGGAAATTGTGTGTGTGTGTGTGTGCGTGCGTGTACATACACTGCTTACATTAATTCAATCTAAGTGTGACAGATCTTAACCCCCCAAATTTCCAATATATATGTTTTAAAAACATAGACACTAGTGTAGGCTATCTTATTCAGTATTCTTAAAATGTGCACAGACCTAGGCACACAAAGTTAAGATAGTAAAAATAAAAAAATGGAAAATAACCTACAATTTCAAAGATGAATTCAGGGAAAAGAGTGCTCACATAGCATAAAACTATGATGTGAACAAATACTTTTATTCAGCTACAGAAGGAATAAAGAAAGCCAGTAAGAAGGCTCACTGGGTAAATGGGTTTGCCAAGCAAGCCCAAAGATTTGAGTTGGAGCCCCAGGACCCACAAAAAGGTAGAAGGAGAAAATCAACCCCAAAAGCTGTCCTCTGACCACCACATATCTGCACCATGGCCGTTACTGCTCTCTTCTCCTGTCTCTCTCTCTCTCTCTCTCTCTCTCTCTCTCTCTCTCTCTCTCTCTCTCTCACACACACACACACACACACACACACACTAACAAATAAGAACACAGAAGGAGGAAAAAAAGAAAGAATTAACAGCTATGCATCTACATAAAACTGCTAATCCAATTCAGGCCAATATCAGTAAGATTATAGCCGATTTTAAAGTTCTTTTGAAATTTTGAAATTTCATTATACATGTGCTTCATTTTCCAAATAAGAGCGATTTTTCTTTTAAAAAAAGCATGAATTTTCTTCTTTTCAAAACAAGAAAAATCATGAAATTGGCGTTCATTTTTATTTATTTATTCTGCTGTAGGTTCTTGTGACGATAGTCAGGTGTTCTACCACCGAGCTTCATTCCCAGACCTAAACCGGCATCTTAAAACACAGACGACAGCACCAGCCGTTGACAAGAAACATGTGAACCAAACTCCCAAAGAAAGAGCTGACAACATTGAGCAAGTGACATGCATAGAAATGTACATTACACACTAATTACGGAGGTGAAGTCACAAGTCAACCGCTGTACAGATTCCTATTGTTTATAAACTGTCCATTTGTTACAGTTTGGATGTGAACTGGGCCCCATGGGTACACGTGTTTGAACACTTGGTCTCCAGTTAGGGCAGTCTTTGGTAGGTTCTGGAATCATGAGGTAAGCAGGACCTAAACAGATGAAGTAGGTTGCCATAGGGCGGGGCTTATGTGCTATAGGGCAGAGGTTGTGAGTGACAGCTTCGGTTCAGTTCCGGCTTCACCCTTTTATTTCCAGGCTGGTAGCTCTCTTTCCTTATTAATATTAAAGAGTTTTATTTTATTTTAAAATTATATGCATATCTCTGTGTGTGTGCGTGTGTGCATGTGAGTGGTGGTGCCCACGAAAGCCAGAAGGTATCCAGTCCCTTGGAGCTAGAGTGACAGTCAGTTGTGAGCTGCCGGAGGAACTGTGGTCCTCTGCAAGAGCAGGAAGTGCCCCTAACTGCTAAGCCTCTCTCCTGGCCTGGTTGCCAGCTCTCTGTGGCCAGCACAGAGTCTGAGGTGCCACAGTCTAAATATCTCCAGTTATCCCCCTCTCTCCACTAGGGCAGACTGCACCCTCTCAACCGGTGAGACAAATTAATATGTCCCCCTTAAGTTGCTTCTTGCCAGGTATTTACTTGGTCACAGCAAAGACAAAGCCACACACCAGTCTAAGGTATTTTTGTGACAGTGGCCTGGGTGGACTGACGCAGTGAAGAGACAGTCGGCTCTGCAGAAGCCGCCCCAGCCGGCCAGCCCTGTCTTCCCACATGACCGACCATTGGGATTGGTTTTGGGGAGAGGGAGACCCAGCTTAGCCTGGATCCTCCTGTTTCCTGGTAGCTGCTGCCGGCCTTTCTGGCCAGCACTCTAATGTGTGGCCTCAGAACCAGGCTGTTTTCTGTGCTCAGATGCAGAAAGTACCGTTTTCTCTTTCTGGGAATGAAGGCATTAACAATGATGTTCATTAAAGTCAACTCAGACAGGATAATTAAAGGCAGAACCGGCTCGGCTTAAACACAGCTTTCCAGCTCCAAACACGCCACCCAGCACCCTTCCTCCCCACCTTTTTTCTTGCTGTTTTTCCTAATTAGAGAAGTGGCCTGAGAGACAGAGGGACTTTTGTTGTCTGATCTTCATCAGTGTCTAAGGAGATTACGCACACAACACCCTCTTCTACATTCCGGGGTTCAGGAGTCCTGGAAGATGGCTGCACTGAGCATCATTAGGGGATGTGATGGAAGCTTTGCTGGTTGGGCCCAAACGATGCATCCTTTCCCCCACCTCGGTGCAGCAGTCTCCAGCTAACGGCTATGGGCTCATGTTGGGCAACTGGTAGGGATGATCAAGTCTCCTTTCTGCCAGTGATGTCTGTCACCCCCTCAGAAATACCAGGCACCTGACTCAAGATTGTACTAGCAACCACGACATCCACTTACCAGGAAAAGAAAGCCCCTGTGTTAGTTACTCTTCTCATGTCTCCTGCGAGCCAAACAACCACCATCTTGGGAGTTCAGCTGTGTCCACTTGCAAAAGATCATCCCAGCTGGGATTGTTGACTGTTTCTCCAGCCACTCCAAACAATCTGTCATATGCAATTTTGCTTGAATTACACATGACCTTGGGCTGGGGCAAGAGTATATAGGCTGGGAAAGACGAGGGCAGGGGCTCTTTCTATAGCTATGGGAAAGCTCTCATTGCTGTTGAGTAGACTTTTGGGGGTCAGGAGCACACACACCCCGGTAAGTAACCCCTCACCTATGCTCTGTACGGAAGTCAAATAACTCATTAGGGAGCTGTGGTGGAATCATGTGTCGGTTTGCCGCGGGACCTTAGGGAGAAGCGTAGACGTTGTTTCCCTCTCTCCCTAGGAAAAAGTTTTAGCAGCAGTAGTCTGGTAGAGTCTCCTGACAGAAAACAACTTCAGAGAGAAGGGTTTCTTTTGACTTTAGCTTCTAAAGGGATGGAGTCCATCATTGTAGGGAAGGAATGGTGGCAAGAGCAGATCACACTACATCCACAGACAGGAAAGAAATGGAGAGGGAAGGGGAGGGAGAGAGACAGATATGAGAGAGAGAGAGAGAGAGAGAGAGAGAGAGAGAGAGAGAGAGAGAGAGGGAGAGAGAGAGAGAGAGGAAGGCCAGGCTATAACACTTTAAAGTACACCTTCCTCCAGCAAGGTTCCACCTCCTTAACCTCCCCAAGCAGCACCACTCTCTCTGGTGACCAAGGGTTTAACACACTAGCCCACGGGAACATTTCTCATTCAAACTACACACCTCCCAAAACCAGAGCCAGCACATAAAAGGTGACCTGGATAGCACAGTTACACAAGGTCACACACCCTTCTGGCCCTCCAGTGAAATAAGACACATGCCGCGCCCAAAGTCCTTCCTGCCCCAGCAACCTCCTGTACACCATACAATGGGGTCACAGGCTGGCCCATTTGGGGCCATCTGGCGATATGTGGAAAGTGTCATTTTTATACACAGCCATGAGTCACTTAACCACTGGACACAGTCTGTGAACTGTGCCCTCTGGTGACTTCATTGCAGAGACCTCACAGAGTGTCTCCCAGAGAGGGAGACAGTGAGGGCCAATCACTGGGCACCAGCACTGATGCTACCTAGGGGTGTGGTAAGTACCACACGCATGAGCCCATTCCGTGCTATCATCACGTCATCCCAGCTGTGCTGTATCCGTAGCTACCATATGGCTAAGCCATTGACGGTTCTCTTTTTCTCTGTACTGCCAGGCATCAGTGTACCACTGGCCACAGGACTTTTTCCAGCTCTGGTGTTACCACTGGGGCTACTACCACCATATATGTGGTTGGTCCTTGGCAAGAATGGCATTATTGGTTTATACAACTACTGTGAATAGGTCAAACTAGCAACTGTCCCCAGAGTTCATTTTTCCCTTCTTTTGTAACAAGAAAATCCTGAAGAGTTTGTATTTCCCATATTTCCTTGCAGTTAGGTATGGGCACATGAATGTTTTCTAGCCACTGGGCATCCACAGAAATGATACATACACTTTCCCGGGCACACTCTTAAAGGGAAAGTGAGCTTCCCTACCTGCCTTTCCTTTCTTGCTTTCTGAGGGTTGAGTGAAGACATGACTGGAACAGATGGAGCAGGGGACACCGCAGGCTGCCACATGTTGAGGTCCATGGCACTACACAGCGATAGGAACCTGGGTCTCCCAAACCCCTTGGCTGTTAGATCAATGCCTGTTCACCAACCCAAGAGGACAATGCATTGCTATGTAGTTTAACTTTCTGTTCCAACATCCAAACCTGTCAGGACAACTTCAGGGTTTCGAGAGACACGGTTGTAATCGTGACTATTGTTGATGTACGGGGAGTGGGAGAAGCCCTGGGTTGACATGAGTACATCCGTATCAAGGACCCCAATACTTCAGACTCAAGGGAACTGGCAAATCCTTCCCTGGGTCAGGCTCAGGGAATTGGCAAAGCCTTCCTCTGGTCTGTGTGCACAGAAAGCAAGAACCACAGCTTTCTCCTCTTGGATGTTTACAGCCTAAAACTGTTCCCCTCGAGACCTCCCCCTGAGACTAGCTAGCTCCTTCTCCCTGCGTTGTGCACATTTCCGTGCTAAGGTTCTGGGTTGTCGGTGCTGCACCATCAGAGCAAGAATAACCTACCCGAATCCAGCTGTTCTGTGTGTGTGTCTCTTGTTTCTTCATTCCCATACCATCCATGTCATAACCTACCCGAGTCCAGCTGTTCTGTGTGTGTGTCTGTTGTTTCTTCATTCCGGTACCACCCATGTCAGGTTTCCAGAACTAAGCTGACAGAGCTGCAATTCTCAACCTGTGGGTCACACACAACCCCTTTGGGGGTTGAATGACCTTTTCACAGAGGTCACATATCAGATATCCTGCATGCCAGATATTTACATTAAAGTTCATAACAGTAGCAAAATTAGTTATGAAGTAGCAATGAAAAGAATGTTATGGTTGGGGGTCACCACAACGTGAGGAACTGTATAAAGGGTCACAGCATGCGGAAGGCTGAGAATCACGGTTCTATAAACCATCCACAACAGCTGTAGAATGAAGTCCTCCCAGGAAAACAGCAGCATCTCCATCCGACGAGCTGCGCCTGCCTGAGGACTCCGCCACAATTGGACCTGTGGACTACTGATATTTACTCATAAGAGTAGGGCCTGAGGTTCCAGGAATGTCTCCCAACCATTTCAATGCAAATCTGCCCTGATTGCACATGGCTTTGGGGGTGCTAGAGTATACAGACTGGGGGAGGTTAACTGAGAGGGACTCCATCAATGCAGCCATCATCCGTGCTGGTTGAAGATTCCCCAACTATGCTCATGCCAGTAACCCTGTGCCCATGCTCCATAAGTAGGCCCGATAAGGTCATTGGTTCCTGATTGGGCTTTGGTTTGTGATTGGGACCCAATTTGGGAGGGTGGATGGCACCTGCACTTGCTCATTCCATTAACTAGTTATCATTTGTCCTATTTTACAGATGGGGAAACTGAGGCTGGAAGAGAAGGGTGACATTGACTTGGTGACAGTCAGGGCCCGAGCCTACAGCTGTTAGCCCGTGCTAGGTTCCTACTTTGAGGTCAACACTTTCTCTTTCTAAACTACTTCAGAGGACCTGCTGTTTGTGTATTGATTCTGAGCAAAAAAGTGTCAGGGAGCAAATGCCTCTATTTTATTAAAACTAAATCCTGTTAAAATTCAATTTTCAACTTTTATTAAACCAATTTTGCTTTCACAGCAAGCTTTTCTATTAAAAAAAGAAGGAAAGGGAAAAAAATTAAATCTGTTGACCAAATATTTACATTTTAAGAGCCTGCATTTTAAAATATTCCCTTCAAAGGAGAAACATTTAATTATTTAATTTCAATTCTCTCTCTCTCTTTTCCCCTTTCCTTGAACCAACCATCTACCTGCCTCTTCTCTTCAAATATTGGAATTACAGGAGTACAACACTACACCAGGCTAGTTATCTGTATGTTTTTGGTGCCAGGGCTTGAACCTAGGTCATGCTGGGCAAGCATTCTTCTAGTGAGCTACATCTCTGGCATGCCCCTTATCCCAATTTTCTTTTAACTTAGTAAAATTCTCACCTATATTCTTTATCATCTGAATTCTACTATACAAAACTCAAATCCTATTATGTAATTGCTTGCTTAGAAATCCTCATGGGCTGAAGAGATGACTCACTGGCTAAGAGTACTGTCTGCTCTCATAGAGGGCCTGGTTTCAGTTCCCAGCACCCACATAATAGCTCACAACTGTCTGTAACTCTGGTTCCAGGGGGATCTGACACCCTTGTCTGGCCTCTGGACATACCCACATGCAGATACATGCACAAATAAGAAACTAAATCCATAAAAGAAGAAATCCACAGAGAATCAGAAGCAAGGGAAGGATCCAGTACTGTCACAAAATAATAAATCAACATAATGAGAAGGAATGAAATCCCACTGTTCACAACAACATGGCTGGAGCTGGAGTTCATTATGTTAAGTGAAATAAACCAGACCCAGAAAGGCAAGCACTGCATGATCTCACGCATGTGGAGAGCGTAAGACAGTTGATCGCACAGAAGTAAACAGTGGGACACTGCTTGCCAGGGCCTTGGAGGGCTGAGGGAGGGACAGGGTGGGAGCAGGTCAGCCAGTGGGTACTGTGTTATGACTAGGCAGAATAAGCGGGTTCTGGTGCACAGTGGAGCGACTGTAGACAGCGATAGCATACATATACTCCCCCAGCAAGCCGACATGAGGGGCTGGGGAGATGGGTCCTTGGCTAAGAGGGCTTTCTGTGCAAGCGTGAGGACCAAGTTCGAATCCTAAGCCCCTACATAAAAGGGCATAACTGCACATGTCTGTAACCCCAGCACTGTGGGCAGTGGAGACAGGAGCATGCTAGGGCTTGCTGGCTGCCAGTCTAGTTCTAAGGTCAGTGAGGGACTCTGTCTCAGGAAAGTAAGGTAGAAAGTGACAGAGCAGACACCTGGTGTGTGCATTGGCCTCTACATGTGCACACATAGGTGCACACGTGTTCACATAAGTGCATGCAAAACACACATACACACACTATTTAAAAAGTCAAAAGAAAAGATGATGTTTTCACTAGAGGGAAATGATGGCCTCCCAGGGAGCTGACACACTTTGGCTGGCTGGAGCACAACATAAGAGCACCAGCATCATGGGATGGCCTAATTGAAGCTTTCATGTGTTGGTTAGAAATGGTACGACAAATTAAGACGGACGCTGCTAGCGTTCTTACATAAGAAGAACAGCCAGTTACAAGTTTCCATGCAAGGCACGATCCTGTTTTGTTTTCTTCCAGTCACTCAAAACATAGCACGCCCAGGAATCAGTCGAGTGAGGAAAATGGCGTGTTAATATCTACATGAAGAGAAAGTTCTAGGTGTCTAAGCGATACGAGAGACACTAGAATGAACATGGAGGCCCAGTATGTCTTTGTATGAGAAAACAGATCCACAAAGAGGTTAATCCTACATTAAATCAATGTTAACACAGAGCGTACAGCATGTAGCAGCAGGCTGGCCCAAACCTGGCATATGCACTGATTTCTCATGTATATATACCCATATCAGATAATTATAAAAAAATTTCTAAAAGAAGGGGCTAGAGAGAGGGCTCAGTGGCAAAGAGTATTTGTTGATCTTACAGAGAACCTGAGTTCAGATGTGGCACCCACACTGGGTGATTCACAGCAACCTGTAACTCCAGCTCCAGGGATGGGACACCTTCTTCTGATCCTGGGCACCTCCATGCACGTGTGTGCTAATACATAGAGATGTACACACACACACACACACACACACACACACACACACACACACACAATACAGCAAGCCTTTAACACAAAACATCCTAAAGATAGAGCTATGGGGACGGCTCAGAAGACCAGAGTTTGGATTCTTAGAACTCATATACATGCCAAGGGGGAATGGTCACTTGCCTATAATTCAAGACTCAGAAAGCAGAGGCAGGAGATTCCCCCAGAGCAATCTGGCTATGGAGACAGACCACAGCAACAAGCTCTGGGTTTCACTGAGAGACCATGCCACAGTGGTGGAGGATGGTTTCTGACAGGGATCTTGTGCATATGTGTACATGTGTACGTGTGCGCACACACATGCATGCATGCATTGACATGCATTCACATCACACACACTTTAAAAAATTAAATCTGAAAGAAGTAATCAGCAAGGATGGACCCCACCACCAGATACAAAACTATATTTATTATAGAGTCTGGGCAATCAGAACAGTCACATTCCATGTGAATTGACTAATTGGATAAAATGTCCCAAAGTCGATAGAGCTCTGCATCCCAGCATAGGAGATGGCTGATAATTCAGTTTATTAGAGTATCCAGCAGCCACCAGGCCAGCTCTGCAGGCCACCTGAGATGATGATGCAAGATTCACCCATGACATATTCCAGGAGGGTCAAGGAAGGAACAGTAAAGATGAGACCATACAACAGTAAGACAAGCTAGGACGGACAGCAGAAAAGCCTGACAACATGGATCAATGCCAATGAAAGCAATGCACACCCCAAAAACTATTACAAGCAAACTGGAAAAAATCTAATGACATGTAAGGGAGAAATGGATCTAGCTCAAGACAGATCTTACTTCCCTAAGACACAGAGGGAGAAAAATTAAAAAATAAAACACCAGCGATCATTGCTCAATTATGGTTCCTGTGGGCACCACAAAAAACGCAAACAAAAAAAAACAACCAACAAAACAACAAAACACCCCCAAACCAACAACCCTCAAGACCCCCCAAAACCCATAAATAAAACAAACAAAAACACCCCAAAAACTTGGGGACACACACGTGTTTCATTGTTTCACAAATCTCTTTGTGAGATTTTAAACGCTCTCAAAGCAGGTCATAGTTCACCACCTGGAGATATGTGGAGGCCAGAGTGTGGGGAACCAGAAGCGTGAAACTGCACAACCTCCATAATAGTCCGTCAACAACCAGGGGCCGAATGACCAGTCACTTCCACTGCTGATCACGTGGATGTTTTTACATGCTCAGGGAGCGGTGCACACAATATAAGACTTTCTTTTTGAAGAGATTTGGTGTGTGTGTGTGTATTCACAGGGGTGCGTCTGGAACTTTTCATTTACTATGTCTGGACAGAGGTGGATATACAGGTCACCCCAAATCCCTTCTTGAGTCTCACTAGCCAAGCACAGTGCCATCCTTCATTTCCATTCCGCTTTAGCCCAGTGGGTTTAGATTGCTGGTGTATTTTCCATTTCCATGGCTATAACAAAATAGTTGAGGCTAGGAGATTAAAAAAAATGTTCATTTAGTTCATAGTTCTAGAGGCACGAAAGCAGGATACTGCAGCTTAGTTCTGCTGAGGGTCCCATGGGGAGTGGTTGCATGAGGTCTCATGGGGAGACAGGTGCACATACAACTCCATCTTAAGGAAGCTAACCATGGTCCCAAGAGAGATGCATTAATCCCTTCTAAGGGTGACATAACCAGCGACTCAGCTACCTCTGTGTTAGTCAGCTTTCTGCGGCTGTAACGAAATGCTTAGGAGAGATCAACTGATGTAGGCAAGGATTTCTCTGGTCCACAGATTCAGAGGCTTCCGTCCATAGCTGGCCCTATGGTTGACTTTGCTTTTGGAACCACTGTGACATAGAGCTTCCTAGTGTTAGGAGTGTGGAGTGGAGGAGGCTGCTCACCTTATAGTGGCCTGGAAGCAAAGAGAGAGCTCACTCTTCTAAGAAAGCCTTGGCCTCCACACCCATTAGGCTACTAATCCACTATGGGCTCACTCATTGTGAGGTCAGAGCCCCCAGGATCCAGTCACCTCCTGAAGGACTCGCCTCTGGACACTGCAGCACCGAGGACGGTGTTTGCACCTTACGACCTCTCAGAGACACTCAAGATTCCAACTCTAGTAGCTTCCCACTTAACATTGCTCCCACAAGGACCAAGGACCAAGACTCACAGGAGTCCTCTTAGGGGTGCCCTCAAGCTGCAGGCCAGACTCGCACCTGGATGACTGGAGCACTTCCTACCTTGGCCGTGAGATGCGGAACCACGGAAGCCACCTCTCTGCTCGGCACAGAAAGAAACCCGGGCTCCTTTGAAAGCTGTCTCCCCCATGCATCACCCAGATGCTTTAACTTGACAAAATAATGCCCCTGTTTGTTTAGAAGAATAAACAGGCAAGGACAGCTAAAGGCCTTTTTAAAAAGGAAAAATAACAAGAAAGAGACTTGAATTAGGAAGAATTCCATAATGGCACGGTTCAGACGCTTTGGCCACAGTACAGATTTTGAAGAGCCGTCCCAGGACCAAACAGTTTCGCACACACCATGGGAGCAAAACAGATTGTTTAGCAAATGGAGCTGGGATGATTGGGTATTTGGAAGACCTTCAAGTCAGAGCCTCTCCCTGGCCTTTATACCATAATAAATTATAGAATTAACAAAAGGTTACGGGACTGGGATAGCTCAGTGGTTAAGTACTTCCCTAGCAGGCCAAAGCCCTGGGTTTCATCACACACACACACACACACACACACACACACACACACACACGTTTATTCACCAGTGCTCATGCATATACACAGTTAAGTATAAAAATAAATGAAGCCTTTTATATTTTCCCTAGGCTTTTATAGCTTCAGAAAATGTGTATTGCTTTTGCAATTTTGTAAGGAAATAAACAATAAAAGTGGAAAAATAATAAAAGTAGAAAAATAAATAAAGCCTTATACCAAGCAGGAGCACACACAGGAAAGCAGCTAACAGCTATCAGATGGAGCTGGGGTTTCTGAGCACACACAACGGCAATGAGAAAAACAGATCAACAAATGGAATTAGTTTAAACATTCCAATATATGTCATAAAAATTGCAAGGCAAATAAAAAATGAAAAAATATTCCAGCAAATGTAACAAAGAGCGGCTGTTCTTTGGATATTAACACCATCTCGTAGATTAAGCTGGACACCTAGAGTCCCAGCTACTTGGGAGGCTGAGGCACGAGGATGACTTGAGCTCATGACTTTGAAATGAGCCTGGACAACATAGCAAGACAGCTATTGTAAATCAGTGAGAAAATACTAAGGGTTAACAAGAGGGTTCAGGGGGTGAAAGCCTCTGCCACCAAGACTGACGACCTGAGTTCAAACCCTGGAGCATACAGAGTGGAAGGGGAGAACTGATTCTTAAAAGTTGTTCTCTGACCTCCACACTGGTGACACCCCTCACATACACAAAATAGACAAATAAAATGCAATCTAAAAACAAAACAAGACACTAAGTGTCCTGACTTTACATTTCAAAGAGAATTCAAAATAGAAGCGCCTCTGTCCCAGACCATGGCTGACAGTCCTGAACTGGAGCGATTACGGAAAGTATCCGGAAAGTATCTGTCCGTGTTTGTCTGCAGCACTGAGCTGCCCCGCTACTAATGATAAGGAAAAAAAAAACAAAACATTGATTGGAGTGTACAGCTGCAGGCCTCTTCATGAATTTAGAATGTTCTGGGAAGGCACTGGGCACACGGCCCAGGCTGCTGTCTCATTTGTCTCTTAACAATCTAGCCACAAAACTGATCAGCAATAAACATGCAAGGCAGTACTCTCCCAAACAGCAAAAAGATTCCAACACAACCTTTATGATGTCCAAAAGTGGAGGTCATTTATTAATTTATTTTTTTAAAAAAATATTTATTTATTTATTTATTTATTATGTATACAATATTCTGTCTGTGTGTATGCCTGCAGGCCAGAAGAGGGCACCAGACCCCATTACAGATGGTTGTGAGCCACCATGTGGTTGCTGAGAATTGAACTCAGGACCTTTGGAAGAGTAGGCAATGCTCTTCACCTCTGAGCCATCTCTCCAGCCCTGGAGGTCATTTATATCTAATATGGGATATCATGTCCCTATTACAAAGGTGTTCCTAATGCCATACCCTCATCTCTTACTCCACCCCCCCTCTCTCCCACACATCAAACAAACAACAAAAGCTCAAAAAGACAAGGGAAAAGCCACAATCCTTGGAACCCTGTTCAGTAACTAGACTCTGGGAGGGAGTGTGACATATTTGCCCTAGCACTGTGGCGGGCATGTTGTGGGCCAGTGTGAGTGAATTCAGTTGGTATTGTCAGAGGCAGGATTTTCAGCAAGGTCATTGATCCTGTAGCCTTAGAGTCACACTGAGAACTGTGGCAGGCAATTGGAGGTACACTTTAGTTTGAAAAGGAACAGCAAACATTTTCCAGTTCTGTACATGGACAGATCTGTCGGTTTCTGTTGTAGAACACTATTTTAAGGTGTGTTACTTTTGTTTATGTTCTAAAACATTTGTTTAATGATGTAAATGTGTTTGAGTAAATAAAATTCACCTGTGGTCGGGAGGCTGCGTCAGCAACTAGAGGAGCCAGGTGCAGAAGGGTTTATAAAGAAGGGTGAGAAAACACACAAGGACTTCTTGGGAGATGTGAAGAGGTGAGCTAGGTGAGCTGCTTGCTATTCAGCCTCTCTGGGAAGCAGGATTCTACTTCAACCTTTGAAGCTTGAATTATTTAACAGAGATTTAGATACGTTCTCTTAGTAGTTTTGAAAGAGTTGGTGCTGAGGAACAGAATTCCTTCAGGCTGTGGCTCTTGCAGCTGCTGCTGGTAGTGGCAGAGTTGCAGTTGCTGACTAGGATAGCCATAAAGGGCAGATAACTAAAACAGAGGACGACAATTGGCACCCAATGTGGGGTGCCAAAATATTATGTAATGTTTTGTTCTTTTTTGGGGGGGGGTCCCAAATTACACACAGAGGCTTATTCTTAGTTATGAATGCCTGGTCTTAGTGTGACTTGTTTCTTGCCAGTTTTTCTTATCTTAAATTATCCCAACTACATTTTGCCTCTGGACTTTTATCTTTCTCTATTTCTGTATACCTTACTTCTTTCTCCATGACTTGCTGTGTAGCTGGGTGACTGGTCCCTGATGTCCTCCTCTCCTTCTTTGGCTCTTCTTTCTCCTTTTATTTGTACTCTCTGCCTGCCAGCCTTGCCTATCCTTGCTCCTGTCTCACTATTGGCTATTCGCTTCTTTATTAGGACCATCAGGTGTTTTAGACACAATAACAGTTTCACCAAGTTAAACAAGTACAGCGTAAACAAAAGTCACACACCTGAAAATGATATTCCCTAACAAGTATCAAGGGGGGTACTTATAATATGCTGATCGTGGTCTCTTACATATTTCCCCTCTAACAATATATAAGATGAACTTGCACATATTCCCCACAGTTAATATGTTAGATATGAACCCCCAGACTCTTATGTCAGTGGTGTTCAGAGGTAAGGCCTTGGGGAGGTGTTTTTGCATGCTGTCATGATAAAATACTCTAACAAAAAGCAACTTAAAGGATAGATGGAGTTATTTCAGATTACAATTCCAGGTCAAGGTCTACCATGGTTGAGAAGCCAAGGCAAGAACTTAAAATGCTAGTCTCATTGCACCCACCATCAAGGACAGAGAGAAATGCATGCATGCATGCTCTCTTGCTTGGTTGCTGTGCTCTGCTCTACTCAATTTCTCCATTCTCACATCTAGGGAATGGTGTCACCCACAGGGGGCATCACTTAATGAAGATAATCCTTCCACAGAAATGTCCTCAGTCTAGCATGGTATAGACAATCCCTCACTGACATGCGTACAGTCTAACATGGTGTAGACAATCCCTCACTGACATGTGTACAGTCTAGCATGGTATAGACAATCCCTCACTGACATGTGTACAGTCTAGCAAGGTATAGACAATCCCTCACTGACATGCGTACAGTCTAACATGGTATAGACAATCCCTCACTGACATGCCCACAGTCTAACATGGTGTAGACAATCCCTCACTGACATGCCCACAGTCTAACATGGTGTAGACAATCCCTCACTGACATGCCCACAGTCTAACATGGTGCAGACAATCCCTCACTGACATGCCCAGTCTAACGTGGTGTAGACAATCCCTCACTGACATGCCCAGTCTAACACGGTGTAGACAATCCCTCACTGACATGCCCACAGTCTAACACGGTGTAGACAATCCCTCACTGACATGCCCACAGTCTAACACGGTGTAGACAATCCCTCACTGACATGCCCACAGTCTAACACGGTGTAGACAATCCCTCACTGACATGCCCACAGTCTAACACGGTGTAGACAATCCCTCACTGACATGCCCACAGTCTAACACGGTGTAGACAATCCCTCACTGACATGCCCACAGTCTAACACGGTGTAGACAATCCCTCACTGACATGCCCACAGTCTAACACGGTGTAGACAATCCCTCACTGACATGCCCACAGTCTAACACGGTGTAGACAATCCCTCACTGACATGCCCACAGTCTAACACGGTGTAGACAATCCCTCACTGACATGCCCACAGTCTAACACGGTGTAGACAATCCCTCACTGACATGCCCACAGTCTAACACGGTGTAGACAATCCCTCACTGACATGCCCACAGTCTAACATGGTGTAGACAATCCCTCACTGATAATCTCTTCATAGGTGACTTCAGGTTGGGCCAAACTGACAGTTACAGCTAACCAGCATAAGAGACTATTAGAGCTAGCTGAGATCATGAGGGAGGGGCTCTCTGATGGCTTTAGTGGCTTTCTAAGAGGTTGAAGAGTGACCCATGTCGCATGCTTATTTTGCTCTTATATGTGATGTTCCCCACGTATTAAGATGCAGCAAAATTATTTTTTTTAAACCAGCTTCAGGCATAGATTGGCATCACATCCCTGGACTTCTCAGCCTCCAGAACAGAATGATAAATCTCTATTCTTTGTAAACTACCTAGTCTTTGGCAATGTGATGTAGCTACAAAAAATAGACTAAGACGAATTAGACAAACTTGTCTCAGAGAAACGATCAAACAGTCCTCTCTAAAGGACTCACAAGTCACCACAAAGCTCCCACTGGCTTAAGGTAAGACCTAGGCATCGCTCAGAATAACTGCAGTGAGTTGAAATATACCAGACACGTTTAATTCCTTGAGGTCACAATGGTACTAAAGACAGTACTTGTGGTTGCCTTTGGGGCAAACCTGAGAACAAATGCCTGAGAATAAACCCATTATTTTGAAAACTGATAAAAGAGGAAGAACTAAATGAATTCCTCCCACTGAGCAAACAGTTGTGGATGGTAGCTCTCCTCTGTGCCACCCCTGCTCTTAAGAAAAAGCAGACATCACAGACTCATCATTTGTGAATCTCAAAGTCACACATGAGGCCACCATGATCAGTGTCGCTGCCACAGAAAGAAACACATTTATTCTATGGCTTCTGGTGGAGGATGCCCCACCCCTCAACAGTATTCTTACCCCCTCTTCCTCAAACCAATCCTGAATGCCACCAGGCATTTACATCTACCCACCAATTACAGGACCGACAGGGCCAGAGGAGTGTATTAAATAACTCCACAGGAATGCAGCCATCAAGATCCAGATGGTGGGAAACATGAGGGCAAATGACCAGGTTTCTTCAATAAATAAATTACAGGGTAGGCTGAGAGCATGGCTTGTGGGTAATGCACTTAAAGCAGTGGGTTCAATCCCTATCACAGCATAAACCACAAGGGGTAGCTCCCACCTGCTATCTCAGCACGCAAGAGGCAAAAGGCACTTCAAGATCATCTTTGAGCCGGGCGGTGGTGGCGCACGCCTTTAATCCCAGCACTTGGGAGGCAGAGGCAGGCGGATCTCTGTGAGTTCGAGACCAGCCTGGTCTACAAGAGCTAGTTCCAGGACAGGCTCCAAAACTACAGAGAAACCCTGTCTCGAAAAAACCAAAAAAAAAAAAAAAAAAAAAGATCATCTTTGGCTACATGGCGAATTTGCAGTCAGCCTGGGCTACATAAGACCTTATCTGAAAAGATAACAACAATAACAGTAATAATAATAATAATAATAATAATAATAAATTAGATAAACTTGTACATCAAATACAGAGCTAATGACTATTAAGTATTCAACTTTTTAGATTTAATACATGTATTTTAGTGACTGAAAAAATATACCATTTACTTTTAATTACTTACACTGAATTCCCCCCAAAGCAATATATCTGAAAATTATTTCCAAAAACCAAAGCAAAACAAAACAAAAACCAAAACCAGGCAGTAAACATGTAGCCAACAAGATAATTTTATTTTTATATAATTTAAGCTTCTTAAAGATGTAAAACATGATTGTTTATAATTTGTTAGTAGCCAACACTAAGTGGTTGTGTGTGAGTGAGTTTCCTGTTATTTGTTCTACATTTTAATTTTTTAAACAATGTTTAGATATTTTTCCACAACAAAAAAGGTTGAAAAAACATTTTTAAATGGGATTCTCCCACCTTGTTTAATGGCATGAAGAAATATTCACAGAACAGCAAGAGTTCAAACAAAAACAAAACCCAGCACCAAAGAGTGTTAGCGGAGTCTTGTCCATCCATATAATCAGTTGTGAGGCCAGCAGTGGATTCAACATCATGGCAACGATGACTTCATGGGGTTGGAACTGTGGCTTTTCTCTCCTTTATGTCATCTGTCTTGTGAAGTGAGTGGCCCTTATGTTGCCTTTTAGAAATACAGTTTTGAAAGCATTTAACTTGGGATTTGCCAGGACAAGCTCAGCTTTATATTCTCTGTGTGTTTATTTCTGTCTTGGCCCAGTCTCTTCCAACACTCTCCAGAATGACTGTGAACCCAGGGAGTGGAGCTATGCAGAGAATCCCCAGAGTCCATCGTATAAACAGCACACAGCAGACCCCGAACAGAAGCACCTTTCTCAGGCCCAGAGACAGGCAGCCTGTAATTCTGTACCCTAAGGGGACAATAACCAACAGGAAAAAAAAAACCTAACAAAATCCTTTGCACATATGAGTGTAGTACCCACTCAGACAGGAGAAGCTGGATCCAACCTATCCAATGGGGACTTCCAGACACTGCACAGGGCTGAGGGCTGGGCCTGTGACCACAGTCATGATGTACATAGTGTCTGTGCCAGTACATACCAAATCCATAATGAGGACTCTATCACATGGAAAGGAGAATCCTCATAGCCCAACAATCTATGCTAGAAAGTATAAATTTGGGCTATCAGAAGAGGTTGTGGGTGGCCGAAACACAGCTCCACGGTTAAGGATGTTTGTGGCTCTTGCAGAAGACCCAAGTTTAGTTCGCAGCCCCCACAACAGGTGGCTCATAACTGTCTATAACTCCAGCTCCAGGAGATCTAATGTCCCTTTCTGGCCTCCATGAGCACTGCAGTCACATGTATATACCCACACAAAGACACAAAATTAAAGAAAAGACTTTTTTATTTCTTTAAAAAAAATAAAAGAAGCCATGGGAAAGTAAAAGATAAAAATGTTCCCAGGGTATGGCCAGTATTCCTCCAAAAGGACAAAACAAATTTAAGATTCACACTGTTGGGCTGGAATATAGTTCGGCTGGTAGAGCAGTTATCTTGTATGTAGGAGGCATTGGTTTGAGTCCACAGCATCAGAAGAAAAATGAAAATCAATTAATTTAAAAATCACTATGTTGAAAACCTCAGATTAGTTACTTTTCTTAATGTGACCAAGTACCTGAATGGAAGTAACTTTAAGGATGAAGGTTTTATTTTTGGTTCACAGTTTGAAGGGATATAGTCCATCATGTCAGGGAAGGCAAGGTAGCAGGAATGTGAGGGACTGGTCCCATTGTATCCATAGCCATAAGGGGCTGGACACATTATATCCATAGCCTGTGAGAGGCTGATCTCACAGTGTCCACAGCAGTGAGAGACTGGTTACATTGTGTTCATAGTAGTGGGGCTGGTCACATTGTATCCACAGCAGTGAGGAACTGGTTACATTGTGTCCATAGTAGTGGGGCTGGTCACATTGTATCCATAGTCATCAGGGGTTGGTTACATTGTGTCCATAGTAGTGGGGCGGGTCACATTGTATCCACAGCAGTGAGGGACTGGTTACATTGTGTCCATAGTAGTAGGGCTGGTCACATTGTGTCCATAGTCATCAGGGGCTGGTTACATTGTGTCCATTCCCATGAGCCGCTAGTAACATTTTATCCAAAGCCCTGAGGTTCTTGTCTGGTCACTAGTATCCAGCAGTGAGCGGCTGGTCACATTGTATCCATAGCAGTGGGGCTGGTCACACTGTGCCCATAGCAGGAGGGACTGGTCACATTGTATCCGCAGCCAGAAAATAGAAAGCAGAAAAGAAGTGGAGCCAAGCTTTTAGACCTCAAGGCCCATCCCTGATGACCTGCTTTCTCTAGAAAGTTCCCGCCTCCTAAAGGTTCAGAACCTTCTGAAACAGCAGCACCGGCTTTGGCCCAAATGTTCAAAGCACATGAGCCAAAGGGGGAATTTCAGAGACAAGCAACTGGAGGCTTCCAGAACAGTTTGCCATCTGTTCTGACAAATTTCTACCCCTTCCTACCTAGCATCTTTTGTTTCCAAACAAATAAACAAACACAACAAAACCCCAGAATTCCTGGAATCCATGCCCCCCTACCTTTTTCACTGTAACCCTGTTCCAGGGTTGCCATCTGGGCTTGGACATTGCCCTTCCTGTTTGCCAAAGGGTCATACCAACCAGGTCCCATGAGCACGTATGGGAAGAAAGATTATCATTGCTGCTCTGAGGGGTTCTGTCCAGCAGAGGGAAGACAGACTCCCAGGTCTCCCTGCTGGATGGACTCAGTGGATCACTTTTGACCCCTCTCCCGCCTCATCACATTCTCATTCTGGGGGCTGCAGCTGGGGTGTCTCAGTTCATGTCACCATTGCGGTTGTTTTTGTTTTTCCAAGGTTAAGGCAGTAAATAAGGAAAATTCCCATGAGAATCTGCCAGTCTCACCTTTCAGAGAATGGCTCTCCAACATGTGCTGGCGAACAAAACAAGCCACTTTACGGTTTTGGCAATAGGACTGGGGCCTTGAAAGACTACACAGAGACAGGAACTGGCTGAGACCCAGAGCTGGGTTCCCATGCTGCCTTACCCCATGTCGAGTGGCTTACTTCACCGGACCTATGACTATGGCCTGGGCCATCTGCTCCTTCAGCTCCTCTGTGCTGTCTGTCTCCATCAGCAGAGGCAGCAGAAGTGAAGGGCAGGCTGGATAAGGGACACCCAGGTGCCGGCTGCCTTTTCTGGGCTCAGTCCTTCCATGCAAAGACAGGCTAGCTGGTGTCCTGGTGGCGAACTCTGCTCTCCAAGGCCACCAAACCAATTGTAACAGCCTGAACAGCGTGAGGATGCTCTGAGAGTATTTTGGTGTGTGTGTGTGTGTGTGTTGGGGGTGGGTGGGTGGGATTTCTCTACTTTGGAGAAGCCAGGGTAGACAACACACAGGTCTCTGGCAAAAGTGTGTTGCATACAGAAGTTCCTTCTACCCTGCAACTTAGGACTTTGCTTCCCCCACCCCCAGCCTCTCCCTACTCCACAACCAAGGACCATAACTGAATTAACCTCTCAGGGAACCAGAATGGTGATGACAAGAGGTCCTGGGTGTGGAGCACCCCTGGTGGACACGAAGTCTCTGCTCTCTTGGCACCAAGGATTCCGGCTGGGATTTTTTTTTTCTTTCTCACATTCAAAATAACAGGGGTGCAAATTTGAGAAGATACACAGTGAATTCCAAGCAAGTTCAAGAAAAAACGGAAGGTGAACATCAGGGGAGGGGAGGATAATGGCTGATAGCTAAAGGACCTGTCTGAAGATCCCAGCTCAGCCAGCAAACAGTGCAAAAATTATCCTGCCCTCCTTCCTTCTTTCTGACAGGGTCTTGTGTAGCCCAAACTCCCTACCTATTGGAGGATGACAGTGGACTCCTGATCCTAACTGTTGCTATCCAGGTTCCCACCACCACACCCAGTCGTGTGGAATGCTGGGGACGTATCTCAGAGCTTTGGACATGTTAGGCAAATGCTCTAGCCACTGAACTACACCCCAGCCCCTGAAGTTAGTTTTGAATGAGCCAAGTCCTAGACTAGATGGGCTCCCACCACACAGTGGGAACTTGTGAACTACTCAGGAGGGAAGGGTGGTGGGGATCATGATGAAATCAACCACATACTCGACACTCGCTGGGTGCCAGGCATGGCAGACATTTCCACTCTGTTCCCTCATTTTACAACCACCATTTTACACATGACCCCGAGTCTCTGAGTAGTAAGGCAGTCATTCCCCTCCCCCACTTCCCTCCAGCAATCAGACCCAACCTCCAACCCAGCTTTTTAAACAGAACCAGCTGAGCTGGTGACTCTGGTCAGCAATGAAAACTCAACGTTCTCCTGTCATTGCTCTAACGTATAAGGCACTTTCATATTGGCCCCTTTTATCTCTGTACTGGAGGCGGGACAAACCTGCACACATTTAACTTTTTTTCAGTCATTCAAAGGAATGGAGGGCCGAAGAGAAGGGCCTGTATTAAATCAGACACAATAAGAGGAAACGGATTTAACAAAATATTATGCTAAGAGCTTCAGGTTTCTATAAATCACCCCCATTGAGCTCTGAAATCCCCAAATTACTATTGTTGTGCTATTTAATATTCCCCATCCGTAACAGCCGATGAAAATGCAAAACCCGGCCAAAGACGGAGTCGGAAAACTTCTTTAACTCAATTTGGACTCCGCATTACTGAAACAACAAAAACAAGACACAGCAGACACAGAAGGGGGAAAAAAATCAAAACCTTCCAGGATTTAACAAATTTCAGTACAAATCATGAACCGGATCCTTTTGAACAGTTAGAGGCTGCACAGAAAGAACACCACCCAAGTCAAATCACCCAGAGTGCTCCCTCGGCAAAAATGGCCCCGTGGCTCCCTCGTCAGAACCGGAGCCAGAGTGGAAATTGGTGTGAAAATTAGTGAGCACAGATGAGGAGCAGACAGCTGCAGACCGGGGAGGAGAGAAACCGGAAGGCAGCCTTCCCCGTGTATTTGCAATAATAACCAAAGCAGAACCAGCTGCAGGCTGGCACCGTGCACCTCGCCCCAGTGCTGTGCAGGCTGCAGCTCAAAGGACCAAGTAAGTGGATGGTTAGGTGCAGTTTCATGCCTCGCTGCACAGCTAAATAAAAGGAAATATACATCCATCCATATATTAAGTGTGACTGAAGTTCTGTAGCACCGACAGGATTTTTCTATTTTTGGCCTGGAGGTTCCAGTTATTTCAAAAGCCAAACATCTGAGTTAGGAGAGGTTTTACTCTAGGCCAAAGACCACCGAAGTAACGTAGAGGCCGCTTTCTGCTATTGCAGGAGCATCCAAGGACACCCCTGCATCTCAAGCGCCTGTGAAAACTCTGATTAACACCAGAAATATGCAAATGAGTTTTCTTTTGCTCCAGCTATGAGGGTGGGTGGAAGGGGGTGTGGAGTGGGTGCTGGGAGCTAGAAGGGGAACAAAGGAAAGACAGGAAGCTGGAGCAAGAGTAATGTACCTACTGTATACCAGGCCCGATCCTGAGTGGTCTATAAACACTCATTGACCTATGACCCCAGGCGGTGGCTAGCGTTACTGTCTCTGGTTTATAGTGAGGGACCTGAGGTAGAAATGAATTGTCTCCCAGAAGGTCACAGAGACAAGAGGCAAGTGATTGAGTGCCAGGGAACCACATCTACATGGTGCTGCCCCCCACTGTCTAAGCCCCCCACCCCAGCCACAGTGTAAACACAGGGGGCTCTGGATGGAGCAGACATCTCGTTTATAAACAAGCAAGAGCTCAAACATCTGGCCTTTCCCCGGCAGCACAGACACTGTGCAGGTACTGGCCCTTTGGCCCACTAGGCCCGCCAAGCATAAATTCCTGGAGCTCCTCCCCCTTCCCCCTTCCACACCAGCTTGGGGGTGCCTGAGACCCCAGGTGAGGGACTGGCTTCTGCTGCAGGCGTCCTAAAGACTGGTGTGGCTAGGGCAAGGGCCGAGGAGGAGAACTTGGGGCTCCCCTACGGCAGTCTATAGGTGCACACTAGCAGCCAGGGCCATATCTCGGCCGCTTTCAGAACTTCGCTAACATAAATGTAGGATCTGGTTCTCATTACTGTTTCTTTGGGTTTGTCCCCACCCCCTTTTCTGAGACAGTGTTTCATTCTCCTGGGCTAGCCTTAAGTTCACTATGTAAGTCCCAACTGCCTTCAAACTTGTCGTTCTCCTACCTCAATTCCGGGTAGGACCGCAGTCCTTGCTCAACATGCCCTTTCACCAGCTTCACTCAAAAATGAATCAAATGTTATTGGTGTGTGTATGCTTGTGTGCGTGGCGACCGTAGGGGAAAGGGGCCAGCTTGGGTCGGTTTTCTCTGCCCACCTTTAGAGGGTCAGAGGAACTGAACTCGGGTTGTCAGGCTTGTGCGGCAAGCACCGTTACCACTGAGCCATCCTGCCTACCCCTATCTTTACCATTTTAAAGTGTGCATATCAGCATTTACATAGTTGTGCTACCTTGACCACCATCATCTCTAGAACCTTCTCATCCTTCCACAGGCTAAATTGTCTCCATTTAACACAAATTCCCTACCTGACCTCCCCGCCACTGACTGCCAGCGCACTCTCTTCTGTCTCTCCCTGTTTGCTACCTGTAAGTGGAGTCACGCAAAATTTGCCTTCCTGCACCTTACTTCCTCGGTATGACATCCTCAAGTTCCTCCTTGTGGCAGGTCTGTGAGTTCCTTCCTTACTCAGGCCTCAGTAATATGACACAGCATGGATGCACCATCGCACAGAAACACCTTATTCTACATCTGCTCGTCTGGTGAGAATCCTCTGGAAGCTTCCATCATGTGCCCTGGAGACACGACAGACAACATCTTCCTGATGCATCACATGTGATTATAAATGCATCGCTATCCTTAAAGCACTGTTTTTAGGATACCCATTATGACTGCGGCTGTAGAAACGGCAGGATCCTGGCTCTGGGCTTCTAGAACATCCTAGTTCAACCTTAAAAAACCACGGACTGCTGGGCTTTTCTCCCCTTGGTGTGTGTTACATACATATGTGTGTTTAAGGTGTGTGTAGTTGTCCATGTGTGCCCACACACGTGGAAGACAGAGGTCAGCCTTGGTTGTCATTCCTCTGGCATCATCTCACCTCTCAAGGAATCCCCTTGTCCCCACCTCCCCAGCTGGGATTATAAGCACCCATCATCACAGCCAGCTTTTAAAAATGTGGGTTCTGGGGATCAAACTCAGGGCCAGCACTGTACTGACTGAGCTATCTCCCCAGCCCTGAGAGCCACAGGGACACTGCCTATGTTTTAAAACTGTTGCGAATTCAACTGCTTTAAAATAGTGTAAGCCAACGAGAGTGGTCTAGAGGCTATAATTGACCCCTCAGATGCTCTGTATGACCTTGGCCCCCTAACCATCCCTGCTACAGGGTTCTGCAGAGGAGGCCGTGGGACTCAGAGAGGTTCTGTGATTTGTCCAAGGTCACACAGGAATACCAGTACTGGAGCAGAAGCCTTTGACAACTTCCGTCTTCTATCCAAGGCTCACCCTGTTTAATGGCAATGCGGAATGGTGCTGCGTGCGCACGTACTGGCTGGCATTGAGTGGGTATCTGAAGATATCAATAGACTTAAGGGCAACACTAAGGTCCAGCCGTAAGGGCAACACGAGTCTCACTAAGTGTTTCTGACCCCAGAGTGGCAAAAGCAAAGAGTACCCCACCTCACAGCCTTGTACAGAGTGTATATTGAGCCTGTGGAAGAATGACGGCCACCTCCATCCTGGTTGTTAATCAGGATCCTGGTGGGTGCTGACTTCCTAGAGAGGCTGTATGAACTCAGAGATTTACAGAATCTGGAGTCTGGGGACCCCAGGCTGGCATTAACCCTTTGGTTGCCAGATCGAGACTCTCTTTAGCTTGACCCGCCTCCCTGGTCTCCTCTCGAGACAAGAAGGAGTTAAGTGGTGCATCTGTTTTCTCTGTCAGGAGGTCAGGAACCCAGGCTTGGTTTAAAAGCATTCTTTACAGGGTAGCAGATAACCCCTCTGACACAAGCCCTCGGCAAGCTGCAGGGCTCTCCTGGGGGCGGGGAGGAGTAGGAAGACCTCTGCCCCAGGGCAAGGCAAGACCAAGACCACCTTCAGGGTATGCAGGATGAAGAGGCCCTCTCTAGCCTTGGTGTCATTTCTGGTCCCTTCGAAAGTGCTCTAGAATGTTCTGGGCCTTTTGGAGCTCTGTCCCTGGTGGCAGTCACATTCTCTTTGGGACTGGTGTTGCTTTAGAGCTGACATGACAAGTCTACATGTAATAAATAAACAGATTATCGAGTTGGAAGGCAGAGAGTAGCATGAGGGATTTGAGAGCCGGAAGCAGGATGATTCATGATGGGAAACCATCAGCTAGTGACCCGTAGGGAGACCGAGCCTCTGCAATGCACACCTCAGTTGACAAAACACAGAAAGGCCTTGGTGAAGGTGGCTATCAGCCTGGGACCCTCACAAAAGACGTCTTATCCACATCACTCCATGCCCCATCCTCCTCCTCTAGTCCTCCCTGTCCTGATCATGCTGAGTTACTCATTCCCCAATCCCATTTAAGTGACATTGACTTGCCACGCCAGCTATGGATCTTAGCATCTGAACCTAAAGTCACTGTACCAATACCAGCAGCCACCAAGAGTCACCATGGCTTTCCAAATGCCTCTCCAATCTCCCCTGCCCCCCACTTAGCCTCCGTCTCTACTTCTTTAAAAGATGGAAATACCAATAGGACTCAGAGGGTTTTGCGTTGGTTTGTTTTCCATTGTTATAATAAAATATGTAAAAAGGTGTTTCAGTTCTTGAGTCCAAAGCATGATGATGCCAAACCGGGAACAAATGGCTAAGGTGTCTATTTAACACATCAAAGCAGACTTTGGCTGCCAGGTTCTTCCCGCATCCCACATCCCTCAGTCCTTACCTGTTACAGGGTCCTCCTGACTGGCATACCCCACCCCCACCTTAAACTTCTGCAGCCCTGGGGCTGGGCTGCCGTTCCCCGTAGAATCCAAACATTTTGACTATGCCAGTCTCTTGGTCAGTCTCTTGACCCCGGGCTGCCCATCTTGGTCAGCAGTTCCTCCCCCTCCACCCCCATGTCCCACCTCAGCCTGGTCATGCCCACTCTGGACTCACCCAGATGTCCCTGCCTCTGACTATGTTCTCCCTTTTACCTACAGTGAACCTTTTCTTCCACCATACTTAGGAGCAATCATGTCCTTCCTATTTTATTTCTTATTTTCATTCAAATGCTAGTTTGGCTTTGGGGAGGACTTCAGGGTGGGTGTGATTACCCAGGGGGAGCACTAACACAGCAAGGTGGGGAACCAGAGGGGGAGGAGGGCTCTCCTGACACCGATGCTTGAGAGACCTAACTCAGGGTCTCATGAGAACTATCTTAATCTCTTCCAAAGGCATAAATTCCCAGTGTCTATTTGGCCCCTGCGGGTTCAGTTTCCAATACTGCGGTCTGGAGGCCCAAGCTTCCAGTGAGGAAATTCTTAGTGGACACTGTCACCATCTGTGGGCTGCAGTAGGTAGACAGGATGAGAGGCACAGACATATCTACAATGCTCAGAACCATTTTCCAGCTGCCCGATGCAATTTGGCTAGTTTTCCCTTTGCCATGACATCACCACTGGTTTTATTCTTTTTTTTCTCCCTTCCTCCCTTCCTCCCTCCCTCTCTCTCTCTTTCCCTCCCTCCTCCCTCTCTTTCTGTGGGTGTTGGGGACTATAATTCGCACAAGCCATGGTACGTGTGCAGATGCCAGTTCTCCCCTCGACCACGTAGCTCCTAGGTATAGAATTCAGGACTTATGGCCTGGCGAGGAGCACCTCTGCCAGCTGACCCACCCTGCCAGTCCTGTGGTTCTTTTTCTAAGACTGACTTGAATCTCTCTCTCTAGCTGTCACAGGAGAGGCGAACTAACCGATCACCCCTCAGCTCTGGGGAATGGAGGCACAGAGGCCATGCTGGGCACCCTGAGCTTAGTGCTCTCTGTGGGACAGGGCAGCAGTGTCCTTGCCAGCTGCAGGAGTGAGGATGTAAGCTCTCCCTGGGCTCAGCAGACAGCTGCTCCTAGAGGGATCACCATCTCTTCCAGCTCATCCATCCACCCACCCATGCACGCATCTATCTTCCGCCTATCATCTGTCTATATATCATCTATCAATCACATATTATCTATCTCATCTATCATCCGTTTATCTACTTCCTTATGTATCATTCAACTATCTACCTTCTATCAATCATCTGTCTACATATATCACCTATCATCTATCATCTATCTATGTATGCATCTATATGTATCTTTATATGTATCCCCTTCCTCCCCCCCCCCCCCCGCCCAACACACACTGCAGGGCACACTAAGACCTAGACACTCATACAGAGGTGGGTGGAGACACAGGCCTAAGCTCCTGGTGAACCGGTCCCGTTTTCTGTATCACTTCCCTCCTGGGGGAGCTGGCCCACTGCTCACAAGCAGGACCCCTTACTGCGTGGGGAGCTGGACCCGCACACACATGCTGCCACTGCCCGTGGGGAGACCTTCTCACCGCAGCAGACACTAAGGGGCAAGCATTGCCAGCTCTTGGCTGGAGGCTGGGGCCCCAGTGGTGATGTCATTGTTGAGGAGGGGTTGTCAGAGAGAATGGCAGGAGGTCACACTTGTGCTCAGCTGTGAAGGACGTCTCATAATCCTGCAGGCCTCTCCAAGGTCCGCTAGTGAGTGCCAAAACTACACCCTCCCACACACTTCCTGATTCCTGCCAGGGCCCCAGATCTCTTACTGTTGACTTAATATTTCTCTTCAAATTGACCCACGTTTTTTTACTTAAAGTTATTTTAAAAAGTAAATGTTATACACTTTGGAACACAGAAAACCAGTTCTCCTTGCCCAAAATAGAAAGAGACTCCAAAAATAAATACAAGGGAGGGAAGTTATTGAATTACAACCAGATATGGTACTATGCTGAAGGGCTGGCATGGGAGGCCAGCTCTGTGTGTCAGGGACGGGGAAATCAGAAAGTGTCCCCCAGGCCCTCCCCGCGCTGCTGAGAAAGAATTGAAAAGAAGTTGATTCCACTTGCAGCCTCAGTTCTGTGGTGTGGTCAGTGCCCAGGACGAGGTGGACAGTGCTGAGTGGGTGTGGCAGAAACTGTCACAGATAGTGAGCAAGGGAGTCTATTCACACCACAGCCTCTATTTCCTAGGGGCTTCGGGCGGTTTCTTTCCTCTCCCAAGGCTCCTCCAGAGGGAACCACACCTCCCTCACCTCACACCCACACCTCCCAGCGCTTGTCCTTCTGAGCTTGGATCTAGGAGTTGCTGAGTTTGGGGTGCATCTGAGGTGGCCACACATAGTCTGCACCATCCTGTCTGCTCCCCAGGAGATGAAGGCAGAAAGACTGAGCATGAGTGAGTGAGTTGTGGAGCCCGTGGTTCCTGTTGGTATATACTGGGGATGGGAAGGGGTAGGCCTATTTAATATGTAACATTTCAGAAGGCTTAAGAGTACTTCTTGTTCTTATAGAGGTCAGGTCCTAAGTCTAGTCCCCAGCATCCACACTGTGTAGCTACTGTGGGCGGGGAACTCCAGCTTCTGGGGATCTGGTGTCCTCTTCTGGCCTTTGAGGGCACCAGCACTCAAGTGCACACACCCACATACCAGTCACTCACACATACATAAAATTTAAAACTAAAATCAGTCTTTTTAAAAGTCCAAAGCTACCACCCTCCAGACACCAGCAGCCTCCTCTCTTTTTTCTCCTTATCTATTTTAAGAATTTTACCTCATGGGGACCAGCTTGTGTCCTTGAGTAACTGGTTTCTTTTACTTAGCACGATGTCCTCAAGGCTCATCCACACTGTGGTATGTGTCAGAACGTTCATTTTGTTCCTTTGAGAGAGGGACTGGCTATATTGTCCCCTGCTGATCTCTAACCCCGGAGCTCGACTGATCTCCTGAGTGGCTAGGACCACAGGCTCACACCATTCTGATGTTTTCCTTTCGAAGGCTGCATATGATCCTGTTGGAAGGCACAGGCCACACTTCACTTACCTCATCTGCTGACGGACACTTTGCTGGTCCCATCTGCAGGCTATTGGGATTAACATGCTTTGGATACACAAGTACAAAAGTCTGTTCAAGTTTCTGCTTTCAATTCTTTCAGGCACATGTCTACGAATGGATAAAACCTTTCTTTATTTTTCCCACGTGCTTGTGTGTATGGTGTTCGTGTAAGAGCGTTGCGTGTGTGCACATACCCATGTGGCATGTGTGTGTAGAGGCTAGAGGTTGAAACTGGCTGTCTTCCTCAATCACTTCCTACCTTATATATTGAGGCCAGCCAGGTCTCTCACTGAACCCAAAGTGCATCGATTTGGCTAGACCAGCTAGCCAGCTTGTTCCAGAGATCTCTTGTCTTTGCCGCACCAGAGCTGGGATGCAGGCAGATTGCCATGACTAGATAGAGCTAGCATGTAGGGATGTTGCCATAACTACATAGAACTGGGATTCAGGCAGGTTGCCATACCTACACAGAGCTGGGATGCAGGCAGGTTGCCATGCCTACACAGAGCTGGGATGCAGGCAGGTTGCCATGCCTACCTGGCATTTATATGAGTACTGGGGATCTGAACTCTGGTCCTTACACTTGGCATGGCAAGCACTTTACTCACTGGGTCATCTCCCCAGCCTCTATAAAGCATTGTCTATGTAAACTCCAGGTGATGGCTCCCTTTTTAATTGGGGCAGCAGTGATGGGCTCAAACCTAGGTTTCATGCATGTATTACTGAGCCACAGCTCAGTTCTCCTACTTGCAACATCATTAGAAAGGACCTCATGACCACTGTGACACTGCCCAAGGAGTCAGGTCCCTCCATCCATCTCCTACCTATTCCTTCTGGTATATCTGGGTAGTGTTCACTGCTTCACTCTTAGAAACAACCATGTCTCCTGTCTGTGGGAATAGAATCTAAGACCTTCTTGAATACCCAAACTGGAGGATGCTCAAGTCCCTTATGTAAATGGTACAGTATTAAATGTAACCTACACAATCCTCTTGTATACTTTAAATCAGCTCATGGCTTATAACACAAGGTCAATGCTAAGTAGACAGTTGTTACACTGTATTGTTTAGGGAATAATGGCAGCGGCAGGATCTGTATATGTTTTGCACAGATGCAATCTTTCCCCGCCAAATATTTTCAACCTGCGGTTGGCCGATTCCACAGATTTGGACCACACAGATATGAAGAATCAACTGTATTATTTTTATAAGCCTCTCTGTATTACAAAAGAAAAGACCACAAGAAAACATGTGCTGAAGACCCAGATCCAAGTTGTGTGAGTGTCAGTCCCAGAAACAGGTGTGGGCTGAGGCAGAAAGGGGGAAACAGAGCATTGGCCCTGCAAACAGAGGCCCAACCAGGCACTCTATGCAACCTGAGTGCAAGGCTCCCACCCGAGCCCCGGCCGTGGAGATCAGCAGTACAGCCAGAGCTCAGAAGATTCTGTCCTCTAAGAGGTCCCTGTTCTATCAACAGGGACATTCAGCCAGCCACCTTCTGGTGAGCTGCTTGTAGCTGGCGAAACCAGAGTCAGTCATTGGGAGAAGGTGGGATATTTTCACTGAGGGTCTCAGTGGCCCTGTGGACATGGGCTGAGAACACATCCTCAGTGATCCATCCAACTGTCCCACCATATAGAGCCCCAAGCGGAACATTCGTCACAGTTATATGATTTTTTTTCCAGAAGTGTATACATATAACTTATTTATTTTTTCCAACATAATATCTTTTTTGATTATTTTGGAATTTCCCATCATGTACCTGACTCACACTCACTTCCTAGTCCTCCCAGGTCTGCCCCCAACCCTTGGGACCTTCTCCCGCACCAAAAGAAGGAGAAGGAAGAAGAAGACAAAACAAACAAACAGACAGACAAACCCCGACCAATCTGTATTGCCCATATATTCACTGGAACATGGTCAAAGCCCCAGTGGCCAACCCCTTAAAGAAAATTGAGTCCATCCCCACCTGGACCCCTACCAGAAGCCATCAGTGGAGCGGTGCATTTCAGTATCCTTATCATAATTTTAAGAGTTCCCTTCAATGGTTTTCTGTCTAGGCTGTTACGCTTTTGGGAGGGTCAGTAGGGTGGGGGTAAAGGTTATCACACGAGTCTTCTATGTCCCTCTTTCTCAACTGTGAGTCTGCAGTCATCAACAGGATGGCAAAAACAATTTCCTTGCCTTTTACAGTCAATGGGAGCATGGGTCATGGGCATCCACACGGCTTCCAGCATCAGTACATGCCATGAACCTCAGGGTGGTCTCTGGACCATCAACACGGATCTTCGCTGCAGCATGGACCCTGGACACCATCGCAGGCCTTAGCAGCAACAGCACAGGCCATCAGCATGGCCTCCGGGGCAACAAGGGTCACGGACGCCAATACAGTCATGGATGGCAGCCTGATCCGCAGATATCAACATGGCTCCAGGCGGCGGCACAGACCACGGACATTAGCACAGCCTCTGGCTGCGGTAGGACCGCGAGCCCAAACTTGGCCCTACAGTAACACGACAGGGTCTCATTCTATACATTATAATAGGACTTGCTCACTTTTAAATGCTTCCACCCAATTTATAGAAGAGTGCAAGTGGTTGCTCCAGCCGGCCAGTCTCTTTCAATTCCAAGTACCTCATCCTTTCCATAGCCGGGGCGTGCGACATCTGCCTGGCAAATAGGGAGCAGCTGTGGGGCTCAACTCATAAATGAATGGAAAGTCCTGGTCCATCAACATCTGGTTTAGCTGTTCTTCGAAGCCCCTCTTCCGGACTGCGGCTTGCTTTGAGCTGACCGGCCAAGGCTTGTGCCCACCTCCCAAGGTGGCTACCCTGAGCTCTTGGCTTTGGCTTTTCTGTCCCCATGTGATATAGATATGAATAACTTGCATTGGTGTGGATTTTAAGGTCAATTTTGTTATATGTATATGTATTTCTGATCTTGATTAAGGTATTGTGATTGTGTAGTTCATTTAAAAATGTAATGTCTAATTAAGAAATATAGGTTGCTAATGGATAATCATCAATAATAGTCATGTTAGTTAGATTTTCTAGATATATAGAGATATATTTCAGTTAGATAGGCATTCTTCATATCTTTCAAAGACTACAAAATATGACATTTAAATGCTTTAATAACTTAGGACTTTTCATGACAATGAGACATGTCTGCTCCTGGCAGCACCAATATACTTCAAGATGAAGATGGGCATCGAAGAGGCTCCTTATGGAGTTTGATAGCCATTTGGGCAAGAAACTGCTCTTGCCTGGACTGTTGCATAAACTGGACACAGAGAACCCTCAGAGAGAGGACTGCTGAACTTGCCTAAAGGTGAGATGGTCTTTCGGGGTTCCTGATTCATGAAAGAGTCTGCGAGACATTCTACAGAACACAACAAAAAGTGACTAAACTGTCTTTAAAATTTCCTGCTTGATGAAAATGTCTGCTGGATACTATGGGCCTAAAGGCTAAAGATGGATGCCCCAACAGTACAAAAGAACTTTGGGTGACTGTCCAGGCAATGAGATGTCTCTGTCATTTCTAGAGTTTTGGATCTCTTGTTTGCTTAGGTAATATTATATCCTTCTGGAGTCTTTGATGGAGTTAAAAAATGGACAGATAGTTATAGTTTTCCTTAGTTATGATAAGAGATAAAATAGATATAAATATTGTAATTATAATTCTTGCTTGATAACTGTTTTGCTATATGTAATCTTACTATGTTAAAGTGAAAGCCTTTCTTTTTTGTTTAAACAGAAAAAGGGGAAATGATGGAGGTGGGTCTTGTATTAATCTGTTGCTTTCATTGGTTAATTAATAAAGAAACTGCCTAGGCCCATTTGATAGGCCAACCCTTAGGTGGGTGGAGTAAACAGAAGAGAATGCTGGGAGAAAGAAGCCGAGTCAGGAGTCGCCATGATTCTCCCACTCAAGACAGACACAGGCTAAGATCTCCCTGGTAAGCCACCTCGTGAGGCTACACAGAATATCAAAAATGGGTTAGATCAATATGTAAGAGCTAGCCAATAAGAGGCTGGAACTAATGGGCCAGGCAGTGTTTAAAAAAATACAGTTTCCATGTAATTATTTCAGGTATAAAGCTAGCCGTGCGGGTGGTTGGGTGCCGGGGACGCAGCCCTGCCGCTCATATTACAACACCCATGCTCGTCTTCAGTCAAGACATAGTTACCTGTGGGCACACACGGTGCCGCCAGCTAAGCAGGTCTGGGCTGTGCGAATACAGAGCTTGGCAAACCCAGCTGCCGTGACAGCCTAGAACTTAAAAAGCAAAGGTGGGCAGTGGCTGAGGACGTAGCCCAGTCTGTAGAATGCTCGCCTGGTTTACACCAAGCCCTGGATCCCATCCCCGCAGCACACAAACCAGATGTGGTGGCTCATGCTTATAAGCCCAGCATTTAAGAGAGTGGGAGCTCGAGGTCATCTTGGGCTACACAACGCGCTTGAGGCCAACTTAGCCTACTTGGTTTATCAAAAAGATAAACAAAGAATTAGAAGTTAGCCTACAATTGTCCAAAATTCATTGAGCCAGACAGCATCCTCAGCCCGAGAAGATGTCCCACTCCCTACTCAATACAAAGCCTGCCCGAGCTGTGAAAGGCATGGCGCAGACAGTGTTGAGCTGAAGACGGCAGTGGGAAGACAAGACGGCCTGAATCTAAGCTGACAAAAGGCCAGAGTGTAGACCATAACACCGAGGAGTGACGCTGAAGATAGATGGGAATCAGGGCTGCCAGGGCTGATGCTACCTGAGCCCCACTAAGACAGAAACCCAGAGACCTCCCTGGGTATTAGTCAGGATTCTCTGGAGGAGTTTGTCCGTCTTAGTCAGGGTTTTTATTGCTGTGGAGACACACCATGACCACAGCAACTCTTGGCTTACAGTTCAGACATTTAGTCCATTGTCATCATGGCAGGAAGCATGGCAGACGCGGCACTAGAGAGACAGCTGAAGAGAGCCCACCCCCTGTGACACACTTCCTCCAGCAAGGCCACACCTCCAAAAACGCCACTCCCTGAGTCTCTTGTGGCCATTTTCATCCAAACTTCTGCAGAACAGAACAGACAGAGTGCATCTACACTCAGATACGGAAAGGGATTTATTAGAGTAGCCTACAGGCTGGGGTCCAGCTAGTACAACAATGGCTGTTTAGCAGCAGAAGGTTCAAGAATCCAGTGGTTATTAAGTCCACCTGGCTGGATGTTCCTGTTGATCTTCAGTATGGTCAGAATCCCAAAGGAGTAGAGTAGGCTCTAATGCCACTGACGGAATGGATTTGCAGGTGAGAGCCAGCTGGAAGCTTCCTTCATGTCCTTTATACAGGCTGACACCAGAGGGTGCGGCCCAGATTAAAGGTGGATCTTCCCACCTCAGAAGATTTGGATTGAAAGTGGGCCATCGCACTTCCAGTGATTTAATTAAGGAAAAATCTCTCACAGGTGTACCCAGCCACTTGGATTTTAGTTAATTCCAGAAGTATCAAATTGACAGGCAAGACTAGCCATCACAAGCTACCTATCTGGAAATATTTAGACTCCCACAGAATACAGTAGCTTTTGCTGGGAACACTGGAGACTGCACAGAGGGGCTGGAGAGAGAGGAGAGGGCGGCTGTGGGGGAGGAGTTTGAGGGACACAGCCGCTCCATGTGATCTTCAGAACCTCAACCACAGTCCCTATGCCGGCCTCCAGGTGCTAATAACGGGTAGACAAGGGTATGCGGAAGGTCTAAGCCAGTGGCTCTCAACCTTCCTAACGCTGTGACCCTTTAAGACAGTTCCTCATGCTGTAGGAACCCCAACCATAAAATGATTTTTGCTGAATTTTCATAACTGTAATTTTGCTACTGTTATGAATCATAATGTAAATATCTGTGCTTTCCAATGGTCCTAGGCGATCCCTGTGAAAGGGTCGTTTGACCCCCAAAGGGGTCACAACTCACAGGTTGAAAACCGCTGGTCTAAGGCATCAAACTGCAGATGCTTGGCAAACTTGGGCCCCCTCAAAGATGTCTGATTTATCAGGTCTCAGGGGAAGCTCTGTCTGATGACCAGCCAACTAATGGTTATACATTAGGAAGAGTAAGGTGTCAATAGTGACAATGTTTACTGGCAGGGTAGCCATAGCAACCATTCAAGGGACACTTGGACGCTAAGTGCTCATGACACATGGTGAGTACTAAGCTCCACAGCACCCCGGGGTGAATATGCACCCCCATATTCAGGCACTGGAAATGTAATCCCTAATGCAACAGCATTGAGAGGTGGGGCCTTGGAGGGATGTGAGATGGGGGTCCTACCCTTGTAATAGATCCATGCTTAGAGACTCAGCTTATAAGTGAGCTCCTGACACAAAGGGGAGTCTGGCCTCATTTTCCTGTCTGTCTTGTGTGCAAAGCTCTCTGCCATGCTCAGACTCAGCACAAAGTTTTTCAATTGGATGTTGGTCTCATACTCTCAGATTTCCTGGTCTCCAGAAACATGAGACACTTGTTTTGTTTTTTTGTGTTTTTTTTTTTTAAATAAATTACCCACCCTGTGTTATTCTGTGAGAGCTGTGGAAGACCAGACACTCTTAGAGATGTTTGTTACTGTCACCATGTTCTAGATGGCAAACATGAGGCTCAGGCCAGTTACACACCGCACCTCAGGTCACACGGCTTCTCAACAAGAGAGTTGAGACTGAGTCCTACTCAAAGGCCTGTGCTGTTTCTCTTCTTCCTCCAGTTGTTTATTTCTGGCCTGTCCAGCCCACAGGCTGATCAGTAATACATAAAACTTCACGGAGCAGAATCCCAGGACTTCTGCTGTCTGGCATCCCAGGGAGGCACTGTATCTCTCTGCATAAAGCCAAGCACCTGTAGATGGGGCTGGGGAGACAGTTCAGTCAGCAGAGTGCTCGCCTCGCAAGCGTGAGGCCCTGGTGGTTCTGCAGAACCCACCTCAGATGTGGTGACTCTGACTTGGTAGTCCCAGTGCTGGGAAGACGGAGACAGGAGGGTCTCCGGAGCTCGGGGCCCAGTCCGTCCTGTCTACTTGGAGAGTTCCATGTCGGTGAGAGTCTGTTTCAGAAAATGTGGACAGCACCTTAGTACTCTGGAAGACTGTCTTCTGTCCTCCACAGATATGTGTGTATGTGTATACACATGTACATATATTCACATTAAACACACACACAAAGCCACCAAGTACCTTGAAGGCTGGAAGCGTAGCTCAGTGGTAGAGTACTGACCTAGCACACACCAGGCACAGGGTTTGATGCCCAACACTAGAACAAAGGCAAACAAAAACTCCCTCACGCACCATTGCAGCTCTGAGGAGAATATTCTCAACAACCACATCAAGCTAATTTTTAATTCAATGAATTCCCCTCCCTTAGTAGGATTTAATCAAGCCAGATGTGGTGGCACACACCTGGATCTCTAGCAGTTAGAAGACCACGGCAGGAAAATCATGAGTTCTAGGCCAGCCCAGCCCACATAACCAAACCCTGTCTCAAAACAAAGAAGGGAACAGGAGGAGAGGGCAGGAGATGGCTCAGTGGGCCAAGTGCTTGCTGTGTATATCAAGGAGGACTGGGTGTAGATATTTTGACGCCCACGCAAAAGAGCCAGGTGCCACAGGGCATGCCTGCAATCCCCCCAGCACTGGGAGTAGGATACAGGAAGACCTCTGTTGGTCACTCAAGCTAATAAATTAGTGAGCTCCGGGTTTAGTGAGAGACCCTGCCTCAAAAAATAAGATGGGGAATGAGTAAGGAACATACTCCATGTCAACCTCTGGCCTCCACATGGAGATGCATGGACTCACGCACCTGCTCACACATTGGCATGTACATGACACACAGACACACGCAGACACATGCAGACACAGAAACACAGACAGACAGACACATAGACACTCCACCACATCACGTCAGTCTAACAGCACGAGCAGAGCCCTGCCCCACTGCAGTCCCAGCATAAAGAAGACATCCACCTAGAGGCTTGAATCAGTCCCAGTCGGGAACATGCATACACTTTGCAAAATTCTTCCTAACTTGAGCTCTCAATCTGGGAACAGGAAACTCTCCGGCCCTGAAATTCCACGTGAGATTCTGCATGAATAGGCACTTCTGTCTGAGCCCTGAGCTTTCACCAGATTCTCAAAGGAGCCCCAGAGGACTTCATTCATAATTAACTTTAAGGGTCCCCCTGCCTGCCGCTTCTTGTTTTCAAGGAAACTTTAAACTGTTCCCAAAACAGGCACTCTGGGAAATTAGGAGCGCAGACATCTTATGATAATACAGCAGTGGGTGTGGTTACAGAAAATTCTAAATGGTTCTGTTAGTTTATTTATAACCAAGTAATTATTTTATTAGAGGTCACGTCTGAGGCTTTTGCTCAATGTAACTTTTTCCCTTAAAATACTCATTTGTGTTGGGGCGATGTCTCAGTCAGGAAAACCCTTTTAGTTTTACAAGCATGAGGGCCTTGTCTGATCCCCAGGCCCGTGTGAGAAAACTGGCTGAGGTCACACACGTGTATAGTCTCAGCACTTGGGAGGTGGAGGCAGGTGGACCCCGGGGACTCAATGGCCAGTCTAACTGACTTTGATGAGCCCCAGACCAACCAGAGATTCTGTCTCAAGCAACGTGAAGTGCAGAGGTACTCGAGGAATGTCACCCAAGGCTATCCTATGACATCCACAGACACATGCACCCACATGCACACACACGTGTATGCACACACACAATCTCCAAATCTTATTTTGTGGGAGTGTAAAAATAAAAACTCAGGGTTGGGAATGGGGCTCAATTGTAGAGCATTTGTTTGGCATCTTCAAGGTTATGGGTTCAAACTTCAGAACCACAAAAAAAAAAAAACAAATAAATAAATTCATATTTAAATAGATAGCAAGTCTATCACGTTTCTTACTTTTCTAATTGTAAAGGAGAGTAGTACATGGAAGACTTTCATAAGGAATATTTTTTTTCTAAATATATTGCTCAAGTCTGAGTGAGAGTGTAGCTAAATGGAAGGTTATAGTTAAATGGAAGGTTATATATTAAAATCTTATATATTAAACAACTCACTTATTGCATTTGCAGTGAGTTCTGTTCTGAGCACTGATTTTGGTATACTGCAAATAAGCAGAAGTCAGTTTCTCTACAAAACAAAAAAGCCCCTTGCATTTAAATGGGGGACTAGAGATGACCAACCAAAGCCACAAACTCAACATGAAGAGAGAGAAGATACCAGTAAGTACATATTGGCTTTGTGAGGCTGCTATAACAAACACTCCCAAACTTAGTGTTTAAAGCAACAGAAGTTCCTGGCCCACAGCTCTGAAGGCCAGCCATCTGCAATAGCAGCATCCGCAGGGCCCGGGGCTCCCAAGCACTGAAGAGGGTCCTTGCTTGATCATCTCCCAACTTCTCATGGTTGTCAGTAAGCGCTGGCACTCCTTGGTTCCTGGACACATCACTTGTGTTGTTACCCATGCTAGCACATGTTATGCCCCTTGTGACTGTCTCAGTGACCAATTTTTCTTATCCTCTGTGGGCACCAGTCACTGGGCAGTTTGGAGCCCCCCAATTCATTGAGACCTAGTCTTAACTGATTATATTTGCAAAAAATGGGCCTTCCGGAAGGGTGAGATGGCTCACTAGGCATTTGCTGCGCATGTCTGATGACTAAGTTTGATCCTTGTAACTCATGAAAAGGTGAAAGGGTAGATCTTACTCCACAAAATCTTCTGCTAACCTTCACAAACACACCCTGCTATGTGTGTGCCTCCCAAATGCGTATGCACTCACAATTAGACATTTTATTTATCTTCTGGAGGACACACATAACCCATAGTAAGTGTGATGGGAATCAGAGCAATGGGCACTAACATCTTTAACTAGAAGACACACCGCTAGAGCAGAGACCTAAGTGGAGTAAAGAAATGAGCTCTGAGGGTGAAGGGTACCAGGCAAAGACCCCAAGCAAGAAACATCCAGGCCCATGAACCTTATTCAAACTAGACAATAATGATCAAAGCTTGCTGTTTGAGCTGTTGAATGCTGGGACAATTTGCAGTAGTAGACAGTGACAGTCTTACCCACACTCTTCATTTACTGTCTATTACTATTGCTATGTAACAAGTGACTACTAACTTAGACGCTTCAACTTGTTTAAGATTTAGTTTTATTTGTGTTTGTGTGTATGTATGTACATGTTTTTGTGTATGTGTGTATGTATGTATGCATGTATGTACATGTGAGTGCAATACCCATGGAGGCCAGAAGAGGGCAGTGGATCTTCTGGAGCTGTCCTCTGTGGGTGCTGGAAAGTGTCCCCTGCAAAAGCAACAATCACTCTTAACTGCTGACCCATCTCTTCAGTCCCAACAGCTTAAAACTCAACTCCCAGTTTCTGTAGGTTACGAGTCTAGATCCCTGCTTAGGGACTCACAAGGCTGGAGCTTTGGTTGATCATGTTCCTTTTGGGAACCATTGGTCCCTTTTCAAGCCCATACAGCTGTCAACCGAATTTAGTTCTTTATAGATATAGATCAGAGTTCTGCTCTTGTTTAGTTTGGGCCAGGGCCTCACTCTATTGCCCTGGCTGCCTTGGAATTCACAATCCTGTCTCGGCCTCCCTAGTGGCATGATCACAGATAAATGGCACCACACCTGACCCTTTCCTCTCTAGTTATTGGTCCAAGCCCTTTAGCTTCTGGTGTCTGCTAACAGTTCCTGGCCACATGCTCCCCTCGACAGCTTCTCACATTGCAAATCCCCCCTGATTCCATGTCTCTGATCTCTTGATCCAGATTTAAAGAGTTGAAGTGATGAAGTCAGCTGGATCATCTCCACTCATAAAATTTACAAACATAGTTTATTACACAGTTTATTATGAAAGCCACAGCCGGTCTACACAGAGAGGCCCACAAGGACCAGGAGTCCTTGAGCCGTCTTTTAAATTGTAGAAGCAGTAAAGGCTGAGATTCTGTCTTCTAAACAGTAAGAGTCACAAGAGGCTAAGGGTGGAGCTGCTGACCCCAGCTTTTAGCTCTTTATGTCCATTTACTGGGAGTGATGGTCTTATAGGTAACCCAAGGACTCAGAAAACAAGCAAGCCAATAAACCACCTTGAAGATTCCAAAACTCTGATCAGGAGAGCCAACAATTGGAATCTGGGGACAGAGAGCATTGTATGTAGGGACAGAGGCAGAGAAGCTGAGCAGACACAGATCTGCCCTACATCCAAACAGAATCCTCCAGCTCTAGCCTTGTGGACTCAGGGTCCTGAGTCGCTGACAGAACTCAGCAATTCATCTTGCTGGAAACAGATGGTTTGTTTAAATCAGAAGCAGACAGCCCAAGTAGAATTGTGCCCCTAGAGTGTCCTTCAAGCCTCTTTCTTAGGCGCCACTAGGTCTTCTAGACGGTTCGGCCCAAAAAGAGAAGTGGTTAATTACTGTTCTCATTGCCTAATTGTGAAGCAAAGACCTTGCAGGGTATTCGAAGGCCTGCCTTAAAATACAAGCCAGCAAGAGAAAATGTGTGTGTTTACAGTGGTCTTCGTATCCTCCCCATGAAGACGGAGGAAAGAGAAGAAAGCTTTTGAAGCATGACACACGAGACCCTGGTTGGCGGGATAGAATTATTTCAGAAGCTGACTCTGAACAGGTACAGCTGGGCCAGGTCTGATGATCTGAGTTTGATTTCCCACATGGTGGAAAGAGAACCAACTTCTGCAAGCTGTGCTTTGAGGACCACATGGGCTCTGTGGTACTCATGATTGCACTGCCCTCCTGTACACACACACACACACACACACACACACACACACACACACACACGATTGGTCATTCATTCAATCAATCAATCAACCAACGTAACAGAAGAATTTGAGCAATTGACATTTGTCACCAGGACGCTAACAACCGCTGGATGAGGTAGACGTTCATACCCATTTTGCAGATGAGACACTGAAGCCTGGATAGAAACTAAATTAGCCGAATCATGGCCCCCTAATTTCATCTACAGGTGGGGCTCAGCACGTGGACACATGGTGATGTGGTTGGGATGGGGAAAACATGAGAATCTAGCCACAGTGGGGTGTGGCATGGCAGGCCAGGCTGGCTTAGACCAGATGGTGCCTGTGGGTATCAGGGTTGACTTTGCTGGGCTCCACTTGGACTTCAGAGATGAAAGTGTTTTCTGGGTTCTGCTAAAGATCTTGACATGGGAGATGGGAAGATACCAGCATCTGGCTAGAAGCAGCCATGGCTGCAAAGATGCCTGGGAGGGCAGGAAAATTTTGAGATTGTGTGGAACACAAAGGAAACAGACCAGATTAGCTGGCTGGGACAACAGTTCCCTGAGGCTGCACGTCTGTACACACAAGGACATGGCCTTGAGACTCAAACCAAAGAGGTTTTTTTTTGTTGTTTTGTTTTGTTTTTTGTTTTGTTTTCAAGGCAGGGTTTCTCTTTAGCTTTGGTTCCTGTCCTGAAACTAGCTCTTGTAGACCAGGCTGGCCTTGAACTCACAGAGATCCGCCTGCCTCTGCCTCCTCAGTGCTGGGATTAAAGGCGAGCACCACCATTGCCTGGCATCCCAAAGAGGTTTCTTATGTCATCTATATGTGTATCACCCCAAAGCTGTGGTTTTCCAAGCTCTGATCTTTTACTTGGATTGTACTTGCTCTCTCTTTCCATCATTCCCCCTCCAATACCAGGAAATAGCTGGGTGGGCTCCCCAGAAATGATTCTCATCTGGGTAGCAAATAGTTCCATGGCCAAGCAATGTCTCCTTCTTGTCTGGAGAAATCAAATTAATGATTCACTGGGGCAGGTATATTGTTGTGGCCAGATATTCACAGGTTTAACGAGGTGGAGCTGAGAAAGAAGCTGAGGGGAACTTTGAAGGCATCTGTACCTTCTATGTCAGAGGTGCCACTATAGGATGGTGTCCCCCAGAATGTAAGGACACATATCTTTGTCTCCTGGAAATTATAGAGACTCTGATGGAGTTTCTGGATTGAGCATCAAAACAGGATTCTAGGAGGAAATACTTTCCAAAGCATCCAGGTTTCCTGTTACCCTGAGTCACGACAGCCCACAGGGTCAGCCAGGCTCTGAGACCTAGCTCTTCATCAGGATGAGAACAATGCCAGTGGTTGGAATGAGGAATGGTGATGGCCAACGTCCACTCAGTCATTGACAAGCTAGCACACACTGTGTGCAGGATTCTGTGTGGGACAAGTGATGTCTCCCAACCTGAGTCCTTAGCAGAAGCTATGGAGACTCATGACATAGGACTCACCTGCCCTGAGTCACATAGTTATTGACATTGGGAGCCAGGACTTGCACATGGCTGTCCAATTCCAAAGTCTATTCTGTCCACAGAGCCTGAGCCATGGGGGATACAATCACATGCTTCACAGTGGCAAGGAGGATGTTTTAGGACATTGGGGAATGTTCTTAGTTGGCAGAGTGCTCGCCTAGCAGGCAAGAAGCCCTGGGTTCAATCTCTACCACTTCATAAAATCAGGCATGGTGGTACACACTGGTAATCCCAGCCCTCTGGAGGTGAAGGCAGGAGGGCCAGGGGTTCAAAATCATCCTCGGTACCACTGTGAACTTGAGGCCAGCCTGGGCTACACAAGAAGCTGTGTTAAAACCAATAGCAGCAGCAAAGTGGGCATGGCTGGGTTTTGGATTCCTGGTCTGAAGTGAACGTCACTCACTCTTGCCCCAAGCAGGCAACAGGATTGTGTATAGAAACCTCCAGAACTGTGTGCTCAAATAAATCTTTCCCCATTTAAATCTCTTCTATCTGGTATTGGTTTTTCCAGCCACAGAGAGCTAACACGCTAGGCTTTGCTGTAACGTTCTCTGCCAGAGGGGGCAGATGAGCTAGGGTCTGCCAACAGACCTCTGTCGGATCTGGAGGGTGGGGCTGGCACTTCTCTGAACTAGAAGTACTGCCTTTTGCCTTGACTTCCTCTGCCCTCTCCTCCAGATCCTCCCAAGCTGGCCCTCTGTCTCTTGCTATCAGTGTAAACTGCCTGAGCAAGATAACCCACTCTATGGGTCCTCACCCTCGGCGGTGGCAGGTCAGCCAGTGCGGTTATGACTTCTGTGGAGATGGGGAAAGGACGCTCTAGGGAGCATCAGTGCAGACCAGGATGGAAACTGAATTGTGGGCAGGTGGCATCCGCATGTGGTCGGTCCCCTGGAGCACGAGAGTACACATGGGGGTGAAATGGGAGCCTGGGTCCCCTTGAAAGGTATTGTGATGAAAAGCAGTGATTTGAAAAAAAATTCTCGAGTTTATATGCACTTTAAGCAGCCTGAATTTATATTCAATTCAAATAATTTTAGATTTATTAGAAATTATTGAAAAACAAATTACATGCATGCAGGGGGATGTGTCTGTGTAAGGTGTATGCACATGAGTGTAGTGTCTTCAGGGGACAGAGAGGGGGTCAGATCCCCCGGAACTGGAGTTATCGGAAGTAACTTCTGACCTGGCAGGTGCTGCCACCATGACATACAGCCTCACCATGGTCTCCAAAGCAACGGGGCCAGTTTATTATAGATTGAAACCTCAAAAGCAATGAACCCAAATAAACCTTCTCTTTTTATAAGCTGAATATCTCAGGGACTTTTTAAAATTATAGTGACAGAAAGCTGAGTAGCAGAAAGTTGTAGCCTTCAGGGTCTTAGAATGTGACTGCTTAGAAAGAGAATTAGGATTAAGTGAGGTCGTTCATTGGACTCTAATCTGGTGTGAATGGTGTCCTCATTGTAAAAAAAAGAAAAAGAAAAAAGAAAAAAAAGGAAGCTAGGGTGTGGACTCACACAGAGGGAAGACCAGGGGAAGACAAAGGAAGGAAATGAGAAGATGGTGACACACACATCCTCTTTTAAAGACAGGGTCTCATCATACAGCCCTGGCTACCCTGGATCTCACAGCGACCCACCTGCCTTTACCTTCCAAGTGCTGAGATTAAAGACATGGGCCACCCCCAATCCTGGAATTATTGCCACCTTGAGTTTGGACTCCCAGCTTCCAACTGTGAGAAAGCACATTTCTGTTGTTTAAGACTCCCGGTCTACAACATTTACTATGTCAGAAATTAAAGCAGGGCCTGAAAAGGAATGACGTATTGCTGCATGCTACAACATGCATGAAGATCAGAAGACTCCTAATTGTGCAAACCCATGTTGGTGAATATCCAGAACAGGATAGCCACCTTCCCAGGGGCCGTTCTTTCCTTTGGGAACACACATGAGGCATGTGGTTGGAGATGACAGAATGGATTCTGGGCTGGGCTTCCTAGTGAAGAACCCTCGCTCCACCAAGTACTATCTGGTGACCTGGGTAAAGCTACCAGACTCTTTGCCTCACTTTTCTCTTCTTTAAAATGGGGGTAATTGTTGTGCTGACTTCACAGGGTGCGACAAAGGTTAAATGATTTAATTCACATAGCACACTTAGCCCCCCACCTAGTGAGCATCACACGTGTTATCCGTCATTTCTGCCTTCAGCTGCTGGTGCGCCTGTGTGTGCTCTCTGCCCTTCAGGAATCCCTTGAGGGCAGAGGCAGACTGGCAGTCTCTGATTTCAAGCCTTGCACTGGGGCAGACAGAAAACAAATGAAAGTTATTTTCACCATGAGGGAGAGATGACTGATCCCTCGGCTCCTAATTCTCATGAATCTGCTAACCCAAGAGGTTTAGGAATACTTCCCCCTGACCAGTCCTTGTCAGTCCTTTGGTGTAGCCCAGAGCAAGCCCAGCCAGGCAGGGGCTTCACCAGACCTCCAGCTTGCCTCGGGAAAGAGACAAACATTATCTAGGGAAGATAAGGTGTTGTAGCTTGGTTTCTGTTGCTGCAATAAAACACTTTAGCCAAAAGCAAACACTATAACCTCGGGAAGGAAAGGATTTATTTAATATTACACTTCCAGGTCACAATCCATTATTAAGGGAAATCGGGGTAGGAACCTACGGTAGAAACCATGCAGGGACACCGTTTCCTGGCTTGCTTTATTAGCTTTCTTGTGGGGCCCAGGCCCACTTGCCGAGGGATTGTACAATTGCTGGGCCCTTCCATATCAATCATCAATGAAGACAATCCCTCACAGACACGGCGACAGGCCAATCTGATCTGGGCAGTCCCTCAACTGAGACTTCCTCAGAGGACTCTAGGCTGGGCCAAGCTGATAGGTGAAGCTAAAGAGGGCACAGGGCTTTTCCAATTCAGGAAACTCAGAGAGGACCAAGGGAGCCACGATCAAGCAGGAATCCCCATGCTGTGGTGACCTAGGGGTTCCCTATCCACACGGGCCATCAGACTCAGTCATGGCGCCTCAGGGTCAGTCACCAGGCCATCTTCTGAGGGACTCTTACACCGGCAATATGTTACTCTGTCTGTGAACAGCTTCTTGAGGCCTGCCTCTTGGGTGGGCCCTTCACTTGTAGGGTCCCAAAAGAGAGAGTTCTGTATGCTAGGCCTCAGTGTGCTAGAGGAGCCTCTCATGTCAGGAGTCACAATGGCTACAAGACAGTTGGAGGCAGTGTGGCCTGACTCCAGTGAACACTTTCGCCTGGTAGGTGGGCTGTGTGCCATTAGGGCTTGATAGGGTAGTCTACGTAGGAAACCAAATCCTCTAAACACGGGCCAACACATGTACTCACACCAGGTCACAAGCTCCTGCCAACCTAAAACCTGACCCCCCCCCCCACAAATCCCAGAACAGAATTTTATTGGGTAAGAGCCCCTAGCACAAATGTAGTTGAATGCTAAGCCCCTCTTTCCTGTGTATGCAGCACAAGGGTTTGTTTTGGCTACGCAGTCTGTTTCCAATTCTACTACTGGAGAAAGCACAGGGGGTAGGGGTGAAAGGTGTGTGTGTTTGTGGATCAGTTCTGGTCTTCTAATACCCCATGGTGACTCAATTACATCTGAAAAAACACCTCAATAAAATTAGCTTTCGGTTGCCTAGAAGGCCACATTCGGTTTTGATTCAGTAGACACATGGAGGGAAGGCCAGATCAGAAATCATTTAGTCTTTTCTAGGAGAGGCAAAAAGGTTCCCTGGTTTGAGCAAGTCCTACAGGTACTGGTCCTGGAATCTTGGTCCTCATGCAGTAGAGGTGAGGCCTTTGAGAGGTGGGACTTAGTATAAGGTCACTGTGACACTGGAAGATATGATCTTGGAAGAGATTAATGTAGCTCTCTCGGGACCCTGGTCCATCTTTGAGATTATTATAAAAGTACACCACCAGTCCCTCTCTGCTCTCACACGTACTCTTACCAGAGCTAGCCACCACTCTGTTTGTTCAGCCTCTAAATTGACATAAACACTATAAGGTCCCTCATCTTGGTTGTGTTAAAGTGACAGAAGTGAGACAGATGCAGGAGTGAGCAGGAGGTTAGTCACCTGCCATGACATATATGTACTGGGAGAACAGGGGGCCACTCCATAGAGGATGGAGAACTGGACAGCGTGACCCACCTGAGTCTACTTTTGCTTCAAGGGTGCTGATGAGGGACTTTCTGTCCAGGGATCTCCAAACAGGAGTGATCTACTTGTTGGTACATCCCTCTCTGTCTTAGTCAGGGTTTCTATTACTGTGAAGAGACACCATGATCATGGCAACTCTTAATAACATTTAATTGGGGCTGGCTTACAGTTTCAGAGCTTCAGTCCATTGTCATCATGGTAAGAGCATGGTGACATGCAGGCATGGTGCTGGTCACAACAGGAAGTGGTCTGTGACACTGAGGGACGCTTAAGCAAAACAGACCTCAAAGCCCACCCTCACAGTGCCACACTTCCTTCCAAGCCCACACCTACTTCAACAAGGCCACACTTCCCAAGTGCCACTCCTTATGAGCGTGTGGAGGCCAATTACATTCAAACCACCACACCCTCTATCCCGCTATTCAGCATCCTCCATCTGGGACCACATTAGTTTCCTCTCTGTGGCTCTGACAAAACACCATCACCAAAGCAATCTGAGGAAGAAAGGGTTTGCTTTAGCTTATGGTTCCAGAGACAGAGTCCACAGTAGTGGGGGAGGCATGGCGGGGGGGGGAGAGATAGAGATAGAGATGAGAGAGAGAGAGAGAGAACTCACAGTAGTGGGAAGGCATGACTCTGGGGAGAGAGTCCACAGTAGGGGGGAAGGCATGGCGTGGCAGCAGTGGGGAGGGTGTGGCATGGCAACAGGATGCTGACTCATGACTTGTCTCATCCACATACAGGAAGCAGGAGAGCAGAAAGTAAGACAAGGCCAAACTCTCAAAGCCCACTCCCAGTGAGCTATTTCCTCCAACAAACCTTCAATTACTAAAAGTTCCATAACCTCCCCAAACAGCGCCACCACTGGGGACATGAGTCAGTAGAACACATTTCTCATCTGAAGCATCACAATGAGTCACTGTTGCTCCCATCTCAGCTAGCCAGGAAGACCCTCGGCATCTAGACGGACTCAAAGAACAATTTTTTTTTTCTCATCTAAATACACCTTTGTCTCTGGGTCCAGTAAATCACATGAATAGCTTGAGCTGTTGAGCCTTTAACAACCAGCAATGGATATGCTTGTAGTCAGGGCTGCCCTGCTCAGAGCTGGAGTCACTGTTCTGGTGCAAGCTCCATCCCAGCCCCTGGCGTCCACATACCCAAAGAGTCTGGAATGTTCTCGTAGATGGTCCACCTTAAGCTCCCTTCTCCATCTTTCTCCAAACCCTGCCACATCTCAGAAAACCCGCCAAATGCCCCCTGAAAATAGACACATGGTTTTTCTGTCTTTCTTCCCTGTCTCCTCTCTGGTGGCCAGACAATCATCCAGGAGCATTTTACCAATTAAACCTAAAATTTTTTTATTGGTTTGATTTAGTCTGATTTGGACTGCTTTGTCAGAAGAGAGGCTTATGAGGTGCAGAAACTTTTCAGTCACCAAAGACACACCTCATGTTTTGAAGTAATATTCCTGATTACATTGTCTCTGTTCTGAGATTCACCCAGTCCTCCATCTTCAGCTACCAACCTTCCCTCAGGCATCAGGCTATGTCCCTTGAGTTTCAGGCTTTCTGGTTCCCTTCAATCATCAAGTTTATTTTCTATCACAGTAAGAAAACACATGAGGATAGCCCCTGTGAATGAGGATAGCCCATTCACATGTTTGAATGTTTGGTACCTCTTCAGAAGCGAGAGATGGAAAAGAAAAAGCTCAGACTGGAAGCAGAAGTAAAACAGCATCATTCCTGGAGTGGCCTGCGAGCCAAGGGGAACCACGAGTTCCAGGCAGAGAGCCCTGGAGTGGCCCATGGGCTATGAAGGCCAGCAGGTCCTAGGTAGGGAGCTGCATGGTAGGTAAGAGACAGATGGATAAGCACACCATGCAGAGTAAAGTTGGATATTTATTTAGTGTGTTATGGAAGGGAAGAGGAGAGGGAAGGAGAAGGGGGACAAAGAAAGAAAGGGGGGAGAGGAGAGGATCATGGCAGCAGCTACCTCTGAGACACACACACACACACACACACACACAAAGGGAGGGAGAAAATTTGCCTGGGGTGGAGTAGGCAGACTTGTCTCTTAAAGGGACAGGACAGACCATTACACCATGACTGCCTACTACCTGCCATGATGATAATGGACTAATTCTCTGAAACTTTAAGTACCCAAAGTACCCAATTAAATGTGTTCTTCAATAAGATACCTTGGTCACAGGTCTCTTCACAGCAATAGAATAGTAACAAAGACACTGGGTAAGATATATAAGTTTATTTGACTGGATAAAAGGGGAAAAGAAGAAAGTCAGTTGAGCTAGCACCCCCATCTCTGTTTCCTGATCCATCAAGAGGAGCAGGTCCCACCACCCATCCTTCCCCACCATGAGACAAAAGAAACATTTCTTCCTTAAGTCACTTTAGTCAGGTATTATCATAGCAATGAGAAAAGCAACGAGTACACTTGGCAGAAACAATAACTGTAAAACTATAACTGATAAGATGCTGAACATTTATGAATGTTTTCCCTGTAATCTAGGTGCTTTCCATGTATTTAGTCCTTTATAAGAACTCTAGGTGGTAGACGATGTTACTTTACCTATCTTAGAGGTGAGACAATAGAGGCATGGAAAAGTTGGGAAACTTCTCAAGGCCATACTATAATGATAAATAGGAAAGAAAGGCAAAATGGGTACTTTTCAGTGGGCCATGCCAAGTTGTGCCACTAAGCAAAGACAACTCACCCAACAGAGTTAGTGCAAGAGGTTTATTGGGGGAGGGGAGAGGGAGAGCGTGAAAGAGAAAACAGCCATGTAGTGTAGGAGTGGGGACATGAAAGAGGCAGGCTGGCAGACAGACAGAGAACAGGGAGAAGAGGGAAGAGACAAGAGGAAGAAGAGGAGCAAGAGGGGTAAGAGAGGAGCAAGAGGCAAGAGAGCAAGTTGTGCCTGGCGGACCCTTTTAAGGGGCGCACATGTCACTGATGGCAGAAAGGCACCTGGCTACAGGTGATGATGTAACCAGAGGCAGGCTGCCGCTGAGGCAGAAGTTAACACACACACACACATACACACACACACACACACACACAATAAGAACGTGGTGAGTGGGAGATAGATGGGAACCCGGATCCAGCTCCAGAGCCCTCGTCCTTCAGCACCCTGCTTCACTCCTTTGCTCTGGGATTGCAGTCAGCACTGCAGACTCCACAGGTGGGCAGGACAAAGGGCGGAGCTCAGCGGATGCCCTTGCTAAGGACACTTAAGTGGTGTCATCCACTCTATGGGAATTCAACTCCTACTTCTCTTCTCTCGGAACAGAACTGTGTGTCCACACACTTGTTGCCCTGGAGGTATCATAGCGGTCCATGGTTAAGCCAGGTTAGCCTTGAACTCGATATGTAGCTCAAGATGATCTTGGATTTTTGACCCTATGCTGCAATTAGAGGCATGTACAACCATGCCTGGTGATCACAACCAGGGTTTCATGCATGTTTGGCAATCATTCCACCAACTGAGCTAAACCCCTAGTCCTAAGGTTTGATCATGCACCCTGCTTGGTGTGTAAAAAAAGACAAAAGGAGGTGAGCAGAGACCCCCAGTTCAGAACAACCTGGACGTGGAGGATGCATGAGAAGGACAGAAGCAGTGACTCCTCCTGTCTTCCAATAGCTGTGCTCGCTAACGAACTTGGATCCTCGTTCTTGGAAAGTGTAGCCAGATGAATTAGCATAAATACTGCATATTATTCTCTTGAATATTTTAAGAAAACAGGAGAAGGAAATGCAAATGTAGACCAGGTACAAATTTTAACTCAATTTACTTTAACTTGCTCCTTAATAGGAGCTCAAAAGGCTGATGTGCTTAGACATGCTTAGATACAGAGTGGGAAGTCATAACCATGACAAGGCAGAAAACAATCCCAGAGACTAAAAAAGCTGATAAGATTTTGCATCTGTTCTAACCAGTACTTCCTGGCAGCTTGGTCAAAAGGGGAAATAAGATGTATTACATAGCTCTTACTATCGGTAGAGGAAACCAGCCAATCCCTCTGGCAAGACAAAGATTTTTCTGGTATCAGATTCTCAAAGAAATTTCCTATGAGGAATCTCTATAGAGAACCCAGTGACCAGCTTTGTTCTGATTTTTCAAGGCCTTGGGTGGATTTGAGAGGACTACATATTTGCGTAATTCCCAAGGATTTGGAAAACATTTAGTTTCCCAGCTGAGGGATTAAAATCCTCATCTCAGAACTCTGCATCCAGTTTTATGGATGTGTGGACAGGAAATAATCTCCAGAAAGTTCTGTTATTAAAAGAAGGGTACAGTTATACACAGCTCGCGGTCATACATCGTGAGCCGGAGCCCAGGAGGAGGCTGGGGTGCAGGAACAGGAAAGAGCCAAAGGACAAGATGGTGTAGGAGGTCCTTCTGTCTTTGTGTTGCTTTCATTGGTTAGTAAAGAAACTGCCTTGGGCCCTTGATAGGACAGCACTTAGGTAGGTGGGGAGAATTAAACAGAATGCTGGGAGGAAGAAGGCAGAGTCAGAGATTCGCCGTGGACCCACTGCTGAGACTTTGCTGGTAGGCCACGACCTTGTGGTGATGCACAGATTAATAAAAATGGATTAAACTAATATGTAAGGGTTAGCCAATAAAAAGCTAATGGGCCAAGCACTGATTTAATTAATACAGTTTCTGTGTGGTTATTTCAGGGCTAAGCTAGCCGGGTGGCCGGGATGAACACAAGCAGCTTTCTTGCAACATTCTCTCTCTCTCTCTCTCTCTCTCTCTCTCTCTCTCTCTCTCTCTCTCTCTGTTTCTCCCTCCCTCTCTCTAAACAAACAAAGAAAGAAGGATTCAAATAAATGTAAAAACATTCATTAATGTGAAGAAGAATGGTGGACCAGCACAAAGCCTCAAAATGGACAGTTCTCTGCACTTTCTTTTTTGCCTCATTTGTCCCAGGCCCAAAACTGAAAAAGTCAGAAACCTAGTGAATTCTGACAGTCCAAAAGGGAGGATGGAGTCCTAAAAACAAAAGTCATCTTATTCTAGCTACTGGCCCAAGGAAGAGGCATTCAGGCACGAAGGAGGACTTAGACAATAATTGCTGGACTCCAGCCAAACATCCCAGAGAAAAGGAGGACCCCATTCTCGTGATTGCCAGCAAAAGCCTTGAGGGAAGTCTAGACTACCCTTCGAGTAACTGGACGAGATCAAGTAGGGAGCTTAGACGTTCATCTAAGCAGGCCAGTAGTGGGGTGATGCCTGGGGTGCTACTGGAGACCACCTGGGGAGCCAGAATGTCACACCTAGGACCCTGTCCTCAGGTGTCAGTGGCTGCAGGGGGAGGAACCTGGACTTGCAGTACTAACTGGAAGAGCATCAGCACCTACCAACCACGTTCTCTGGACAGAGCGGTGCCAAGAAGAAAGCCAGATGTTCTAGTTCAGTCTTGTGCTGTGATTAAAATACACCAGCAAAAAACAGCTTCAGGGGCAAAGGTTTGATTTTAGATTATAGTCCCAGAGGGACAGAGTTCATCATGGTGGGGAAGGAGGCAGGGCATGGGCCAAGAGCAGGATGCTGGCTAGTCACATTTCTGTCACACACAAGAGGCAGAGAGTGACAAGAGGAAGTGGGGTGAAGCTCCAGGTCCCCAAATTCCTTGATTTGTAGATAAACATCACTCCAATGCAGGCTTTGTCCCTGTGTGCCTTCTCCTCCTGGGTCTGCCTCTGTGTCTTCTTCAGTGTTTACATAAGGATGCTGTCATATAGGATCAGGAGTCACTTTAAGGAGCTTGTCTCATAGTAATCTTATGCGAAGCTATTATTTCCAGCTAGGGTCGCATTCAGACACTGGGGTTAGAACTGGGGCAGTTTAACTCACAGTACCGTCATCGTCAATGGTCATTCAGAGAATGGACAGGCCTGGGAGGATCGAGACGGACTTAGAGTGGGATCCAGACTTACGGACTATGTCCAGGCATTGGAGTCCAACATATTGGAAGACCACTCACCTGAGTGAGCCTGCTAGCAAGGAGGGTTCAGACTTGCAGAAGGAACGGCCCAGGAAGCCTGGCCAGCTGGGATCCTATGTTGAGCCGCACAGATGATGAAAACCCAGTTAAACTGGACCCCAAGACCATGGTTGAAGGACTCTTCAGACCTCAAGTAAGGCTTCTGATGGGACAGACTCCTCATGCGAACAGTCTTAAACACACAGCCTGACAAACACATGGGAGGCCAAGGGCTGCCCGGGCACTAGAGGAGTGGACTGAACAAATAAATACCGGAAAACAAAAACCAGGCAGGACTAGCTTCCTGCCCAGTGCTGTTCAGGACTTAAGTCTGTCCAGGCAGGCAGGACTTGGCCTCTGGGTATTTTCCAGTCCTGGGTGAAGATATTTCCCATTGTCCAAATGACTGACAGTTTTTTGAGGCCACATGCTTCCTGGGTGTCCTCTACTATGGCTTGCACATGTGAAGGACAGTTGGCACACATGCAGGGGGATGATCTGGAATACCAGGTGCCCACCCCCAGGCCATGTTTTCCATCCTGATTCTGGGAAGAGAGGAGCCTTAGAAGTAGACCGTTTGCTCTTGCTCATCCAAAAAAATAGACCCTAGGGCATTGGAGCAGAGATGAATGCCTAGGACAGTGGAAACACAGTTGGGGGTAAGATGTGGTCTGATCCCAGGCGAGAGTCACCAAGAGGGGCCAGCGGTTGCTCCTAAAGATATTAACACAATGACATTTGCACTATAGTGCTATTTCTAATTCTTCCTAATGATGGCATTTCTAACCAAATTTTCCAGGTTTAATACTTGTATCTATTTCTTATGATGGAAACCTTGGGTCCTAAAGACATGAACATAATTGTGTAGGGCTGTGCTTGTAGAATAGTTTCCAAACAGCAATGCCATTTTTATTACCAACAATAAGACTACTGAATCCAGTTTAGATTTTATTGGCGGTTCCTTTTTGTCTCTTTGTTCCATTTGGAATGCACAAATTGCTGCGTCTAAGTCACTTGAAGCAAGCCCTATGAGGTTAAACCATCAATTGTGTATACGGGGCCATTTGTTTCCATTTGTTTTCCCTGTTAGGAGACGGGTTTTATTCTTGTCAGTTTAATTTTGTTTTTCAGTTGCATAAACTGTTTATAAGATCCTAAAGACCACTCACAAAACGAGGGTACACTGTGAGTGGCTTATTCATCTACTGTTTCTTATTTTCTTTTAAAGACTCTGTTTCTAATTGTGTATGAGTGTGTGTGTATGTGTGTGTTTAAGGGGTATGTGTACATGTGAGTGCAGTACCCATGGAGGCCAGAAGAGGGCATTAGGTACCCTGGAACTAGAGCTACAGAAGATTGAAAGTCACCAGATGTGGATGCTGGGAGAAACCAGAAATGGAGCTGAGCACAAGCAAGCAAAATGAACACGCATGGCTTCATTTCTGTCTGCTATGACCAGTTGTCTCAGTTGTGACCTGCTGCTGTGACTTCCCTGAAGGACTGGACATACAACCTGTAACTGTGAGCTCAAATAAACTCTCTCTACCTCATGCTGCTTTTTGTCAGGGTGTTTCATCCCAGCCACAGAAAGGGAGGTAGGACAAGTTCTTTTTTTTTTTTTTTTTTGGTCAGGAAACCATCTTTATTTTCTTTCAAAGGGGAACATTTCTTTTTTTTTAATTCTTTTTTACTTAAAATTTCCAACTGCTCCCCGTTTCCCATTTCCCTCCCCCTCCTCCCACATATTGCCCCCTTCCCCCGCTCCCCTCCCCCTATCCCCACTCCACTTCTCCTCCCCCTAGTCCACTCCCCCTCCCTCTCGATACTGAAGAACAGTCCAAATTCCCTGCTCTACAGGAAGACCAAGGTCCTCCCACTTCTATCTAGGTCCAGGAAGGTGAGCATCCAAACAGGCTACGCTCCCACAAAGCCAGTTCATGTATTAGGATCGAAACCTAGTGCCATTGTCCTTGGCTTCTCATCAGCCTTCATTGTCCGCCTTGTTCAGAGAGTCCAGTTTCAACAAGTTCTTAACTGGACTGTCCTTAGCCAGGAGGGGTTAGGATCAGATAAGAACAGCCAATAAGGAGATAGTGACGTCAGAGCCCAGCCTCCTCAAGGACAGCCCTCTATACTTTGCTCTAGATCATTCCTGAAGTCTCACACAGTGTAGATGCTATATAAATAATTGTTATAGTGTATTGTTTAGGGGATAATTGCAAGGGAGGAAATGTCTATACATGCTCACAAGCACAAGGACTCCTACCATGAATATTTCCTAGCCATGGTGAATGTGGGCTGTGTAGACACAGACTGCACTTGCCTGGCATTGATGAATGGGGCTCAGGCTGTGAAATGTCACAGGTATAAAGCCAAATGACCTCCAATGTAAAACCAGCGTGACCTTGGGCAATCTACTTTGCTGTCCGAGGCTCAATCTTCCCTCTGGGGAATAAGAACCAACTTCTTATCTTGTAGCGGTATCAGGAGGATTAAGTGGAATCAAACACAAGAAGTGGCTGGTGTTGAGAAGGCCTGGCATAAGTGATCTTTTCCTCAAACAGCTCCAACTGTACTGGATATTGTTTGTTAAATATGTCCTGGCTGGAGCTCTAACTGTTTATAAGCCTGTCACAGCTGCTGCCAAGCTACGTGACACCGGACAATTCCCCTGTCCTCAATGGGACCCCGTTTCCACAGATGAAAAGCAGGGGGTTTGGTCAGGACCCCCAGTCATTCATGGATGGTTTAAATTATCTCCTGAGATGGTTTCTATTAGCTTCTAGAAAGGCAAGATTTGGGGCACCACACTTGATCTGTTGCTGAAGGAGAATCTGCAGTGTATTTGACCCCACTTGATCCTGGGCACACTTACGTTTGAGATGCAAAGCCCCAGTCGATCTCCAAGGTTCTGACCTTCCCTGTCTCAGCTTCTGTGGTCTTTCTACTATGGACGCATAGACTTAACCACCATCTAAGTCACTAGATAGTGCCATTCAAGTCCTACTGCAAGCAGAAAGATTTCTCGGAGTGCCCAGCACAAGGTGATTCCTTGAGCAGCTGTTCCGAGGACCATCAGTGCATTTGCGCTGGCCAGCTTTTCACTACCATAATAAAATACCCAAAGCAAGGTGTTTTATAGGGAAAAGAATATGGCTCATACTTTCAAAGTTCCAACAGAATAGTATAGGGTCAGGGGAGTTGCCTTGTGACCCCCCCATGGTATGATGGTATGTCAGGGCATATGTTGGGAGGAAACAGTTTTATCTCAAGTCAGGGTTTTAAAGGGCTGAGTTGGACAAGTGCAGGCTCTTGTAACAGCTCTCCCAGGAGAACTACCTTCTAAAGGCCTAACCCATTGACCCGAGGACCCAGGAGGCCTTGGCTCCCTGAAGCTCCACAGTGCCTTCTAACACCATGCTTCAATCATGGCGGACCTGCAGGGGATGTAATAAAATAATTAAACCACACCCAAACTCTAGCAATTAGATAATTTAATCACATGCTCACTAGTTACCAGATCATCTGTTTTCTCTTGAGCTGCTACTTGAGCCGCAGACAGTCACGGTAGCTTACGGATGTGAACACGCTTGAGAATACATTGTTAGGCAATTTCATCCTTGTGGTCACATTGAACCAGGGCAACCGTGACTTGACAAGGTCACACACTGATGGGATCACCCGCAAAGAACACACGGTCGTGCGGACAGCTGACGCATAAAAACGTTCTTAATGAATTTGTATGCTGGGGGTGTTGCCCTAAGCCTGTTTCCAGCTATTACTCCTGGTCTGAGGCAGGAGAATGGCTCGAGCCCAGGATTTCAGGATGAGCTTGGACAACAAATTCTATACCTCTGTAGAAATCGAGAACGTGGACAACGTCTGTAAAACTCGCAGGGATTCTATAACAAGGTTTCTGTTGTGTGTCCTCCATCCGTTCCTGTCTGCAGGAGAGTCCCAATGCTTAACTATTCCTCCGAAACCATATCCTAAGCACAGCTCTGGCCAATGCTCTTTAAAAAGCTTCAGTAAACATACACTTTCTATTCCTTTTATAAAGAAAATGTGGATGTGGTGGCACATACTTTTAATCCCAGCACTCAGGAGGCAGGGGCAGGCAGATCTGTTTGAGTTTGAGGCCAGCCTGGTCTGCAAAGCGAGTTCTAGAACAGCCAGGGCTGTCTCAAAAAAACAAAACAAAACAAATTTTAAAAAAAAGAAAAAAAGAAAGAAAAGAAAGAAAGAAAATGTAGGTGTGTACATGTTCACATGTGGGGTACTCCATTGTGTGAGTACATACATACATATGTGTGCATGAGTGTGGAGGCCAGGGGTCAACCGTGGATATTGTGTTAGGAGTTGCCCATTTTATTGTTTGAGCAAAGGTCTCTTTCATTGAGACCTGGCACTCACCAATTAGGACTGGCTGATTGGCTAGTGAGCCTCAGAAACCCACCTATCTCTGCCCCCCTCCCCCCCCCCCCGCCACCGGGCTGGAATTACAGGCACTTAACACTCTGCAAGGATTTTTTTGTTGTTCTTTTTTTTTTTTTTTTTTTTGTGGGCGCTGGTGATTTAGCTTGGGTCATCAAACAGGAGTGTCGGGCTCTTTACTGACTGAACATCTCCTCAGGTACGATGGCTGCAAGAACTTGATACAACCCTTTTAGGAAACACTATGTGTCCAGAACAAAAAGATGTTCCTTGTAAAGCCAGTCCTGAGATTTACCTTCAACAAAACAAGGCTTTGGATGAAGAGCCATGTAGGCTTTGACAGAAGCCTAGGAATGACCTCCATGCTAACAGCAGGCCTCTGATGGACGACTGTGGAGCCACTTGGAACAATTAGGAAGACTGCATTCAAATACAGAAAAAAATGTTTATTTTTTATAAGGTAAAGAATTCAGAATATGAAATGGCATGTATAATTGTGACTGATATTTGGAAACAAGAACTAAAAATGAAGGAACAAAGAACTAGAAATTGTATGAATTATTTCCTGCTCCCATTTATTTCTTTTAAGTTTTGCCTACTTTTTGTTAAAATTTTAAAAAGTTTTTCAGAGCCACCAAAAGAAGACTCGGCAATCACCTTGAAAGAATTTGTTTGTGGGGTGTTCATGTATGCAGTGATGGGAACTTGATGCTGAAGCATCAGGAACAAAAGGAGGCCTGGGGGCTGGAAATCGCCGACTCGAAGGGGAACCCTAACCTGCAGCGTAGAGCTGCCAATTCATCCATCCATCCCCTGGCTTCTAAAATAAGATTGCATTTACGGATTGCCAGTGGGCTGTGCTCTTGCCCAGAGTCAAAGCTTCCAGACATCTTTGTTGTGGTACCAAGTGTTCTCCAAAGAGCTCTGGTCACAAGGATCTTCCAGATCCCTCCTTCCTCCAGTTTGCCCTGGACGAAGTCCCGGGGGAAGAAATCCTCTGGTCCCAGACTCATCCTGCTCTCTGTAGTGACCCACAGCGCACAGCAGCCAGCCTTCCTGCCAAGCCACCCACGTCTCTGGAACATCTCTGAAGCCTGGTCCCTGAGATGGTGTATCCATCTTAAGAAAGGGGCATGGAACTCTCTTTACGGGAGAAACAAAAGGAAGCTTCAACATTCCTGGAAAATTGCGAGGACCTCCACATGTCAGCATCTCAGACCCTCCGTATCAACTGGCAGCAGTGTCTTTGTGATTAATGTTACTTGGCGCTGGGGTGGGGTGGGGAGTTTGCACTGGGCAGTGTCTCTCTGGACAGCAATTTGGAAATAATGTGCTCTCTGTCCTGGTGTGTCCTGTCTAGGAATCTGTCACAGTGAAACTGGGCATTGGATCCGTGGATCAGGGTACTGGACAATGGGGCTGTGTCCTGGCAACTGCATCCTTAGGTGACCTCGCAAGTCCGCGCACATCACAGGCTGAGAGCCAACACTAGGTCATGTGCCACATTCAGATGTGTGATCTGTTCATGACGGAAACATTATATGGTGTAACCAACAGGCAGATGTGGGTGCACAAGGCTGTTCTCTGCAGTGAGACTTAGAAAACACAAAACAGTTGAAGTGCTAAATACATTACAGCACACTCTTGCAGTGTAATATGTATGTATGCAGGTACATGGAAGGCACCCTTGAACATGTCTACACTGGGGATGTGTGTATATGCATGTGCATGCACACACTGGGGACTGAACCTAGGGCTCCATATGTGGCAGGCAGGCTCTCCACCGCTGAGCTAGCGGTACCGGCAGCCTGTCTTCTAACGACTATTTTGAGATGTTCTCACTAAATTGCCCAAGCTGGTCTTTAAACAACTCTGTATCCCAAGCAGGAATTGATCTTCTGACCCTCTTTCCTCAGCACTCTGAGGACCTGGTTTCTGGTGCAGGTGTGTGTGTGTGTGTGTGTGTGTGTGTGTGGGAGCGCATGCGCACACGCGCATGTTCATATATATTCAGGCACATTTGTATACATGTGCAGATACATGTGAGCATGCATGTATGTGGAAGCCAGAAGACAACTGTCCAACTTTCCAAGTGTCATTCTTTAGGGGGCCATCTACACCCCCCTTTTTTGAGATGGGCTTTTCCCACTGCACTTTGCCACACACGGCACATAGGGCCGACAGCAAGCCTTAAGGTCTGCCCGTCCCCGCCTCCCCAGTTTAGAGATTAAAAGTACACCACTACGCTTGACTTTTTTTAAATCCTGGGGATCAAGCTCAGGTCCTTGTGCTGGCAGAGCAAGCATTTTACCTCCGAGCCATTGCCCCAGCCCTTAGTGCAGCCCAACTGCATCCGCGATACTGTGCAGATGTGTAAGGAACGATGTCAAAATATGGCCATGGACTACTCAGACATTCTGTGCCACAGTGCTGTGTGATCCTGTCTTAAGAGGAAAGAATCTACGTACGTGATGAGCTAAATGCACCATCTAAGATCAGGTACGGTGGAGCACATCTTTATTCTAGCACTCAGGAGACAGAGGCAGGTGGATTTCTGTGTTTGAGATCAGCCTGGTGGACATAGTGAGTTTTGGGCCAGCCGAGGTTACAGAGTAGGATCCTGTCTCAAAAATAAGGAGATGACTAAAACAAACAAACAAACAAACGAATGAATAACTAAAGCAAGCCACCTCCATGGTTCCTAACTAGAAAGGCAGATCACCCGCGGCTCCTCCAGGGCAGATGCGGCTGGTGAGTGAGCACAGTTCCAGCCCAGTGGAAACTCAGCATGGATTATCAGGGAGAAAGAAAATGGCAGAGAGGTCACTGAGCTGGGACAACGTATCCCCGTCTAACTTTGTGGATAAACTATAGGGAAAGGGGAGCATGACCGTTCCCTACTGTCCCAGGGAGGACATGAGGACATGGAGCTTTGCTTGGCTCTGTGAAGCCACAGTTCTGCCCTGCCAGCCCCTAGGCTGCACAGCTCTGAGAGGCTCTGAGGCGTCTGTAAGGACAGCAGAACTCTGAGCAAGGACCCACAGGTCCTAAATCTCATTGTACCAACGTGGACTGCTTGCCCACTCTGCCCTTTGCCACAACCACATGCTGCTTCTTGTCCATGTTACACACTTTCCAGATAATGGGAATGTCTAGGATCATGCAGCTTGTGAGAAGCAGAGGTGGGATTTGAACCAGCGAACCTTCAGCCATGCAGAGCAATGAGGAAAGGAAGAAGAGAAGGCTACATTCGAGACTATACATTTCAGAAAATAAGAAACGAGACGGGATGTCAGCAAAGACATACCACATCCCGGAGGCGAGGACAGCCTGGGATAAGGGGAGCCTCAGGTGAACCCAGAAGATGACTCATTATTGGTAGGGCCCGGGAGGAAGTGACCATGATGGAGGCTGTCACAAGAACTGCTGATGTTGTGTTTACCAGCTACCCTGCAATTTCAGTCACACGCTCACTGCCACCTAGCATGGAGCTTCTCAACCTGTGGGTTGTGACCCCTTTTGTGGGGGTCAAATGACCTTTTCACAGGGGTCACGTATCAGATATCCTGCACATCAGATATCTACATTATAATTCATAACAGTTGCAAAATTATAGTCAAGAAGTAGCAGCGAAAATAATTTTATGGTTGGGGCTCACCACAACATGAGGAACTGCTTTAAAAGGGGTCTCAGCATTAGGAAGGTCAAGAACCAGTGCCCTGGGAGGTCTGTCTTCTTACAAAACACAAATGCTGTCCACATTAAGCACCGGTTCCTTTTCTCTTCTCTTAGCCTCTTCCATCTATAGATTTCCCTACTCGAGGTGTCGTCTACGAAACCGATCATATGGAAATAATGTCTGCCATAACTTAGTAGATGTCCTTGATGTTTATCCAGTTTGTAGTGTGTGTGAGATTCCGGTTAAGGGTGAATAATATTCCACTGTGTGCCCAGAGCACGCCTTGCTTGTCCACTCATCTGTCCAGTGGTGGACACTTGGGTTGTTCCTACTTCAGCTCCTGTGATAACATCGCTCCGAACTTGAATGTGCAAATATCTGTTCAAGACCCTACTTTGATGTAGTTAGCCTACTTGCTTCCCTGGCAAGTGATTCTTGCAAATATCTTGATTCATAGATATTTTGGTCCTTTAAGATCAAGTCTAAAATTATGTCTAAAATATAGAATCATGATGCACTTTGATTTATCTTTCATAAGCAAAAGTACTTAATAGCTGTCATTTATAAAAATATATATAAAGATCTGGTTTTACATTTAAAAAGACCCTACTTTGAATTCTTTTGGGTGAATATTCAGAGGCAGAATTTTTAGCTGGGTATGGTGAGCTATAGCTATAATCCCAGTTATTTGGCAGGTTGTAACAGGAGGATCACAAGCTCTAGGCCAGCCTAGGAAACACAGTGGGACTCTATTCCTCGGCCCAAGGCATAATTGCTAGATCAGGCTGTGACTTTAGTTTAAATTTAAAATTTGAGAGACTTCCATTCTATTTTTCATAGTGGTTGCAGCATTTTAGATTCTTACCCTGGGCAGCATTAATCCCCAGCTTGTGCCCTTTATTTGATGCATTTCAGAAGAAGGGTACTTATCTACAGGAACCCAGAGGTATGGAACAAGGGCAGGATGAGCAGAAGAAGACTCTCCCTCCCATGGATGTCTCCTCAGTGAGATCCCAGAGGAAAGCCAGGCAGGGAATACACGGGGGCAGGAGCCATTGCTCTGAGAAAAAGGAGACAATGACAAGATTTTATTTGGAAAACTGTTTTGGCGACAAGTCACGGATCTTACCAAATGTGACAGGTGTCGTGAGACAGACAGCTACTGTCTCTTACAGTGCTCTTTAGTGGTGCTCTACAGTGGGATTGGAGGGTCTCTCTTTATAAACACTCCTGATTTCCCCCAGGCAGTTCAGAATTCATTGCTACACTTGAACATCACACCCTGGGGTTACAGGGACTAGGGCCACAAAGATGAATTGACTTTAGGGCCCACAGACCTTCAGGGAAGCTGACACAGCAACCCACTGCCCACAATGGCACACAGAGCATCTTTGGGATGCCCAGGGTATAGGCCAGCATAGAAAAAGGTCTTTATTTGTAACTAACGTGCCTGGGAGGAAAAACACCACATTCCTGGGTGTGGCTACATCCTCTCTGCCTCAGAATCCCTTTGCTCATGAAGCACAGGTTGCCGCTACCCACAAAAGGCCAGCGGCTGGTGGGAGAGGCAGTCCTTGACACGGCATTTTCAGAACAAGGCTGTGCATTGAGATAGTAAGGCTGCGTAAGGGGACTGAGTCCCCCTTCGTGTTTTCTTCAGAGGTTCTAGCTTTTGTTTAGACTTCACTCCCCCCTCTGCCCCTCACCACCCCCCCGCCCCCCCAGCCCAGTGAAAATAAAGCCGATGTCTTTGAAGCAAAGCTTTCTCATGAGCAGGAAAGCTGCGGCCTGCTCTGATGCACACCCACCCGAGAGCCATGTGCTGTGTGAACCCAGAGACAGCTGAGCTGCAGATGTGCGGGAGGGCACCGGGCCAGGCTCTGATCACGCCCCCCAGCCCTCCTGCGAACATCTGCAACAGAACACTTTTCCTTAGCAGGCTACATTGCCCAGGGCCCCTTCTGTTTATCCTCAGCCCCTCCCCCACAAGCCCTTCCCTTCACCCTCCAGGCCCCTGCGGGCTCCCCCTGCAGCCTGACCATCGTGAGGAGGACATCATTAAATATTGGCCAATCAGGAACCTACAAGTCTACCCTTGGGTGGGTAGAGAAGCCTCAGGCTTAACACTGGTATCACATCAGGGCAGGGGGTTCAACAGGGCTCAGGGCACTGCCCAGCCAGAGACAGGGAGGGGCTGCCAGAGGCACAGATCTTTCCCTTGAATGCCCGGAGCCTCCTTCTTCCCATCCCTCCTCAGCTCCAGGCTCCTTAAACCTCTGCCCCAACCTTTCCATCCCACACACCCAGTCTTTCTCATTCACCCTGAAACGGAAACACGAGCGCAACCTTTGCAGCCTCCAAACCCCACTCATTCTTCCCTGGGCTTGGACCTTCTCCTGCTCCTCCACCCCTGGTCACCCTTGCTCTCTCTGTGTCCTGTGAGGTGCTCAGTTCTCACGCCCCTTCATGCCCTTTCTTCTCAGGAGTGCCCTTCCTTACCCTCTTCCCCCTCACCTCCTCTCATCTGGGCCTCCATAACTCCCACCAGATCCCCGCACACCTCCTGGCAAGGATTTGAAGGAACTCTGGGGACACATGCTAGTACTTAGTGTCACTGTGACACAGTCCAGCTTGCCCTGTCCGGCACACATCTGCCGTCTCTTCTCCAGCATTCTTCTTGAGTTTCCTCTTCCCATAAAGTGGCTCCTTCTGTTTTTGTAGGTCTTCAGCGAGGTACCAGAGCCATTCTCTGCCTGTCTGACTATGCCTATCTATCATCTCCTCATGGAAGCCTCTTGGAAGAGCTCACTTTCTTGGCAGCTTGTTACGGTGGCCCCTGAACATGGGAGCCAACGCCAACAGCACCCTTGCTGCTGCATCTTGACGTTGAACCCAGACCATCCTTTCTTCCACTTAACCTGCTTCTCCCTCCTGCTCCTCACAGCCACCTGGGGCGCATTCGAGGAGACCCCCCGAACCCCTCCTTGCCTTCTCCTATCTAACAAAGTCGAAACAATTCTTTCCCAAAACACCTGCAGATGAAGCATTTCCCAGCACGCCAAGTGCCCTGAACTTACCCACGTCCCTCTTCTAACCAACCAATATGCATTCTAGCCCAGATCTCCAACCACAGTGTCCAGGTGCTGAGCAACCCTCTTGCTATAGGTAGGATGTGGAATGCTCTCAAGGCCCACATGTTGAAGACTTGGGCTAGCCTGTGGCACTATTGAAAGATGATATAACCTTTTATACCTAACCACTGCACCTTTGTAAAAAAAAACAAAACAAAACAAAACAAAAAACCCTTTGGCTCATTGACTCTGGAATATTCCCTCAAAGGTTCATGTGCTGAAGGCTTCCTCACTAGCCTGTGGGGCTATATGGGCATGGTAGACTCCCTTAGGAAGGGGAGCCCGGTGGGTGGAAGTTAGGTCATTGAGATACTGGGGAATCAGTCCTCTCTCCCCCCTCTGCTTCCTGGTTGCCATGAGGTGAGCTGCTTTGCCACAGGCCTAAGGCTTCAGAATCTCTAAAACTATGAACCAAAGACACTTTTCTCTCTGTAAGTTTATCAGATATTTTGTAGAAAGCTGACTAACTCACCTCTCTCCTGCTGCATTTCTTTCAGCTGACACTGTTGTCGGCATCTCCCACTTCTTTAAACCACCAGACTCCCAGCTGGAGCTCTGCCTGCCTCTCCCTGTCTCTCCCTGCCTCTCCCTACCTTATATCACACTCACAGATACAGGCTCCCCCTGCCTCTCCCTACCTCACGCTGCACTCACAGGTACAGGCTTTCCCTGCCTCTCCTCACCTCACATTGCACTCAGATACAGGCTCTCCCTGCTTCTCCCTGCCTCACGCTGCACTCACAGGTTCAGGCTCTCCCTGTCTCTCCCTACCTCACGCTGCACTCACAGGTTCAGGCTCTCCCTGTCTCTCCCTGCCTCACGCTGCACTCACAGGTTCAGGCTCTGTTTGCTCAGTACATACAACTCTCACATCTTTGAGTGTTCTGTGCCCTCAGTTTTCATGTACTAGACGAAGGCTTTTATTTAGGCTCTTCCCTAATTCTGATTTATACTTCTCCAGGGAGGGAATTCTTCCCTTTAGCATTCTCCCCTTGGGTCAGGTTTCTCCCAGTCTCCCCAAATGTATCATGGCGGACACCTTAGCAGTATTGTACCCCACACTATCTCTGTGCTAAATAATGAGAAGTTAAATGAAAAATCAAAAACAAAACAATAACAACAACAAACCAAATGAGGGCACATTGTGCCCTGTGTATGCATGGGAGCTGACTGTGTGTCTGCCTGTATACAGAGCTGAGCCATCTGAAGATGTGTGCACAGGAAACCGTCTCTCGCTGTGGGGGGTGGGCCTTCTTGTCAACACCCTAGAGCCAGGATGCAGCTGTGACAGAGACTGTGGACCCCGCTGAGCTTCAGCCTCCATGACCATCCTCCTGTCTCCCCAGCCACTTGCCCACAACCACGAAGCAGCTGGAGGTGGCCCACGAGGCATGATGAGGCAGGCAGCCATATAGCTCTGGGGGAGCACAAGGTCCCCAGTCCACAGGGAATCAGTTCCAAGACCCCAGTGGATGTCTGAAACCACTGGGTACCAAACCCTATGATCTATTATCTTTTCCATCTCACTTGAACTCCGAACTTTGCTTTGTGGCCACACGGCCTGTACTTTGAGGCGCAACCTCTGAACTAGCACCAATTTCTTTTGCCTTCATCGTTTCATGGATAGAAAACCGGTTTTCAGCCATTCAGCAGTGGCACACACCTTTAATCCCAGCATTTGGGAGGCAGAGGCAGGCGGATCTCTGCGAGTTCAAGGCCAGCTTTGTATACAGAGCGAGTTCCAGGACAGGCTCCAAGGCTACACTGAGAAACCCTCTCTCGAAACCGCCCCCCCCCCCAAAAAAAAAAGTTATGAAGAAGCATTACAGAAGGCTGGGGAGATGACCCAGTGTCAAAAAGGGCTTGGTGCTCAAGCATAAAGACCTAAGTTCAAACCTCCAACACCTATCTAAAAAAATCCAATACAGTTGAACTCATCTGTAACTCCAAGTTGAGGTGGGGGTGGAGACAGGAGGATCATGGGACTTGCTGGCTGTCAGCCTAGCTTCAGATTCAGGAATAAAGTAGAGCATAAGAGAGCAGGGCCCCCAACATCCTCTAGCTTCTGTATATGACAGGTGTATGCGTCTGCCCATACCTGCCTCTCAAGCACAGTTCTCAGCTTTGGCCCTTGTGCACAGGGCTTAGGTGATGTCATTACTCTTTAATTTCCCAACGCAATACAGAAAACCTGTCAGCTGTTTGAGGGCCTCGTCTCAGCTTATGAAAAAACAAGTGACCCATATCACAGTGGGGTTTACCGAGGCCAAAGAATAGCACATCCCTCCACGTGAGACAGCTGCACCAACCAACTCGGCCCCATCTGCAGTGCAGACAGGAGGGGAGACGGACTGGGAGCTGGAAGGACAGGGTTTCCAATCTCAGCCCTGCGGTGTGCGAGCTAAATGATCCAAGTAAGTTCCTCTTGTTCTCCTGAGCATCACTGTTTCCTTCTGGGACTTAGGGTGGTGACAGTCACCTCATTACACGTCTGTGAGGACTCGCTCAGGTCAGGATTCCTAAAGAATGACCGGCATATGAACCATCAACTGTGTCCACTGCATTCAGCACCAGCAAATGAAGATACGCGTGTATTCTCATTATTCCTTCAAGTGATTGAAGTCTCTGTGCAGGGTGAAACACACCTACAATTCCAGCTACTCTGGGTGGCAAAACAGGAGGATCATGGGTGTAAGCATTGCTTAGGGAAACCTATGAAGACCCTGACCTGTATCAAGATAAAACTTAACAAGGGCCAAGGATGTAGCTCAGTGGTAGAGTGCTTGCTCTTCCTGATGCCCTGGGTTTTATGTCAGTAAAAACAACAACAACAACAACAACAACACCGTAAGGGCTACCCAAAATGAACATATAAGAATAAGATTAGGTGGGTAAGCGGCTTGGTGGCTAAGAGTGCTGGCACCACAAGCATCAGAATCTGAGTTTGACTGTGTAGCACGGTGGGAAAAACCAGGTAGGCAGGGATAGGAGCATCACTGGGGCTTGCTGGTTACCAGCCCAGCTGAACAATGGCAAGCTGCGGGTTCAGGGAGAACCCTGTCTCAAAAGAATGAGTTAGAGAGTGATTGAGTAGGACACATGAGGTTCTCACACATGATTTCACACTCATGAATATGCATTGCACACACAAGAAATAAATAGAAAAGGGTTGGGATTGGTTAAGGGTGCCTGCTCTTCCAGAAGGCCCAAGTTTGGTTCTTAGCACCCATATCAGGGGACTCACAGCTGCCTTTCTCTCTCCTTCCCTCTCCCCACACCCCACAACTGCACATAAAATAAATCTTGGAAAAGAAGAGGTTTTAACAAAGGAACAGCAATCCTTCCAGTTTATCTAAAAAAGGAAAGTGCTCCATGGATTCATGCTGTGTAAATACCTAAGACTTACGGAGTTAACAAGATGAAGGTTTCTTTGGTCTCTTGAGACCTAAAATGTGTTTTCAGTTTATGAAATTGAAATTTGGAAACATGACCTGGATGTTTTGATTTCTGTAATTTGGGGGCAGGGGAGAGGAAAGGGGAAACCCTAGCCAGACAAGTTACTGCCTCTGGAAAACAACCAAGCCAACAGCTTGCCCCTTCTCCAGTGAAGATATGGCCTATGTTCACCCAACCAGGAATAGCAAACAGTTGGGTCTCCACCATCTACCATCTCCCTGGACAAGGAAGGCCTACCTATTACCTAATCATTTTGCCTACTACCGAATCATTTTGGTTTTGGTTGTGGGGAGGTTGCGATGCCTTGAGTACTCCAGACTAGTGATGTAGAACCAGGTCACACCCTAGCACACTGTTTGAAAGTCACCCGGATCTAATTGCCAAATGCTCAGAAAGGAGCAGAGGCCACTTCAGGCTGTCCTCAGGCCACGAGCCGTGTCCACCCAAGCTCCACACATGCCTACAAGTCTATGTGTGGGCGGCTCTGAGTCAAATGTATGCAGAGGGCCTGCCCTGGGGAAGAAGGCAGATGAGAGCCTGTATTCCAGACAGTACAGAACTGGGGGAAGGGGACAGACGCTGTTAAGTGTCTATGAGCCTCAGTCTGATGACAGGGCTGATATCCAAATCTTGACCCAGACACCACCCCTGCATGGGGGCACAGGCAGGCTCTGAGGACCAGCCCCCTCAGGACTTCCTTCCACCTAGTGCCTCCCTAGTCTTTGATACAGGTTGACTCTCCATTATTCTAAAAGTTTGGGATCAGAGTAATTTAAAATTTTGAATATTCTGGGACACACATTTGCACATATAAAATGAGGTACCCTGAGGGTGGGACTGAAGCCAACAAAGCTTTGCTTGCACCTTACACATATGGCCTGAGGGTGGCCTTGCACTAGTGTTAGCTGTGACCCACTCCATGAGGTCAGGTGTGGAATTCTTCCCATGTGGCATTGGGGCATCGATCTGATTGTTTTGGATCTTGGGGCATTATGGATTCTGATTTCCTAAGGAGGGATGCTTGTACTTGTTCTATAATGACAATGTTCATGGTGAACCCATGGCTACAAATGGTAGTTAACACGGATAGCTTCCATGAGATGTGAATCCTATGTTCTGACCTCCTTTCTGCACCAAGAACTGGAAAACAAAAAAAATAACTCAAGGCCAACCCGGTCTACACTGTGAGTTCTAGGCCACCTAGGCCTAGAACTTCATCATGCCCTGGCCAAGAGGAGAGCAGCTTTGTCCTACCCTGTGCTCTACTATGCTGCCACAGGCCTCAAAGCAACCAAGCCACTTGGTCATGGCTGCAACTCCAAAACCCTAACAAAGCGCACAAGCCAATACTTCTCCTTGTTCAGTTGACGGCCTCAGGTACTTTGCCACGGCCATCGAACGAGGCCCGCAAGTTCTGGGAGCTCTACACAGTCTGGGTTGGAGATGTTTGGATGGGAATCAGTCCAGACCATGAAGCCCTGAAACTCTGTTCCTGTTTATGCCACGGATGGAAATCTTCATCCTCTGTATCCATGGAAACAGTAACATGGGGAGGGGACCATTTTCTTTCATTTGTTGCCATGCATTATCGGTGCATGTGGTTATTTCCATTACCAAACTGACAGCGGGTGTTAAATAGGAACTGATAATCCCCAGGCGCGGGGAGAATGCGAATGATGAGCTTTTGGAAGGGAGCTGTGTGGCATGGCCAGATTCTGATGGTTTTGTTCTGAGAACCTCTGTTGGTATCGAGCACGGTGGAACACTGCTATACTGAGGGGCAGGTGAGTACCTGCCCATGGGCTCTAAGCCTAGCTTTTACCTGAGGCAAGAGCTATTTATGGGAGCCTCTCTTGTCTTGTGAGACTTCCAGCAAGGACTTTGAAAATACAAACACCCATGGAATGAACGTAGTAGGCAGGCATGGCCTGTCTCCGGCTCCCCTCTCTGTGACACTCAGAGGGGCTTTATGATGTTGTCTGAGCTATGAGCTCATATATCCCAGGCTGCTCTCCAACTTACAACGTAGCCAAGGATGACCTTGAACTGCTGATCCTCCTGAGTGCTTGGATTACAGGTAGGCACCACTATACCCAGTTCGTGCAATGCTGGGAATTGAACCCAGGCTTCAGATGGGCTAGGCTGGCACTCTGCCAACTGGATCACATTCCCAGCCCCTTCCCTACTTTTTTTTTTAATCAGTATTATCTTAAGTTCTTTTGGGGAGCATTTTTTCTGAGGCTCAGCCATGTGGGTTTTGGTAGAGCTGATGCTTGCTCTTGACCTGAAGCCTGGCCAAGCAGTCTCGTGTCCACTCAGCCACCATGTCAGGGGGTGAACAGGTTCAGGGTGAACATGTGACCACCAGGGTAGACTGTGAGACCTGCAGGTGGGAAGATGCGGGCCTTCAGCTGGCAGAAACTGAGGTTGTCCTTACAGGGAGGTAAGTGCCTGTCTGAGAAAGGAGCCAACACCCTAGGCCCACAGAGCCAAGAATCAGGCAAGAAACTGGCTCAGTGGGTAAAGAGCTTGCTGTTCTAGTGTGAGGATTTGAGTTAGAACCTCCAGAACCCGCATGAAGCCAGGCATGGGAGCACACATCTGTAATTCCAGAGCTCCAGAAATGAGATGGGAAACAGAGACAGGGCAATCCCTAGAAGCTTAAACTCGAGCTAGTCTGGGATATGCATTCTGTCTCAATGGAAGGCAAGAACTGATACCCAAAGTTGTCCTCTGACCTCCACATGGACGCCATCACACAAAGACACCCACATCTCACACACCAGATAAGCACAGAATGTCACTCCTCTGGAAAAGGCAAGGCTGAGCTCAAAGAACACCTTTTGGATATTGAAGCCACTGTGAGGTAGACTTCTGACATTTGCAATAAAGGAGTCCAGATACAGGTATGGGAGTGGGGAGGTGAGCCTAAGAGGTCACTTAGTGAATCTGGGGTGGGTACTTCTATTTCTCAGCCTGGGGGACACACATAGACAGGACCCAGCATCCCATGAAGGACTTGAAGCCCCACAATGTGGGTGCAAACTCAGGGCTCAATAGGGGGCAACAGCCCCACTGCGCTGCTCTCCAGGGAGAGGCTTAAGGATCACTCTGGCCTGCCACCCTCTAGACTCCTGCCTGTTTCATCGTCATGTGACATTGTTCACTGCTCACATGGTCTCAAACCTCTGCCTTCTACAAGGATGGAATATTTTGCCGCGGCTTTCTAGGGGGTCATAGTAGATGGGACTGAGGCAGTCAGAGCCAGAGTGAGGAGGGGGAAAAGAGTACAAGCCGAGTCACCTCTGGCAGGCATGTCCATCCGATGGTCCACAGGTCACGTGCAGCCCTGGATAGCTGGAATGTGGCTCAACACAAAATCGTCAACCTTACTTAAACTATTATGAGATTTTCTTTTTGGGGGATTTTTCTTGTAACTTGACCGTGCAGATCTTAAGTGTGAACTATGCAGATGACAACTTGATGTTGCAATGTCAAAACACTGGACTCTTTTGGTAGAGCATATGGGACAGCAGGAGGTTCAAGAGGAAAGATGGGGTGAAGTCACAAGCAAAGACCAGTGAGAGGAGGATCCCAGAAGTGATGGAGGGGCAGCCTCAGCAATGCCAGCAGGACAAATCCGAACAGCTGTGGGCTGCTGTGAGGCAAACTCACACCTGAACAAAGTCTCACCCACAGGGCTCTTCCTGCTGAGCAGGGAAAAGTGTGAGAGAAACGTCCTTGGAAAGGAGCTGAGCCCCACAGCTGTCCAGATGTTTTCACAAGGTCTCGGTTCCAGCCTCCTCGCTTCTACTAGGAGGAGTTTGGACCATTATGGTATTTGTTCTACAGTGCTAGAAGCTCTGTCTCCCTTCTCTGGGCCCCTGTCAGCTCCAACGGGCCTCTGGGAACAACATCCACTGCCAGGAAAGCATTTCCTACTTCAGTTCTATTTCCGAGAGGTGGCTGGCCCGGATGATTGATGCGTCACATCATCTGTACAAACTGTCCCTCCAGCTCCGTCCAACAGGCTCAAGGCTGCGTGCCCTCTTCAAAGAGCCCGGGACAACTGTGTATGCTCAGTGGAACACAGCCGCAGTAACCAGTTGGGACATCTCTCTGTTGTCCCCCTTGGGATCCACTGCCTTTCGGTCACAAACTGTCATTCAAATTCCCTGCTCATCATCTGAGAAACCAATAGGTGGAAAACCTGGCTGAAGTGTAATGGGGCTTAGCCCTAGAGAAAACATAGCTTCAGACAACACACACACACACGTGCTACTCACACTCAACAAAGATGGAAGTACCAGCGAATCAAAAACACCGGGATGCTTTCCTTAAAACACAGTTGTGTTGCTTGGTCCTCTCGTGGGACTCCTAACAGTGGGAACAGGGGCTGTCTCCAACCCTTTTGTTGGGACCCTACTCCTCATACTGGGTCGCCTTTTCCAGCCTTAATGGGGAGGTGCTTAGTCTTACTGCAGCTTGATATGCCATGTTTTGTTGATTCTCACGCTAGACCTGCCCTTTCCTAACAGAAATGGAAAGGACTTGATTGGGGGATGGGAACAGAGGGGGAATGGAGTGGGGGAGGACTGGGAGGAGAGGAGGGAGGGGAAATTGCAGCTGACTGGGATATAAAACAAACAAATAAACAAACACACCCGAAATTTAAACTCAAGGAGAAAGAACTAGAAGACATAAGGAGTCCGGATAAATAGCAGCTTTGGGACACGACATCCATCTGTCCCCTAATGGGGTGCCTGCCTGCTTCCAGCTGCCTTTCTTCACTGTTACCAGCCCCAGGGTGCTAATCCCTGTTTCCAGGTCATCTTCTATCACCATTCCCACCCCTCTGCTTGCTTGCCATCTTGAAACCATTATCCCTTATTGTACCAAGCTCTGGCTTTAACTATTTACCCTTTGAGGTTTCTCCTGCTCTTAGCCCAGCCGTGACTATTCAACCCCTTCTACAGGTTAACAAGCCCTGGATGGGTGATGTGTTAATCAGGCCATTTTCCGCCACGAATAACACAATATTGAGGTCTGCAAGGTGGACCAGCTGGTGAAGTGCTTAGACTTCACTGAAGAGAACGGAAGAGAGCAGAAGAGAACTTTCACTGGCAAGGTGGAAGAAGAGACTTAAAGTTGTCTTCTGACCTTCGTGTGTGCTATGAGGAATATGTGTACCTGCATGCACATGAGCATGCACACACATACACACACGCACGTATATATTTTAAAAACATACAGCATTATGAGTTTAATATTCACTTTAGTGAGTGCTGAAGACAAAGGTCCATTTTGGCTCCTGGTTCTGGAGGCCTAAGGTCAAGGGCTGCCGTCGGTGAGGGCTTTCTTGCTGGAAGCATCCTCAAGGACTGCACAGGGAAAGGGGACACAAGCATGTGTGCATCTCTGTCTGATCTCTGCCCCTTTTCTTGTAAAGCTACCAGGACTCAACCATGAGGATTCCACCCTGAACCTAATCCTAGTATTCCCCCAAAGCCTGCCCCAGCACCACAGCAAGATCAGGCTGCTGCCCCTCACTGTATCATCATGGGGATTACACTGCAGGGCAAGTTTGAAGAGCCATAGTCGCTCACTAATTACATGTGCTGATGCTCTCCAGGACTCCCGAGCCTGGCGTTTCCATCAGCCACTGCACGGCTTTCAGAGGGGACTTCAAGCTTCAGCTGCCACATAACAACACAACCCCAAACTCGGTAGTCCGGAACGTCTCCTTATGCCCTGATGATTGGAGGAGTGACCAGAGCGAAGCTGGGCAGCTCTCTACATGGTTACAGCGGAAGGAGTTCTTGTGCCTGTGTTCACTTACAAGCTTGTCTAGGCAGGCTCATCCTCCAAGGTCTCTGTCTCTCGTCACTCGGCATCACCACTCTCTTTTCTGTAGTGGGGCAGCAAAGTTCCAAGAGGGTCCATTTTCCCAGAGCACAGAAAGATCATCAAGTCTTTGACTAGGCGACACTTGCTAATGTCCAACTGCTCATAGTAAGCCAGAGCAAAGCTAGGTCAACAGGGAAAGAGCTGCACAAGACCCAAGTATACAAGGTATGGTCCGGAGCCACCCATGTAACCACTTAACACAGAGGGTGGGGACAAAAGGGTCTCTGATGTGACACTGGGACCTGGGAACCAGCCACACCTGAAGTCAGAGATCTTCCCCCAGATTTTCCAGTTAAACCAAAAACAAAGAAGCAAGCAAACATCCTCCCCTCACCCCTTTGTTTGGTAAAGCCATTCTCAGTTAGGTTTTAGTCACGGGTTGACGGACATCAGTGGCAGGTTTTGCCAAGACAAGAGTGGGCACTGGGGACAAGCTGAAATCATCTAAGTCGTGCAGGTGCTGTCAGGTGTCTTCCAAAAACACTGCAAGATTCCAGGTCTGAGTCACTGTTCCTTACACAGAGTGCCACACTAAGCACGAAGTCACGATTGGCAAACAGCTGCCGAAAATGCCAGGTATGACGGTCCACACCACAATCCCAGTTTTTGGAAGGTGGAGACAGGAGGGTATCAAGTTCTAGGACAGCCTCGGCTACAAAGTGAGACCTTATCTCAAAAGTGAAAACTCTTGTGCTGTCTCTAGTGCATCTTCTTAATGTTGCCCACAATCACATACCTGAGTGATAATTTACCACGGTCCAAGTGAGGGGCTGCCCAGGGCCTCTTTGCAGTGTGGTTGCCTGTGAGCAGCATCTCCTGGCTCATCCTCAAACTTCACAACTCTTCCTAGTACCCTCACTGCCCCTTTGGCCGGCGAGGGAGTGCAAGGTGCTCACGGCTTCTCTCAGCCCTGTAGGGACTGCGATGCAGGCTCAGGTTCAACAAGGGCTATCGAAGTCCTCAGTCCAGCGAGGGAATAAAGGTACACAGCCCTCATGGACACCGAATGGGGATCCCTAGAGAAGAGGTGCTGCCAGGCCTCCACACCTCTGATCATTCCTACAGGCTGGGTGAGAGACCTGCGTCCTAGGTCCTGTCCTAGTCAGCATCAGGGTAACCTCCATAGAACTGAAACAGTTAAGGGCTTTGAAGGAGGGTTTGATACCAGATCTGTTTGTCAAATTTTTATTATTATTATTGTTGTGGGGGGTAGGTGAGGAATGGGAGGGTCACATCTGCCACAGTGTGCGTATGAAGGCCAGAGAGCAAACTATTCTGTTCTTGGTTTTTACATGTGTCCTGGGGATTGAACTCAGGGCAGCAGGCATGCACAACAAACATTCCTACCCTCTGGGACCATTATTAACTCGAATAGTCCATTTTCTTTTTTCCTTTCCTTTCTTTTTTTTTTTTTTTCATTTTATTGGCTGAGTCTGTTTACTGGGTCATGGCTTACTGTTCTTTTTTTAAAATTAATCAAACCATAGAGGAAACTCTAACAACAACATCTTAGTTAAGCCCCCTGGGAGTCCACTCACTATGTAGACTCCTTAAAAACAGTGACAACAAATTGGGCCTTTTGAGAAGCAACCTTGCAGAGAGGAGATGTGCAGTGGTTAACAAGGTCACTCAACACAACCTACAATCCCCTGGGGACTGTGAGTTTTGAGGCTGGATTAAATGAAATGAGGAGATCCACCCCCAATAAGGGTATCACCATCCCACAGGCTGGGAGAACAAAAAGGAGAAAGTGAACTCATCACAAGCCCTCATCTCGCTCTGCTTCCTGACTGTGGATGCCAAGTGATCAGCAAGTTTGGGGGTTAGCCTGAGCTACATGAGACCTTAGCTTCAAAACGAAAATGGAATGAAGAAAGGATCTAGATGATCACATACTGTCCAGTTCCATTTGAGGCTCAGGGTGAGCACCATGCAGAAGCATCGAGGATTAGTGCTGCCAGGGTTGAGGACCAGGAGGGAGATTTCAGCTTAACAGTGCAGAGTTTCTCTGCGAGGTGATGAAAAGGTGCAAAAAATGATTTTGGTGATGTTTGTACCACTTTGTGGAAATATCAAAACTCTTGGTCTAGGAAGATACAGATTGGTGGTGGAGCTCTGTCCTAGCATGCGTGAGGCCCTAGGTTCCATCTCCAGCACTGGCTCTTTGATCGGGTACATGAATGGCACCTTAAATAAAGCCATAAGAGTTCAGTGAGACCCTTGTGGGTAAAGGCACTTGCTGCCAAACCTGACCTGAGTTCAACCCCAGGACCACACGTGGAAGGAGAAAACTGACTCCAGAAGTTGTCTTCTGACTGCCACATGCGTGTCATGACATCCTCCATACTTAAATAAATAAGTGTAGTTTAAAATATAAAGCTGTCGTAAGGATGAAGCAGAGAACTCCGATTTTTAAAACAATTGAACTGCTTATTTAACACCTAAAAAAATTCTAAATCTGGGTGTCTACACAAGTGATTTCTTCTAAACAGTTTAAAAAAATGAAAGAAAGAAAAGAAAAAAGAACACAAATTCTTCCAGAAAACAGAAACAAGGCCACCAACTGTCAACTTGCTTTATGAAACCGGCATAGTTTTGATGCTCAACCCAACAGCAGAAGGAAGGGTGTCAGATCATCTCTCCAGAGACGAACACTCCCTCCACAGAAGGGTAGCAAATCCACACCAGTGACACATGAAGCTTAAAGACCTTAACACACGCCTTTAACTCCAGAACTCAGAGGCAGAGGCAAGTGAATCTCCGTGAGTTTGAGGCCAGCCAGGTCTACAGAGTGAGTTCCTAATCAGTCAGGATTAAGGAGACCCTGACTAAAACAAAACAAAACAAAACAAAGACAAACAAACAAAAAACACAAAAAACTAAAGGTCTCATGCAGACAGGATTTTTCCAGAAACATGAAGGTTGTTTTCATTCTAACTTCAACCAATACAACTCGCTGTGTCAACAGAGACCAAATAGGAAGAGAAGCATATGACCAGCTCATAATGTAGACACATCATTTGACAGATTTCAGTATCCAATCATTTCCTTCTAAAAGTCTCTCAATGTTTTCTCCTAGTTCAGTTACAAAATCAGAATGCGAGTCACAGCCAAGCCCATCCAGCACCGTCAAAGGTCCCTGCCAAAGCAAGCCAGCAAATGAAAAAAAAAAAAACCCAACCAAACAAAAAGGCTTATAAGGATTGGAAGGGGACAAATAAAACTCTATTTATAGACTGTCTGATAAAAAATACACAGAAAAATCTAAGAGATTATTAAACTACTGGAATGATCAACAGACTGTGGCCAGGCCACTGGATCTAAAAGCAATGGCAGGGCTGGGACAAGGCAGGGTGGGGCAGAGCAGGGTGGGGGGTGGTAGCCATCAACAGCACGCAAAAAGCAAACTTAAAATACTACCATTTAAAATAGTACCCGGGCTGCAGAGATGGCTTCACAGATAAAGGCACCTGATTCAGAGCCTGACCTGAGACCTTGGACCTCCACTTGTGTGTTGTGGACACACATAAAATAAATAATGAATACAATGGAAAAAAAATTAAATAGTACCCAAAGCATTAAAGCCCTAGGGCTACATCCAATAGGTGACGTGTGAGGCCTCTAACACTCAAAACATACAACGGTGTCAAGGAAAGAAACCCTAAGGGATGGCAAATCATCTTGAAAACATAGAAGTTATCTATGGCAAAGACCTCGCTCCCCACCAGTTAAGCTATATGATATGCTTGTTTACATCCCAGCAGGTTTTAGTTTTGTTTACGTTTTAGAAGTTGGCAAATTGATTGTACCATTCACATGGAAACGTGAATGCCCAAGAATGGTCTAGTGTGACCGAGCACGGCTTCATGTCAACGGCGGCCGCAACGCTTTGTTAATTGGAATGATGTGGCGTTGGCACATACGTAGAAGGAGAGTCCAGAAATAGACCTGCAAAACCACCCAAATGAATAAATGAAAAAAAAGAGGCAGAAATACCATGTGTTGGGAGGCTGTGGAGAGCTAGAATTTTCATGCAAGCTTATGAGCCTAGGATCCTCTTTGGAAAACACGTCAGTGTTGGTTACTGGAGTTTAACATATGTATGCCTTGTGCCCAACTCCACTGTGAGGTATAAACACAACAGAAATGCACACACATGTTCCCTGAAACATGCACAATATGCTCCATACAAATGCTATTCATCAGAGCTGCAAGCTGGATGCTGCCCAAACGGCACATGGCAAAGAAACGAACCACCCACAGCTCAGGCAGAACACTGTGCTGAAGACGCATATAAGACCACACCCCTTGCTCCCACTCCTACGACATCCAAAAGGGGCAAACCAGTCTGTTGTGTGAGATCAAGATCGCGGTTACTCTTGGGACACTTAGCAGGGGGAAGCACCCGTGCAAAAGCCAGGCACACATCTTTGCACACCAGTAACACCCAGGCTTGGAGGGAGTAGGGGGAGACAGGTAGATCCCTGGAGCTTGCTAGTCAGTCAGTCTAGCGAATAGATAAGCTGCCGGTTCAGTGAGAGATTGTCTCAGAAAAAATAACTTGGTGGGGTGTATTTAAGGATATACTAGACACTGACCTCTTACCTCCACATGCATGTGCACACACATGTATATATATGCACACACACAAAGGGACACATGGGGGCTCCTGGGAGACCTGGTTACACACTGTTCCCTGACCTGGCTTCCATTGGTAGAAACCCTTCGAGCTGCAAGTGCAGCCTATGCTCTTGTCTGAAATAAGTTCCATTTGAACAAAAAGTTTTCAAAATGGAGGCAAGTGGGGAAATACTAACAGATTGATATTACAGAGACCAGGGGACAGAATGCTGAGAGTGGTCTCCACAGCCTCAGGAAGACCCAGGCTTGTACTCTGACCTTTCCAAGGAGCTGAAAACAGCCAAGGGACTTGTGCTGGGGAAGCTGGAAATACTGGTGTGGGGCAAAAAAGTGTGAAAAGTCCAGTTCCGGGGGGGTGGGGCTGGGAGGCAGCTGTGGGAAGGAGATACAAGGGAATCTTTCCTTCTCCTTAACACTAGAGTTCTGCTCCTAAAGGGGTGTGGGGCTCAGGATCACTGGCACTAGTAAAATTTGGATCACCTCAGAGTGCCAAGCCAGCCACACATCAGCCCTGTATGTTTCTTAGAATTACCCTGTTTGAAATCCAACTGAGAAGGGGCTGGGGAGTGGGGTGGGCTCCAAGCATCCACCAACAGCAGAAACACACCCCAGAGGGACGTGTCTGTACAGGTACAACTGGGAATACCGAAGCTTCCTAAGAATGCTTGGTGAGAATGGCTTTGGAGCTCAGATGCCTCTGCAGTGAGCCATACCTAAATGATCTCAGATCAGAAGATTTGAGGTTAGACCATCTCGAGGGCCCACTGGGAGAGGAGGTGTCTAAGCTCTCAGACTTCAACCCAGAGATAACTTATGGGCACAGCAAAAATCCAGGGAACTCTAGAGACTTCTTTCCAGGCTCCTTGAGATATTCCCGTGGGAACAGCGGTTGAAAACTGAGATGATGCCCACAGCAACTCCTGGAAAATTTCTCAAGTGAGAATATTACTAGGCAAGGAAAGCGGACCCCACTTATCACCGAGAGGGAGAGTTATCTGAGACTCAAGGATGGAGGTGCTTCTTTTGAAAATGCACACAACTCCAGGGGAACAAATTAGGTACCTGCTGGTCCAGGAAGAGTCCCTCAACAATTTGATCAAGATGAACCCATATGAATACAACTGAATTTCTGGGCCAATCAGGTCCTCACTCTTCTGTGAGTACTGGATCATATATGAGTACACTACCCATGTGAGAGGTACCAAAAGAGGCTTCACAAAACATCCCAAAATATACACACACAAAGAATGCCCAGGCTCTTTATGTGACTCTCACTTCTGAGCCCACTAGAGACACCTTGCTGAATGTCAAACCTAGGTCTCCAACCATCATTTGCACCAGAGAGAGGCCTGTGTGTGAAAGTCCTTCAGCAACTTCATGTTCACGAGGGGATCCATACACAATAGAAACGTGATTGCTGTTTGAGCCAGAGACGCTCCTGCCAATCATCCCTGTATGTCAGCACCCAAGGGCTGCCAGGAAATAGACTGATGAGTGGAGGCTGCCTCGGTGTCCTATATCAACACACACACACACACACACACACACACACACACACACCTACATCTGCATTGCACCTCCTCACTGAGAACATGCCACAGAACCTCCTGGTGATGCTGTCTAGATGCTGTCCCTCCCACTAACATGTGAGCTGAAGGAGGCATGGAGTCTGTGGCTTTATTCACTGAAGAATTCCAAGTGTCTAGAAAGTAACTGGTATTTTATGTCCAAAAAAGTCTGTTGGCTATATGAATAAAAAAAGCATAATTTGCTTCTGCAAAAGTGTATGATTATTAGGGCATGTACAGGTGGGCATGTCACAGTCTATGTGTGTAGGTCAGAGGGTAAGTTTTGGGACTGGGTTTTCTCTTTACACTGAGGTTTCTAAGGACTGACTTGGGTCACTAGGCATGGGGGACTGGGTTTAATCCATAGCACTGCACACACAGATGTGGTGATGGACACACCTGGAATCCCAGAATCACACACAGATACAGATGTGGTGATGTACACACCTGGAATCCCAGCACCACACACAGACACAGATGTGGTGATGTACACACCTGGAATCCCAGAATCACACACACAGATGTGGTGATGCATACACTTGGAATCCCAGAATCACACACACAGATGTGGTGATGCACACACCTGTAACCCCAGGACCACACAGACAGATGTGGTGATGCACACATCTGTAATCCCCGTATCACACACACAGATGTGGTGATGCACACACCTGGAATCCCAGAATCACACACACAGATGTGGTGATGCACACCTGGGAATCCCAGCACCACACACACAGATGTGGTGTTGCACACTTGGAATCCCAGCACCACACACACAGATGTGGTGATGCACACACCTGGAATCCCAGAATCACACACACAGATGTGGTGTTGCACACTTGGAATCCCAGCACCACACACACAGATGTGGTGATGCACACCTGGAATCTCAGCACCACACACACAGATGTGGTGATACACACACCTGGAATCCCAGAATCACACACACAGATGTGGTGTTGCACACCTGTAATCCCAGCACCACACACACAGATGTGGTGATGCACACTGTAATCCTAGCACCACACAGACAGATGAGGTGTTGCACACCTGGAATCCCAGCACCACACACACACAGATGTGGTGATACACACACCTGGAATCCCAGAATCACACACACAGATGTGGTGTTGCACACCTGTAATCCCAGCACCACACAGACAGATGTGGTGTTGCACACCTGGAATCCCAGCACCACACAGACAGATGAGGTGTTGTACACCTGGAATCCCAGCACCACACACACACAGATGTGGTGATACACACCTGTAATCCCAGCACCACACACACAGATGTGGTGACGCACACCTGTAATCACCAGGAGTCAGGAAGTGAGGCTGGGGTATTGGAAATTCAAAGTCATTCTTGTCTACATAGTGGTTTTAAGGCTAGTCTGGGATGTAGGAGACCCTATTTCAAGGAAGTCTTATGGGGACAGTCTGGTCCCTCCTCCACAATGGCCGCCAAGTAGTTAGCTCTCTGCACTATTCTTTCTTATATAGATCTCACTGCACTTGTGGCCTCAACCTCCAACACCTTAATTTCTTGCACTGGACAGGATGCGAGTGGGCTCCAGGCTGCACAGAGGGCTACTTCTAAGCAATGGGTAAACAATGGACCACCTCAAACCCTTGAGTGTCACCAACAGCATGACCTCATGGAGAAAGCAGCTCTGTTTCATTCAGTCATATTTCTAAAGACAAGGCCAACAAGGGCTTGAAGGAACAGTGGGGCCAGGTGATGGGTGGAAAGGCCTTTGTGGACCATTGACAAACCCCTGATGTGCAAAGGGGTTTTAAAACCCTGCATGCAGGCCATCTACAAAGCTGTGGAAGGAATCTCAAGTTCAAGGTTCCTTGGGGAATCCACAGTTGCCCTCTCCATCTTTGAACAAAAAGGATTCGGGCGCGGGGGGGGGGGGGGCGGTACTGAAGCCACATATTCCAGGGGTCTAAGCAGAAATAGCATTATTTTTTAGCAGGAAAGGGACCTTCTCGGGTTGTGTTTAATCCTAAATACCACTCCGCCTGGAATGACAATGGTGTGCAGACTCTTCCTCACCTCCTGAAGACCACAGTTCACCGTCCTTATTAGATGCCTACTGTGTGCCAAGGACTTCCACATAAATTTATCTCTGTTTATTCTTAAGACCGGCCCATGTCATCCCTACCCATGGTTATGCATAAGGGGGTACAGAGGTGAACCAGACACCTTTCCTGAGCAACCTGGACCCATAGGTGGCTCAGATGCCTTACAGCCTGGTCCATCTGCAACCAAACAAGATTCCCTTCTATATCCCACAAGACATCATGACCTGCTGTCTCTCACAACCCCTGACTGAGAGATGTTCACGAGGTCCACACACAGTCAGCAGAGTGCTCTCCTTCAGTCTCAAGATGAACGACTGAACCCATAACAATTTCTGGGTTTGGGACTCTCAGAGATGCTTGTCCCATGGCATCAGGAGTGCCTTACTTTCTTTCCTGGTACCTTTTCTTTCTCTTGATCCTCATGCTGAAACTCTATATTCAACATGCAATTGAGGGCCAGAGAGATGATTCATTGAACAGAGGTGCTTGCTGCCAAGACTGACAACCTGCAATCGATCCCCAAGACCTACAGGGTGGAGAGAGAACCGACTCCCACAGGGTGTCCTCTGGCCGCCATGTGTGCCCTGCTTTCTACACATAATGAACAAATAAAATGTAAACCAAACTAAAATGTAAAGATCGAAATGTCTTTAATAAAGTCCAACTTTTTGTTCTGTTTTGTTTTGTTTTGAATCACTGGGTGCAGCTGCACTGGGAGATTTTGTACTCCTCACAGGCACCATCCTGTCCCTGCTGTCTGATCCCCCAGATCTGCCCTGCATTCTCGGTGCTGTCCCCAGCCTCTTCCCTCGGGCATCTTGCTTCTCTGCTTCTCTGAGTGTCTATATCTCTGCTAACACTTCTCTTTTTAAAAATGTTATTTTATGTGTATGAGTGTTTTGCCTACAGGTATGTCTGTGCTCCAAGTGCATAAAGTGTCTACAGAGGCCAGAATAGGACATCAGATACCCTGGGACTGGAATTACAGACAGTTCTGAGCTCATGTGGGTGCTGGGAATCGAATTCGGGTCCTCTGGAAGATCAGTCAGTGTTCTTAACTGCTAAGCCATCTCTCCAGCCCCTAATACTTCTCTGTTTGCCTGAATCTGCTGGAGTAGGACTCTGCTGCTAACGATCAGAACTGCTAATTTGTTCACCATCCACAGCAACTCCTCTCCGCCCCTCTTCTAATAAAACCCTTGGCCTCCTCTCTGTCCCCTGAGATGGAAAAATAGATCCTGTGATGCTGGCATCTGTCCCCAGGCTGCCTCCACCACGGCTTGGGGGCTCTAACAACATAATGCTGAACACTCATCAATAATGAAGTGAGGAACTGGGAGTCTGTGAAGGCAGAGAGAGGTTGGGAGAGAAAGAGCCAGATCAAATTTAAGGAAAAACAAAAACAAAAACAAAAAAACCCAAACTCAAACATTTCTGTATGCTTCTCCCACAACCAATCTTCTTTGTGCAGTAGGCGGGAACACATCTCAATCTGTGACGGCGGCTCCACCATCCAAATGGAAGGTAGACTGAGTGCCCTGACAAGAGGGATCAGGTTGCTCAGGCAGGGCATTCTGACTCTACCTCCGAGAGACCACGGAAGGAAACAGGAGAGGCTCAGGCGCTAAGAAGCAGAAGCGGCAGGGAGAGACTTGTGGGCAGAGGCGGCCTTAGTTCTGAGGGTGTTAGTTTTTGTCACTATGGTAAACGATTGGAGATAATAGATTTAAAGGAAGAAAGAATTTCTGGGCTCAGCGTAGGCAGTCATTTGGGGGCTGGAGTAAGACAAACAGGAGGCTGCTCACCCAGCGGTGGTCAGGAGACAAAGCAACAGGAAGGGTCTACAGCTCCAAATATCCCCCCAAGACGACTGCCCCATGATGACCTTACTTCCCATCTTCAAATATCCCCCCAAGTCACCTCCCCCATGATGACCTCACTTCTATCTTAAAAGTTTCATCTCCCACGGCACCGCAGGCTGATGGCCAAGACTTTAGCGTGTGGGCATCAGGGGCACATCTCTTATCTGAAATGTAGCAGGATGCATCCTCACAGGAACGCCCAGGACGACGCAGCCCCCAGACTCTGCTGTGTCCAGGCAGCAGGAAACAGGACCAGGATCAGCGCATGGGTCGCATGAGCAGCAAAGGGTAGAGCAGGCATTTTGGGAAGGAGACCTAAACTCTTTCCCTACAGGGATTACATTTTCATAGCAGTTCGGCAAGGAGTCCAACCGGATGTGATTCACTGCTTAGGGACCCTGGCCAGCGCCACAACAAATGCAAATGATTTTCAATCATTGGCCCCTGGGGCGAACTCAAAACTCAGGAGAGCCTAGCTGAGGGCTGAGTGACATCTCAGGTCAGAAAGCTGAAAACACCAGCAAGGGTGACGATAAAGACTAGGCACCAAAACGGGGGTTGACGAGCCCGTGGCAGGCACCCCACTAGAGCAGACAGAGTGCCCAGCGATGGCATGCTCCACCCCCTGACGGTATGGAAATTCCAGGAAAGCAGCAGCCACAGCAGCTTATGTATAGATCGTACTGCCTCTACCAGGCACGTCCCTGTGCCGTCACAAATCACATAACCACATTCACAGGATGAGCTGAAGCCCACGTGTACACCAGGGAGAGTGGAGTGCCTGTCCTGGGTCTGTCCCCGCCTTCCAGGTGATCACAGAAGCCAGAGGAGGACATCAGATCCACAGGCAATGGAGCGATGACTCCACTCCACTATCAACTCCTCACAGGGCTATGTAAGGGGGACCCAAAGTGATGCAGGGGTGGGGTAGGGTGGGGTGGGGTGGGTCATGGAATTGGGAGCAATGGATTCTGATGAAGAAAAGAGGAAATATCTCAGGAAATGGGATTCATTGGGTCTTGAGGAATAGATTTTGTTTTAAGATTAAAAAATGTATATGTATGTTGAACGTGTGTGCGTTTGTGCACGTGGCTGCATGTGCCTGTGGAGGCCAGAAGGGGGCACAGTATCTCCTAGAGCTAGAATTACACGCAGTTATGAGTTGCCTAAGGTAGGTGCTGGGAACCAAACCTGGGTTCTCTGGGCTGCTGACTTATCCGTCTAGCCCAAGTTCACTTTTGATGGGCACAAACACTGGCCATATTTGGATGCGCGTATCCACCGGGTAATGACAAAAGCAGGGTGCTCATTCGGTACCATTTCTTCCACTGTTCAAATCCTTTCCGATTGGAAATATGGACTCAGTTCTTGCCAATGAGAATCACATATTGTGTATGGCCAGAACTGATTCTACCTGTTCAACTGTGACTTGGTATCTGGGGTCAATCTCTCCTCCCTCTCTACTTTTGTTAAGGCCAGCCTTTTTAGATACCACATATGAGGGAGACCATGTGGTACTTGTCTTTCTGTGGCTGGGCCATGTCTCTCAGCAACACCCTTCAGCTGTACCCATGTTGCCACAAATGATGGGATTCTGTCCTCTATAACGGCCAAATAGAATTCTGCTCTGGGCATACATTCTACTTTCCTATTCACTCCCCCATCTTTGGGCCACTCTTTAATTTTGAATATTGTGAGCAATGTCACAAAGAACAAGTGACATGCAGTTTCCAAGTGCATGGACAGTGGAGAGTTTCATAAGGAAGCAGGAAGATGGTACAACTTGAGCGATGGGCTCCAGGAGGGGCTCAGGAGATAGACTGGGAATCTGAAGATAAGGACCTTGTTTGTACTCAACCCTACAGATAGGAAGCCACAAAGGATATTAAACCCAAGATCGCCCCACCCACAGCCAGGGGAAGGCTTGGGAAACACACGAGGCCTTGGGGTCCGGTAGAGGTGAAGACGTCATGAAGGAAGGGCCCAGTGGACTGGAGGACAGGAAAAAGGGACTGACTGACTGAAGAGAGAGTGTAAGATCAAGGGGGCAGAATGGGGACCACGGACTAAGTACAAGTGGGAAGTGTGCTGGCTGATGTTAGGTGTGGAGCTCCTGGCCACAGTGACCACAAATGCAGGCATGCATCATTCTGTAGGGGTCTGGGAAGCTGTCATTGGATAAGAATAGTATTTCAGTTGATGGACTTTGAGAATACAGGCTACTTTCTATAAGTTCGCGGGTCTTCTCTCAGATTGTAAACCAAACAAAAAACCAAGTAAGAGAGAATGTTTCAGAAGAATATCTTCATAGTTTACATATACCATCAGCTCTTGGTTTTGAGTCTTTGGACTCAGAATAGAATATGAGCCTGAATGGGAGCTGCAGTCTCTGCTCTTCCCCCATGGTCCAGACACACGGCCTACACATAGGTCCTTCTTGGCAGCCTCCTTACCACACAGAGACTTTAAGGTAAGTCCTTTTCCCTCTTCCATTGTTTTAGTCTTCAACCCAACAGAAACTCAACATTCAACTTTATGCTAATACCAAAGCCATTGTGCATCAGAAATCTACCACCATTTCAATTTAGCTGGGCATGGTGGTGCACACCTTTAAATCCGCCTTCAGGAGGCAGAAACGGTTGGATCTCTGAATTTTAGGCCAACCTGGTCTACAGAGAGAATTCCAGGGGCTACATAGTAAGATCCAGTCTCAAAATCAAAACCAAAATCACTCCCCCCCAAAATTTCAACTTAGCTTTGTGCAGCATGTTCCTCTCTCGAGATGCCTGTAACTGCAGCAAGCCATAGCCACAGACAGTCATGTGACAATGAGGGGGCGTGACCAGTCTGCCACTTGTCCCCCAATGGTCTGGGTTGCGAAGACAGCACAGGCTTTGCTGTGCTTGGCACTGAACACTGCAGGCTCACCTCCTTCGCTGGTGTATCTCCTCTGTTCATGACCAAGGTGGTTTTCAAGGTAGAGGTGAGAACTCTGTGAATAGACGCATTTGTGTTTCTCCTGTGGGGACTCCTATCAAATCCTTTCTCTATCCTCCTCTGAAGCCTTGAGCTTTTCCTTATTCTGTGGTGCGTGCGTGTGTGTGTGTGTGTGTATGTGTGTGTGTATGTATGTGTGTGTATGTGTGTATGTATGTGTGTATGTATGTGTATATGTATGTATATGTGTGTATGTGTGTATGTATGTGTGTGTATGTGTGTATGTGTGTATATGTGTGTGTATGTATGTGTATGTGTGTGTATGTGTGTGTATATGTGTGTGTGTGTGTGTGTGGTGCTAGACATTCTTAGGCCACCTGCATGCTGACAAGCACTTCGCTACTGGGCTGTATCCTTGGCTCTTTTAAACTTGTTTTATTTTTCAAAGAAACTCTCATGAAGTTGCCCAGGCTACCTTTGAACTCACTCAGTAGTCTAAGCTGGCCTTGAATTTGCAATCTTCCTGACTCAGTGACCCAAGCTGCGTTTAAATTCCCCTTAGATTGCTACAGAATTTAATAAAATAAATGGGCTCCCTCTGGTGGTCACAAGAAAACCTCCGAATCTCAAAGGTCAGACTCTAGTTACTTTTCAAGGTCTTTATGGGGCTGGGTATATTCCATAATTAATAGATTCGGAACAGCTAGACGATGTCAGGAGAGAAGACTTCTAATTATCATTTTCCACTCATCAGTGAGTCTACAAATTGGTTTGCAAAGCAACGGCCCCAAACCACACTCGCCATGTCTCCTGAATCCATTTCTGTTTCTGGTCAGGGCATCCCTGTCCCCAGGCCTGCAGCTCCTGTCATTTCTGTACGTTTCTCTCCCCGTAATCACATTTGTGAGTCCGTCTGCCACAGGTCCTGGTGCCTCTGCAGCTGTTCTGTTCCCTCCATTGGTGCTCATGATCCTCCTTCAATTCCTCAGGACCTCTTCCCAGGGAAGCCACGCCCAGATGTGTATCAGCACTTTCTACAGCCCCAGATGTGTATCGGCACTTTCCACAAGCACATTCTAGGCTCCAGGGATGCAACAGGGAACAAACCAAGAGGGTGCCCACCTTGAGCACACTCTCAGGGGCCGCCGTGGTGGACCCAGACCTGCCATCCAGTCTGTCCCCCTGTTCTTTCTAGGATCCTCCTTTCTAGGTTATCTTCTAGGAGACAAACTCTGCTCAGACACCTTACATTGTGTGTCCCACAGCACACTGCTAACCCTCAGCTCCCTAACTCCCACAGCTGCAGCAAGAGTTTGGACCACTCCTCCATACTCTCCTTTCAGCTTGCTTGAGATGTCAGGTCTCAGCGACCTGTGTCCCCAAGCCAGCTGGTTACCATGCTAACTAACCAGTCTTCAAAACCTTATCTAGCTCCCCTTCCCAAGGAAGTACCAGCTCTCTCAGAAGCAACCTGTCTGTATAGACCCTCTGGCCTGCAGCAATGTCTCCTTTAATTTCTGCAGGACTCTTGTTTGTAGTACACACTTTTACTCCATTTTTAGTTGATTATGAGTCTACAGCCTACAGCATCCCCTTCTAACGATGGTTGGCAGCCGCTTCGGACGGTCTTAATATGGTCGCCGTAACTAGAACTGAACGTGAGACCTAGTAAATGAACAAATAAGCAATGGACAGATGCCTGTGCCCAGGAGAGTGTGGGAATGAGATGAGATCACTCCCCAGAGAATTCCAGCACACGTGTACATGTGCACACATGCCAGGTTTGAGAGTTCTGCCTAGGGGTGAAGTGCTTGCCCAGCATATATGAACTCCTGGGTTCTAGCCCCAGCACCACCGGAAAGAAAAAAAAAAAGCTAAAGAATTTAAAGGGCCAGGGCTAAAATTCAGAGTCAAATTGCCTGCTCAGCACTCACAGGACCCTGGAAAAAATGAATAAATAAAAATTCATGCCAGGCATGGTTGCTCATCCCATGATCCCAGCACTAGAGAAGCTGAGGCAAAGTCAAGTTGAGCCAGGATTACACTGGGAGGCCTCGTCTCAAAAAAGAGAGAAAAGATTTTAGCAATTGTTAAACTCAGGGGTGGGATGCTCTCCCAGCATGTGTGATGCCCCAGGCTTAATTTCTAGCACTGAAAAAGAAGGAAATAAAGAAAGAGGGAGGGAGGGAGAGAGGGAGGGAAGAAGAGAGAGAAAGAGAGAGAGAGAGAGAGAAATATCAGACCCCAAGATCCCCTATGGCCCTGTCTACTGTGATTAGATACTTCCTTTGCAGGAAACTCAATATTCCTATAAATTCAAGTCAACCGGGATTTACCACTCCCAGGAGAACATACATATTTTCAAACATTGTCAGATAAGCATAATTTCTTGCTTGAAGACCACAAGTCCCCTTCCCAAACCCATTCCTATATATACTCTACACCAACAGAGGGGAAACCCGAGCACCAGAGGTTTTCCTATTCATGCCCTGGTCCCTACCACTCTCCACGAATGACGGCAAATCTCAGACATCATTTCCACACTGTGCTTGGTGTTTAAAGAGAGTTTACTCCCCGCGAGGACTTCCACACGAGTGGGGAATTTCTGCCTCTGACATCTCTGTTGGTTCCTTCCTGGAAACCGTTCCCCCCAACCCCGGCGTGGTAAGTCCAGCATGCACCATCTGGAGGCCACACACAGCATCCCTGCAATACCGTACAGCCATGTAGAAGACATAAAGAGGCAATGGCAAGGATTATCACTTTCCCAGAAGGTTCCTAAGATTTCCCGGGGAAGTAGAGTCTAACTAGAAACAAGCCCGAAGGGGCAGAAGTGGCAGGCTGTGCTCACGGTCTTCCGGATTCCAGGAGTGTCTGATCCGATGGCTTCCAGCCACGTGATTTCTCTTGCTCATTGGTCACCCACATGTTCTCACCCATATCCCAGAAGAACATGCCGGGATAACCTGCCAAGCCTTTGTTCTTTCCTTCTAGAGCATTCTCAGGCAATCCCTAAGTCTGCACCTCCTCTGCCCTCTTCGTCTCTGGCAGTTGCTGGCTGAGCACAACTGAGTTCATGAGAACAACCAACAACTCACTCTTGGGAGGCGGAGGAGAGCTTGTCCCCAGGTGTTTATATGTTCTACCCTGCCATGACCCCATGAGGCAGGTACCCTTAGAAGACCTATTTTACAGATGAAAAGCTGAAACGTACCCTGGGCATGGCACATGCCTGTAATACTAGAATTCAGAAGCAGAGGCAGAATGATCAGGAGTTCAAAGCCAGCTTCTATTACAGAGCAAATTTAAAGCCAACCTGGGCTTCATAAGAGAGAATCTGTCTCAAAAGCCACAAAACAAAATGTAAAAACCTGGAACTCTGAGGTATGGGAAGATAAATGACCTATTTGAGGTCATGGAGTTGATAAATTATGGAAATCAAGCCAAGTAATGTGGACCCAGAGTCTGTATCAACATACCATCTTCTGGACAAATTAGAGGGCAAATGAGTCCTTGGAGGCTTGAAGTGGAGACAGTCTTTGGTCACTTTAAGAGCCGTCTATCAGGCTGGCTGTCCCTGGAGCAAGTATGAAGGTCACTACAGTCTGTGTTTGCCTAGTTGCGTGCATTTTTCTATTGTTCTGGGAACAGAACCCCAAACTTCCTAGGGGATAGCTACTCTCTCCCATATCATGTTTCTAGTAGTGAAGTCTCCCTCATAGCTGCATGTGTGTGCATATGTATGTATAAGCATGTACGCAGCTGTGTACATGTGTGAACCTGTGTTTATATGTATATGCTGGTGTTTTTGTGTGCATGTGTGTGCATGTGCATCTGTGCATGTGTATGTGTGTGTATGTATGTATATATGTTTGCATGAGTATGTGTGTACATCCATATTTCCAATGTCATCCTATGGAGAGACCTTCGTGACCTCATTTTACCCTAATTACTTACCTCTACATATAATTACATTCTGAGGCACAGGGAAGGGTTAAGATTTCAAGTATGAATTGAGGAGTAGTCACAGTTCAGCCTACAGCACCTCACAATCGCCAGTCATGGGGCTGGCGAGGAAGGAGGGTGCTTGTGTGGGGTGCTGAGGAGGACTGCTTAGCTGCGACTATTGGCAGTCACCGTCCTACAGAGTGGGCACCCCGAGGAAAGGCAGCCTGAGAAGGACAGAGAGAAGCGGAGTGATGGGGACAGCCTCTGAGTCAGGCACGTTTGCATTTCTGAGCCCTGCACTTTAGGATGGGATCCGATGCATTTCCATCACCGCATTATTCACAAGGGATGCTCGGAATCTGTTGATGCTCTCATGCCCAAAGAGCAGTGAACAAACTAAGGTGGGGCCCGTTTCCAGCACTGCAGGATAGGCTATGAAGAGTCAAGATTCGAACCCAGGATTTTCAGGCTCTAAGGTACTGGCCCTGAGCCGTCACGGCCCAGACCCAGTTCACTGTCAACCTGGTTGGCTTCTCCACAAACAGAAGGCATTTGTCCTTCCATTACAACCCTACCCCAGATGCTGCAGCAACTCCTGACTCAGGAGAGCCCTCAAAACTAAGCCAAAAAGAAGTCAGAGAACAAGGTGACACAGGCCTTCCTCCCTCCATCACAGGGTGGATGCAGCTTGGTCTGTAGTATAGATTTATAGACTCTGTGAGGATGCAGGATGGTAAATGGGCTGAGTACATCTCAGGACACCTCAGCCCCTTGACAGCATCCTTGATCAACCCAAAATGAGGCAGCACTGGCTCTCTGCTATGTGGCCTGAGATCATATCCAACAGAAACTGCCAACTTCAGAAAGTGGTACACAGCGTGCAACATATGATCTAATGGTACCACAAAAGCTAGAGAAGTGCTCACTGGCACACAGACATGACTGACACATGATAATTGGATCTATCTATCTATCTATCTATCTATCTATCTATCTATCTATCTATCTATCTAATTATCTATCTATATCTGATCTCTCTTTCTCTGTCTGTCTCTGTCTGTCTCTCTGTCTCTCTCTCTCTGTCTCTGTCTCTCTCTCTCTCTCTCCATGTTTATACACACAGGCTTCATGCAGCCCAAACTGGCTTTGAACTCACTATGTAGCCAAGGACGATCTTGAACTCCTGACCTTCCTGCCTCTGTCTTTTGAGCGCTGGGATAACAGGTGTGCACCACCATGCAGGCTTATTTACAACTTTTCAACTTTTACCATAGTGCAAAAAATGTGCCCACACAACCATACTGTTTTCTGCTCTCAAAACAGTACCTGATAAATTCCATGGGCATCCTATACTTTATTATAGAATAGGCTTTCTGTTCGAGAATTTTGCCCGGCTTTAAATACATATACGTGTTCTGAGCACGCTGAAGCTGGGCTTGAACTTGATGCTTATAAGGCAATGTACGTTAGCATATTTTTTTTTTTAGATATTTTCAACTTACACTGGGTTATTAGGAAAGAGCAGAAACATAAGCTAAGGAAGAGCAGTCTATGTAAAGGACCCCTGCCTGCGGCAGGTTCTCTAAAGCTGCAGCTATCAGCCACACATGGTGGTTTAAATGAAAATTAGTTAAAACAAAATAAAGTTTAAAATCCAGGCCCTCACCTGCACAAGTCATATCTCAAGGGCTCAAAAGTCATATGAGAGGGGACAGACAGCTGGGTTAAGAGTAAGAGCATGTACTGCTCTTGCAGAGGACCCAGGTCTGTTCCCAGCACCCACATCAGGCAGCTCACAACCACCGATAACTCTTTTGAGACAAGGTTTCTCTGTGTAGCCCTGATTGTCCTGGAACTCCCTTTTTAGACCAGGCTGGCCTCGAAATTACAGAGATCCACCTGCTTCTGCCTCCCAAGTGCTGAGATTAAAGGCGTTCACCACCACTGCCCACCATGCCATGTTTTACTCCCTATTCAAAAAATACACATTTTAAACCTCGACTACATTTAAAAGCACTTGTAAGAAGAAAAGATGCCGACAGACCTAAGTGCAGACAGTCATCAGGTCCTGAATAACACAGGGACACCAAGTGATGGATAAGCAGGTGGGCATGAGAGTCGACAACAGGACTTGCTGACTAGGGACTGCCCACACAGGGTGATGGGCATGCACCTCCATGCTTGTTTTCTTTGGGGTGATTATTGCCCCCAATTGTTTTCATCCCTAGGGTTTTAGCAGCAACATTTGCCACAAATCAGGTGTAGAAAAAAAAAACAAATGGCCCCTCCTGGTTCGGGAGGCCAGACGTTCAGGGTGTGTGCAGGATGGCTTCTTCTGAAAGCCCCGAGGAAAGCCAGTGTTTCCTGGCTTGTTATAGCACCATTCCCATCCTTGGCTGTGCCGACACATGGTCTTTTACTGTGTATCTCTGTGTCTCATGTCTCTCACTCTTGTCTCTTCTCAGGGCACAAGGGCCCTGAACTGGACCCACCCTTATCATGGAAGATCTTGCTGCACGATTCTAATCTTAATTATTGCAAAACCCCCCATCTCTGAGATTTTACTTTTTGCATTTTTGACTGCCCACTGCCAACCAAGGTCCAGAAACTTTACATGGAAAATTCCAGAAATAAGTAACTCAGGAATGTCAAACTACACACCACTCTTGAGTAGCATGGTGAAGTCTCCCATACATACACAGGGTCTGCTCACTACATCAGTTGTCATGGCACCTCAGGGCTGGTGCTCAGGTAACCCTTATTTTAGTATTGGCCCTACGGTGCAAGATCATTGAGCTGACAATTCAGATATTCCAAGGAAAGCTACAATGTGCTTCCTTTGGATAAAAAGGAGAGAGTATGATAAGATATTTTGAGAAAGAGTCCATCCACGTAACCATTATTACAATGTATCTGTTATAGCTAATAACTGCTGTTTATCTCTCATTATGTCCAATCTATACATCAGACTTTACCATAAGCGTGTCTTAGCTAGGGTTATTATTGTTGTGATGAAACACATGATCAAAGACAGGAACGCAAACAGTGCAGGGTCCTGGAGGCAGGAGCTGATGCAGAAGTCATGGAGGGGTGCTGCTTACTGGCTTGCTCAGTCTGCTTTCTTACAGAACCCAGGGCCACCAGCCCTGGAATGGTACCACCCACAATAGGCGGAACCCTGCCCCATCAATCATTAATTAAGGAAATGCTTTATAGCCAGATCTTATAGGGGCATTTTCTCAATTAAGGTTTCCTTTTTTCAGATAATTCTAACTGGTGTCAAGTTGACATAAGACTAGCCAGCATAGCATGTATGTATAGAAAAATGTACACTTACATATATGCAATTATATAGATTCACTATATGTGGAACTGCACACATATGCATGTACATACATACACATAAATGGGGTTTGATATTATCCAAAGCTTCAGGTATCCACTAGGGGTCTTTTTTTTTTTTTTTTTTGGTTTTTTGAGACAGGGTTTCTCTGTGGCTTTGGAGCCTGTCCTGGAACTAGCTCTTGTAGACCAGGCTGGTCTTGAACTCACAGAGATCCGCCTGCCTCTGCCTCCCAAGTGCTGGGATTAAAGGCGTGCGCCACCACCGCCCGGCTTCCACTAGGGGTCTTGAAGAGCATCCTCTACCAGATAAGGAACTGCTGGGCACTGAAAATAACCTATTTTCAAATAACGTCTCATCCCCAGGAACAAGGCACTAGGATTTGAACACCTCTTTTTGAGGAAACCAGTCAGATACACTATATCATTTTGTAGATGGCATGAAGGTCCCTTTGCTTACCAGAAGTCACAGAGCCTGTTCAGCATAGCCCTGAAGGTCCTCCCACAATAGGTCTGGGCATGAGGGCCATCTTCCTGCTGGAAGCCCACCATGCCCCTCGGCGCCTGCACAGCCAGCTCCCAACAGCCAATGCTGCCAACAGCCAATGCTCCCAACAGGCAGCACACACGTGCTGCCCCTCTCTGGCCCTGCTTATCTGCCTTCCCTCTGCTGGGATCTGACAAAAGCTTATACTGTTTCCCTGGACCGTGGGAAGGAGCTGGGTGGTGACCTGCCTGTGTCTCGGATCAGATGGGGACCCAAGATACAGAGGGCCCTCTGAATCTCCAGAGCCCTAAAATCTTCAGAGCCCTTTGATCAGAGCTTTGAAGAGAGGGAGCGAACTCAGACCCCTGTGTTGCAGTGAAGGGTTTTTCTGGTCTCAGGCAGCGCATGCCAGAGCACTGGGGCTTTGTACTGATGAAAGACTTAAAAGGCTCAGTGAGAGCCTAGACTGGGGGTGACGAGATAAGGACACAGGGAGGCAGTAGGCCTGAGTAAGACAATGCTGCCATATCCCTAGAGCTGCACTGGCTGTGGCATCAAAGCCAGGCACCCTCAGGACAACTGAAGCAGGGCAGTCGAGAGTGGGGTATCCCCCTCACTGCCTCCTCCTCTTCTCCCCGTCTCTCTTCCATATCTGTTAGCAAGCATGGCAGGCAACAGTCTTACGGTAGGCCACACCTACAAATATCAATAATCAAACTTTCACCCCAGGATTTGTTTTTATTCCACTCTATAAGAGTTTAGAAATCCAAAATGCTGATTGCAAGATTGCAAAGTCTGAAACTGTGTCTCATGAATGGCTGTGCCTCCCGGTTTAAAAACAGACTTAGAGGGGCTGGAGAAATGGCTCAGTGGTTGTGAGCGCTTGCTAATGTTCTAGAAGACCAGAGTTTGGGTCCCAGAACCCATATAACTCTATCCCCAGGGGATGTAATACCCTCTTCTGGCGTCTGCAGTGCCAGTATGCAAACACACACACACACACACACACACATTAATTTTAAAAGATCTTTAAAAACCCCATACATATTCACACAAACCACACAAATGTAAAAGGACCCCTTGGTATTCATGGAAGAGTGCATCAATGAACCTGTCACTCTATAGGGTGCTAAAGTCATTCATATAAAATAGCACTGTATTCACATGCATATTTTTATTATATTTGCATATGCATTATATTTGCATAGGATATATACTTCTTCCTATGTATTTAAATCATCTAGAGCTGACCTATATTATACAAGTAGCTGTATATTATAGTTGTTAGGAAATAATGACAGAATATTTTTAACCCGTTTGGCTAAATCCCAGGTTAATTCACAGATCAGAGCCCATGTAGATGGACTACACCGAACACAACCCTTGAAATGAAAGAAGGAAGAAAGATAACCTCATTTTACACACCTTATAGGTCATCCAAAAGCTCATTTGTGGGTCTAAATTTTCCCTTGTTTAAGTTTAATTTCTGAATCCTGACCTCCAAATGTCACCACAGGCCACGTTATTTTTTTTCTCTTCAGAACCTCAGTGTCGGCTAAAGGCTCAAACTCCACCATAAAATCTTCCACTGAGTCCAGAGACAGAATTTCTCACCAGATCCGCCTTTGCAGAGGAAGCCCTAGCCCAGAGACATTGATGGTTTCTGGGTACCTTGGAGTAAACTGGGAGATGCTGTGGGGAAAAGGATTTCAGCTCTCCCCTGCTCTGTACCAGTTACAGAAGTCACTGCTCAGGGCTGGGGAGATGGCTCAGCTGATGATGTGCTAGCCGTACAGCACAGGACCTGAGTTCGGATCCCATGTAGAGAGTTCTATGGGTTAGCACTCCCAGTTATCCCACCGCTGGGGAGGCAGACACAGGTGGGTCCTGGAGCTGCTGGTTAGCCAGCACAGCTTCAAGTTCAGTGAGAGACCCTGTCTCAAGAATGAAGGTGCACGGTGTCTAAAGAGGACACCACCTCCAACCTCTGGCCACCACATACATGTACATAGACGCATGAACGTATATACACACACACACACACAGAAAACCCTTCCAACACGAGACACATTGCCGTGAGCCTCACCCTCCCTGGGTCACACAGCATCCTACGCAAGACTCAGTCTAAACTTGAAAGCCCATGGCAGAAGCCCCACACCGAACTCTTAGTCGTGGTCATACAGTGCTCCATGGTCTCATTCCCACCATGCATCTGGATTTGAGCCACATGACTGGGGCACTTAGAAGTCCAGGTTTTATCCATGGCCCTCCTAGTCCACACCAGCAAAACAGAGACTTGATTACCCAAATGCCCCAGATTTACTTTCCTGGTCTCATCCTCTTTCGTTGCCCAAAGCAACAGCAACAAAAACAAACTGCAGGCTTGCCAATTGTCCCCTCCCTATGTCAATCAGAGCTTGGCACACAGCAATCATAAGCAGGGAACGTGGCTCCTCTGGTTCATTCTGCAGACTCATTCAGCGGGGCTGCTACTTTCCCGCCTCTCATCCCTATTTGAAGCCAGCTTTAATACCCGCTGGGCGCTCCAGCCACTCGCCTACATGGCTGGGGTTTTTGACAAACCAGCTGCCAAGGGAAGCCAAGTAGGAAAGGTCCCAGGGTGGTACCCAGAGGGCCACAACCTGGAGCACCAGACCATCCTCTTGACTGACAATGACCTCAACATTTTACAACCACAGCAGAGAGAAGGGCCAGGCCTTCAAATGTCAGGAGCCAGCAAGGAAGAGAGCATTACCTACCTGGGGGGCAGATGCACTCGGAGGGGGCTTCCCGAACTGTCCGCAGCTTGGCGACTCCATCCAACTTCTGAACCAAGAAGACAAAAAGTTGGGGGAGAAGTGTCAGTTGCAGAACAGAGAAGTGGAAAATTCCACAACAGCGCTGAAGGGTCTCCAGTATTTTCCAGAACACTTCTGAAAAGGTCATTAAATTCTACAGGCGGTATTCTAATGAGAAGAAGCTATAGTAAACACTGAACAATTCTGAATATCACCGATGCCTCCTCAACAGAGGATGTCACGTTTCTGCTGGGCTCCATGTTTAAGCACAATAGGAGAAGCAGCAGAGGTGGCTTCCTGCCAGGCAAGGGTCGCTGAAAGGAAGGTGTATGGGAGAGACTTTGGGGCAGGGATAGATTAAAACTGGTCCTCTGGGTGCCCAAGAGCTGTCCTCTCTTCATCCAGGAATCTCCACAGACCCTCTCTTCCATAGTCTTGGGGTCCTGGCCCAATTCACTATGACATTTTCTTTTCTTCCTTTCCAGGGGGTCTTTGGCCTAGATAATTTGGTTCAGTAGAATTGAACAAAAGTCTCCATGCATGCCTAGCCCTGTGCTGGACATGGGAGAGAAGAAAAGAAATGCCACAGGGATGGCATGCTGCTGTGGCAACTCACAAGGACAGCTCTGGTGCGCTCATGGCCTGAGCTGACCTCCCGGAAAGTCTTTGGTTGCTGGGAATTGAATCCAGAACCTGCTGCCGGCTAAACACATGCTGCACCACTGAGCTACCCAGTCACAGAACAACTTCTGGGGCCAGAATTAAAAGTTGTCCCAAGAGAGATGTAAGCTTGGAAGAAGCTGGCCCACCCTCTCATCCCAGATGAGCCAGGGCTCAAGTCCTGAAAGGATACAAAGGTATTAACTCTTTTCTTTCTTTTGAGGTGGGAGGAGGTTAGTTAGGAACCCTAAATGCCAACAAAGTAAAAGCAGTGATCTGCTAACTTGAGTTGTATTTACCAGCATTAGTATTGATGCTTCAGGTTCAAACATAAAGATGCAAATTTAGGAGCTGGAAAGATGGCTCTGTGGTTAAGAGTGCTTGCTGCTCTTATAGAGGACTCACATCTGGAGACTCACAATCACCTGTAACCCCTGCTCCAAGGGATCTTCAGACACCTCTGCTCACCTTTGGTGCACACACCAAACAAATACATACACATACTAAAAATAAATCTTTTTTTTTAAAGGGGAAAAAGTTATTTATTTATTTATTTATTCATTTGTTTATATTTTTGAGGTGTTGGGGATAGAAACCAGACTTATGCTAAAAATACATGCCTCACCACTGAAGAGTACTCTTTCCAGCCTGAGAGGTAATTTTTGTTTTCCGAGACAGGGTTTCTCTGTGTAGTCCTGGCTGTCTTGGAACTCCCTCTATAGACCAGGCTGGCCTCAAACTCACAGAGATCCGCCTGCCTCTGCCTCCCGAGTGCTGGGATTAAAGGCGTGTGCCACCAGTGCCTGACTCTGAGAGATAACTTTTAATTCTGCTCTACAGGAAGTGAAAGGGGAGCAAGGGGTGGACGACAAGGTTCTCTGATTGATCAAACAAACCCAAGCTTCTGGGCCTTCTCTTGGGTCTGTTTTGTGCGTCCTTGTAAAATTCAGAGCTAGCCATGAACACTCTGGAGTCAGTTTAGCAACCCCCGCCCCCAGCCTTAGTATCTGACCATTCCGGAATCCTGGTGAGGTTCCTCAGGCTCCAACAGCTTCCAGGTGATGTCTGCGCACCTTGGCCTGTCTTCAGCAAAAGTCCTCTTCCTGTCTGGCAAGTTCAGGCAGAGTTCACCTTTGGTACTACTTGCTCTACTGACTGCCCACCCTGGTCCTTGGCTATAAAACCCCCTCACTGTGCCTTATTTTGAATTGTTGCTGCCATGCTTTAACAAGGACCCCTTCTTTGTGTGTGTGTTTGGTGTTTGTGTACATGTGTGTGTGTGTTGCACACATGTGTGTATGTATAGAAACCAGAGGATAAAACCAGGTATCTTTGCTTTAATTTTCTCACTGAAAAAGCAACTCAATATTTTGATTGGACCAGCTTGCCGGGGAGCCTCGGGGACCTCCCACCTTGGTGCTGAAGTTAGGGGTATGGATGCCACCCCAGACTCCTTTGCATGGGTGATAGAGATCCAGCCTGATGCTTTCATAGCAGGCTCTTCATCCAGTGGTCTATCTCTGCAGCCCCCAAACCTTTCTTCTTTAACAGTACCAAGCTGGGATTTCACAGAACATAGGGTCCCAGCCAAGCCCAAGGTGCCTCTGGCTGGAACAGCCCAGGACCAACAGTCTGAGTCTAAACCTATTAGGAACATTCTCAGTGGTCTGGAAGCTATCCCCAAACCTCCTCCTCAGAAGGCTGAGTTGGAGCAGTTGAAGTTAAGGGCAAATATCAGCAAGGGAGAGGAGGGACGCTGGGCAGGCCATGGACATCACACAGCACCAGGACAGCCAAGGAGCACTCGAGTGTGGCAGCTTTATCCTCAGTCCACCTCCCTGATCTCCCAAGGCCCTCAGTCTGCCCCAGGCATCAGATCCTGGTCTCCGGGCATCAGATTCTCAGCTCCCTCTGGACCTAAACTTCTGCTCTAGTCTAGAGTACCCACGCTAGCCCCTGTGACCCAGGCCCAACCCCCAGAAGCCCTATCCCTTAGCAGGAGGCCTGCTCCATCAGGGTCTTTGTACTGGAACATCCCCTGCTATCCCTATTGAGTGAGGAGTGAGCCCGCACGGAAACTGCAGGCCTGGGCAGGACCTCAGGACTCTTTTCCCGCAGTCTCTGCAGACACTTTACAGTAGTTTCCAAAAGGAAAGAATCCTTTAGCCGCAGTAGCTCTGTGCAGGCAGCTCTCTAAGCTAGACGTAACAGCAGGTCTTCATTCCCTTCTGAACAAAGCATCTGATGTTGGAGATGACCTTTTAACAACGCGGGTCGCACCTGGATTGCTCTCTTACAGGGCAAGGGCTGAGGGGCACACGATGACTTTAAAGCTATGCTCATTTTAAAATAAAAACCCACGTGGGAATTACACATGAGAGAAAAGCACTCCTGGCTAAGGCTACCAGGAGTATCCCAGGTCACTGGGGTTGAGTTTTTGTGTTGTGTTTTATTCTGTACACATTTGTTTTTCTCAATAGGTCATGAACATGCAGTTTATTTGGGGGTTCTGCCCCCTCCCCTCCCTCCTTCCCTTCCCCCTCCCTCCCTCCCTCCCTCCCTCCCTTCCCCCTCCCTCCTTCCCTCAACTCCAGCCCTTCCCCATCGAGGAGTTTGAAAACACAGCTGAACTCCACAGGAAATGTTTGAGTTAGAAACCCAATCCCAAAATCTTTATGCTTTTTTCTTTCTAAATTCTAAGAGACTCTTTTGTGTCCAGACTTCTAAAACACGATTTAAAGGCCTCGACTCTTTACGTTCCGTTTTCTGGCCGCACCCCAGCATCTGCCTACAATACTGTCCTGGGTTTCCACACGCAAACACCGCCTTCCTTGCACAGCAAATAAAGGATGAACTTCTGAGAACAGGCAAGAAGCTTTGGGAGTGTTCCTCTCCAGAAGCCCGGAGAGGAAAACAGAGAGGCAACTCACAAGGGGACAATGAATAAGGGAAAACCTCAATTTCCCACTGTGATCTGTTGATGTATTTATTAATGGCATGTAAGAGCTCAAAACGTCTGCTCACATCTCAAATGGTTTTGAATAGATGGGAACCACAGATCAGTACACAAGAAAACAATGAGTTTATGGGGTTGGAGAAATGGCTCCTTGGTTAGGAGCATGTACTGCTTTTCTAGAGGACCTAAGTTTGATTCCCAGTAACCATGTCAGGCAGTCACAACCACCTCTAACTCCAGCTCCAGGAACATTTGATTCTTGCAAGGTACCTGTACTCACCTGTACTCACCTGTACACACACACACACACACTTTAAAATCATAAAAATATTTTTTTAAAAAAAGAATTGAGCTGAATGTGGCATACACACATAGTCCCAGCTACTCTGCTCTTCTGGGGTATGAGGCAGGAAGATTGCTTGAATCCAGGAATTCTAGACCAGCCTGGACTACACAGTGAGACCCCAGTTCTGAGTTAAAACGAAAACAATAGTAAAAGTGTGCAATGATTCATTTCGATGAAATGCCGTAAATGAATCTATAAAACATTCCTATCTTTTGGCTGAAAATCCCTACTCTAGGGACTTTTCTCCAAAATAAATCCCAAGAAGTAAATCAACAAAAGAAAAAAAAAGTATTTTTGGGTATTAGGAAAGAATGGAGATTCCCTTGATAAAGCCATTACAGTCAAGAAACAGCATGAGGAAGACGAGTGTAGCAAGGAATCAAGTTTATAACACGGCCTAAGTAGCATCCAAACAACCGAACCAAGACTGCAGTGGCGTGCTTATTTAAAGGGTTAATTCTGGATCTGGGCAGACAGTTCAGCTGCACTTGGCATGCACGGATGAGGACTGGAGTTCAGAGCATCGCATAAATGCTGGGTGGACACGGCGGTCCACCTGTAACCTCAGCTCAAGGGTAGATGGGGGCGCGGCGGGGAGGGAGGTCGCAAGTGGGAGAGCTAGACTAACTGGAGTGGCAACCCGTGGCTTCAAGAGACTGCATCAATACCTAAAGTGGGGGTACCTGCTGTCAATCTGACTTCCACATGCATGAGAACACATGTGAATACATGCATATTCACACACACAGATATGCACACCACTTGCGTGCGCGCGTGCGCGCACACACACACACACACATGCACGCCCCACACATTATTCTATTCTAGGGATATTCAGTAGTAGACTATTTACCAAGCATACTGTTCTATCCTCAACAGTGAAAAAAAAAAAACCAAGTGTTAGAAGTTCTGTGTTGTTCTGGTGTAGTCCTCTCAGAAGAAAAGAAAAACTTTCAAAGAAGCACAAGAGCCAAGCAGGGCTTCCGAGACTGCCCTGTGGGTGCTTTCTTTGGAGACTGGGTCTCACTATATAGCAACGTCAGCTTGGAACTCGATGTGTAGATCAGGCTAGCCTGGACCTCACGAGACTCCTCCTGCCCCTGCCCTGAGTGTGGGAAGAAAGGCGTTTGCTACAGTGCTCAGTCAATTTCTTTTCTGAGACAGAATTTTGGATAATCCAGGCCTCAAAGTTGCCATGTAGGTGAGGCTGACTTTGAACTCCCAATCCTCCTGCTTCCCCCTCCCAAGTGCTGGGATTACAGGTGAGTGCCATCATATTCAACTGAAGGGTCTTTTTTTTTTTTTCTTTTAAAGAAAGATGTCAGTCCACTGCAGGGTTGGTTCAGGTGGAACACAGGTTCCACAAACAGCAGAATGAAGGCCCACCTGGGACCAAACCACATTGCCACATATTTTTTGCCCCCATTTCTCCTTCAAGAGGAGAGATATATACAGGTCCCATCACTGCTAGCACCAATGAGGGTGCAGCGTTTCCCCACCACTCCAAACACGGAGAAGCTGCTGACGCTGACGGTGACGGCAGCACTGAAGTGCCATCATGACTGAAGATTTGTATGCGGCAGGCACTGTACCAATTGTCTTCAAGCCTCCCGGTCACACCTACGGATGGGGAAATGAGACTAGGAGAAAGGTGTCTGACCTAGATCCAAACCGTAGAACCACCTGACTCCAAGCCAAAGCAAGATGACTTCGGCTGCTTCCAAGCAATTTTCATGTCTCCCAAAAGCCGGGCCCTGGGAGTCGTGGGGCAAGTTCAGTTCAGTTGATAAAATGCTTACTATGCAAGCATGAATACCTGAGTTCAATCCCCGCATCCATATAAAAAGCTAGGTGCAGTTCTAGTACATGCTTTCAGTGTAGTACTGGGAAAGCAGAGACAGGCAGGTTCCCAGAGCTTGTTGGGAAGCCAGTCTGGACAAATCAATGGGCCCCAGGTCCCAATGTGTGTCTCAAAAAACCAGGGTGTGCATGCATGCACACCCATGCAGCTGTGCTCACACACACATGCCTCTGAGTATATACCCACACATACACACACACGCCCCCAAAAGCTATTCTGATAGAAACCAGGTCTATGCTTGAGAAAGTCTGGCTGAGCGGAAGACACTGAGTACAGGTTACATAGGTTGTTGAGTCTGTCTGTCTGGACCATGGGTGAACGTGATTTTGTACTGGTTAAAAGCATAGGGCTGAACATCAGAGAGCACGGGCTTTAATGGCTGGACACAACTAAAATCAGAAGGCACCCAAGAAGCCAGAGGATCCCAAGACAGATCACAGGCAGTGACCAGCGAATCTAACTATATCACTGTGGCTCCGAGGTCCTCCCTCTTCTGCAGGGATTCATGCCACGAGCCTTGTGGATGCCAAATACTGCAAACAGTACCAAATCCCACAGAAACAATAGTTTTCTGCACACACTTGTAAAGTTCACCGGATAGAAAAGACTCATAATAACTAACAATAAAGCAGGAGAACTATAGCAACATCCTGTAACAAAGCGTGTTGAAAGTGCTGTGCTCTCTCAGAACACTGGGCTGTGCTGTCCTGTCGTTTTCGGGATACTGTCTACATGACATGATACCTTGCCTACGTGATGAGACTGCCAAGGAGAGTGATACAGGCATTGTGACACAGAGTTAGGGTACTAGTGACCTTCAGACGCTTCCTCAGGAGGACAACCGTGTGCTTCAGGTGATTCTAGGTCATCGAGCCCCGAAAATTCCAGGTGGGTAGCACGTACGGCGTAGATGCAGTGGAGGAAAGCACGATTCATATCCTAGAATCAGTGGATGGTGTGAGATTTCACCACTTTACCCAAGCAGCACGCAGCTGGAAATGTAGGAGCCGTTTGTTTCTGGAGGTTTTTTTTTTAAATACTCATTATATTTAGACTGCCATTAGTCACGGGCAACTTGAGTCACGGAAAGCAAAACCATGAGGAAAGTTGAATTATTGTATGTTAGGACCTTGGAGAAGGTGAGGGCTGTGGCTGGCACCAGCTACTTTGCAAATTGTAAAGACAAAAGAGATGATACCCAAACCATGTGCTCTGGTCGGCTAAGCTGTTTCTCACAGGGCTGCAGATGAACAGCGCTGAAAGTGTTCTTCATGCATATTAGAGCTGAATAAAAAAGCACATAAACTTGGGGTAACGAGGGGCAGGTTTATTCCTATCCAAGAAGGAGGCTAGGAACAAACAAAGCCAGAAGCGCCTAGTTCAGAGCCAAAGCCATCACTGGGAGGACCATGTCCATTCTGTGAGACAGCCCCAGAGGCTCGCTGCCCATGAGACAGCCACAGAGATCTGCCGAGGGCCCATCCGGGTAGTAAGGACAGTCCCAGTGAGTAGAAGCGGGGTCAGGAGAACTATTAGAAAGGACTACAGGGAACAGCAGCTAGGGAATCACTCGGAATCAAAGGACACCGTGTCCAGGAGTGGACACCAGCTCTCCAAAATATGCCACAAAAGGTACCTGGAGGGTCCTGCCTCAGCAAGAGGGGACGATCAAGCTCGGGTTACACTGTGTGCCACAGTGGCACACACAAATGTTCCTGTAACATTGCAATGGAGCAAAAACATCCCACCCGTATAGTGACATCATCGCTATGGTCACAGCACACATCTTACATACGTGTCTGTGGTGATACTGACGTGAGCATGCCTACGGTGGCATGCGCAGCACATGTTACCGAGGGCCACACTGAACAGCTGTCACATGCCATTCACATCTGTGTGCACTCCTATGTTGCCACAACAACGAATTCTCTCTGTTGGAAACTGAGCTACATTTCTTAATTTTTTTTAAAGGTTATTTTTCCTTGCTTGTTTTGAGACAGGCTCTCTAGTCCATGCTGGCCTTGATTTCCCTCCGTGACTGAGGATGACCTTGACCTTCCTGTCTCCCTGCCTCTGCCTCTCAAGAGCTGGAATTACTGACACAATCCATGCGATTCAATTTACGCAGTGTTGGGGATTGTCTCATACATGCTTGGCAAGCTCTCCTCAGACTGAGCTATCGGCCCAAGATGGCTTAGTAGGTAAAGGGACATGCTCCCAATCCTGATAACTTGAGTCCAACCCTGGGACTCACATGATAGAAGGAGAAAACTGACTCCAGGAAGTTTTCCTCTGACTTCCATACATGTGCCATGGAACATGAACCCCCTTACACACAGACACACACACGCAGACACAGATACACAGACACACACACATGAACACACATGCATATACTAAAATGTAATTTAAACACACAATCATCGAGCTCCACTCTCAGCCCCTGAAGCTCCATCTTGAGCTATAACAGCGAAAATCATGAATATTTATAGGAACTTTGGAACTCCACCACTCAATAGAAATTACCACCAGAAAAATGGGGTCCAGGATGAGAAAAATCAATTAATCAAAACTCCACAACGGCCACAGATGTTGGAAATAGCACGAAGACATAAGACAGCTACTGCAACTGTGTGCATGTGTTCCAGAAGGGGAACACCAAAGACGTCACAAAGAACCAAATCAGAATCCTGGAGGTGAAAATGGCCATGTCTGAGATGAAGAACACGATGGGGGAATTAATGGCAGATTAACTGCAAAAGAGAAGACCAGTGAAGCTAGGGATAATAGAAAGCATTCGCACTGCACACAGAAAGAAGTTCTTGAAAAAGGAAAACAGAGAAGAGAGGCAGGGACTGTGGGGCTTCGGGAGGCTAACTACATGGAGTGGGGCCACGGGAGGAGACGAGAGTAGAAAGAAACATTCGAGGAGGCAATGTTTGAGAACGTTTTCTAATTTGATGGAAGCTACAAACCCATTTATCCAAGAATCTCAATAGAACACAAAGAGAGTCTGTAGCTGGAGGACGGCAAGATGGCTCAGCAGGCAAAAATGCTTGCTGAACAGGGCTGACAACTTGCGTTTGATCCCTGGAACTCACGGTGGAAGGAGAGAACAGACTCTCAAATGTTAGCCTCTGACCTCTGTACCACACGTGTACCACACACCCACATGCACATATGCACACACACACACGTACACATGCACACACACACATACTAGGTGGGGGGTTGCTAGCTAGGTGTGGTGACTCATGTCTGTAATCCCAGCATGTGAGAAGCTGAGGCAGGAGGATTATCAGCATGAGCTAGAGTTGCATCCTGTCTCAAAACAAAAACAATTACAACAAAAAATATCACAATCAGATTGCTTCAGATCAATAATAAGGAGAAAGTCTTGAAAAGTAGTGGGTGGAGGGAGCATATAGGATGCGGTTCTCCAAATTCTCACACACTGTTGACAAGTATGTGAAGTGAGCCAGGTGATGGTGGCGCACGCCTTTAATCCAGCACTCAGGAGGCAGAGGCAGGTGGATCTCTATGAATTTGAAGCCAGCTTGGTCTACAAAGTGAGTTCCAGAACAGCCAGGGCTGTTACACAGAGAAACCATCTCAAAAAACAAACCAACAAATAAACAAAAACAAAACAAAATGTGAGGTGAAACAGCTCTGAACAATTCAGTAGTTTCTTAACCTGTGAGCCAGGGGTGGTAGGAGGTGTCTAGTACCAGCACTCAGGAGGCTAGGCCTAGAGCATTGCCATGAGTTCAAGTCCACTCCAGGCTACATAGAAAGTCCTAGGTCAACCTGGTTTAAAGAGTGACGTCCTGGCTAGACGTGATGGCTCACACTTCTAATCCCAGCACACAGGCAGGAAGATCACAGTGGGCTGGAAGCCAGACCGGGCTACATATGAGTTGAGGCTAGCCTGGGCTATGGTGTAAGATCCTGTCTCAAAATACAAACCAAAACAAGAGCTGGCAAGATGGCTCCTTAAGGAAAGGTGTCTGCGGTCCAGCATAACACCCTGAGCTCAGTCCCCAGGACCTACAAGGTGGAAGGACAGATCCCACCCCTGCAAGTTGTCCTTTGACTTCAACATGCCCATGCACCCACACACATCATATACATACTAAATAAAGAAGTGGTTTTTTTTTTTTTTTTAAAAAAAAAAAGAACTAAACCTAATCAAAAGTTACAGAAATTCAGTGATTCTTGATGGGCTGGCAGAGGGATGGAAAGAAGAAACATCAAGCAAGCATGAAGAAATTTGGAGGGCAACAGCTATAGGCAAGAACTTGATTGTTGGAAAGGTCCCAAGCCTGCAAATGTATCTAAATGTATCAAGTTATATAACTTAAGTGAACATCCTTGTAGGTCAATCACAAATGAAGGCAAATAACAATGAAAAAGTTCTAGGTCCTCACTTCCAAAGGCTTGGGTGATTTGGGGGACCGTAGGCAGGTGTTCTGGGGTCAATGAGCATCTCACTGAGCTTCAGGTACCCACTCCCCCGCAACCCCCAGTAACAGGTAAAACCTCCCTACAAAGGCAAACAGGAACTGGAGAGCCGCTGGGCTGGCCCAGGCGTTTGGCAGAGCTGCCAGACTCTTCTGGAAGGAATGTGGCTTTAATCAGTGACTCCCATCAGCTCGCCGAGCCACTCTCTTCCAAACCACATGAGCAGGCAGATTTCCTGAAGACTGCCTGTTTCAAAGTGCATGCTAATGTATTGAAAGGGGTGGTCTACAAACAAAACCCAGTTCCTTGGGAACCCTCCGTTCGTGTTCCTATTCATTCGCTTTGCTGGGCACGCATCATGTCCCATTGGACCCACTGTGAGGGTTCCTCACATGGAGCTGACAGGAAGAGATCCCTTCTGAGGCCCTCCTGCTGGATAGAGCCTTTCTACGACAGCTTTTGGCTGCATGAGGAGACCCCTCAGGCTGCTGGGAGATAGACAGGCTAAGCCTCCTCTACATGCCAGTCAGGGTCTCTACGGTCTCAGGCACTTGTCAGACCCTGCCTAAAACTAAGCATCCGCTCTCTGCTCCCAGCTCACCACAGCATCTGCATCCAAGCAGGTAGATCCTGAGCAGTGGCTGAGGACAGTTATGAGTGTGGCTGAACATGAAATTATAAAGTTTACTTAAAACACTAGAACCAGAGGAGGTGACCCAGGGGGTAAAATGTTTGCCCTGCAAGGATGAAGACTTGGCTTTGGTTCCCCAGAGCTCACGAAAACCCAGGAATGAAGGCGTGAGATGGGAATCCCAGCACCGGGGAGGAGACAAGATGGCCTCTAGGGTTTGAGGTCTCTAACCTAACCTGATCAGGAGAAAGCTTGTCAGCGGAGAAAGGTGGTTACGTAGTTTGATGATTAGCCTGAGACACACATGATAGAAGAGAATAAATTCTTGCTAGTTATAAACAAAGAAATGTATTTTTTTTACCCACTCAGAGCCATCTTGATGGCCTGAAATCTAATTTTAATTTAAAAACATATAGAGAGTAAACTGAGGAAGGCAGCTGACATCAGTCTCCAGCATGTGTGTGCGCGCAAACACACACACACATGCATTCACACCTTTACATGCATGTATACATGTAAAAACATGTGTTTTCTGTAAATCAATTACACAGTTTTGGAGCATAACCTCTATAGATGACATATCATGTCGCAATGCTTTGAGATGAACACACCTTTCACACATCAAACTTGAATTTGATGATGTCATGGGCTAACTGGTGTTCCCATCAAATTTCTATGATGAAGTCCTGATCCCCAGTAGCTCAGAATGTGCCTGAGACCGAAAATTTGAGAGATAATTGAGGTAAAATGAAGTGGACACAAGAATAGACCCTGACCCAAGAGGTCAGTGTCCTAATAAGAGGGGACTAAGACACAGACACACAATGCGGGAAGCTGACAGGCAGATACAGCAACAACACCCATGTGCAAGCCAAGAGCAGCCTCAGAAGAGACCAGCCCTGTCAACACCGTGAGGCCAGACTTCTGGTCGCCAGAGTTAGGAGAAAATCCATTCCTGCTACTCAAGCCACCCAGCCAGTGGTGCTTAGTCATGGCAGCTTAGCACACTAATGCCCACCAGGTCTCACAGACAACCCCGTCCTGACTCTGCTCCTCCAGACTGCCTACCAGAACCTACGCCGACTAAATAAAGGAGCGGCAAGGAGTCTGCCAGGACCAGGGAGCAGGGCCAAGTGAGGCCCCAGAGAACAGCTAGTGAGCTCCCCAAAAGGTCTTCTGCACTAGACATTAGCAGTCCTGTAAGGCAGGAGGTGAGGGTCTTAAGGATCCCATGGCTTCCCTGCACCCTGCTGGAGTAAACCTAAGAGAGTCCCCTGCGTTCCCACAGGGATCCAGTGAGGCAGGTTCTGCTGCCCTTTTCTCAGCAGAGCAAGTTGGGGCCTAGAAGAGCCAGTTGTAATTCCCACAAAGGAGCTACACAGTGCCCACTGTGGGGGGTTCTTGGGAGAACCTAGGTAGAAAAGTTTCTACCAAAGAGCACAGGCTAGCTGGCCCCATGTGGGCACATGATAGTCACTCTGCTGGATTCCTTTGCAGGTCCCCACATGTGGGTTCATGCAGACCAACTTGCACACACCCACATATATGCACAAACTCTCACATCCATGCATGCACTTATGCACACACATGCAGAAATATAGCCACACTCACATGCAAGCATGCACACTCACCTAGTCTCACACATACAGGCAGGTACTCACATAATACACAGATCCACATGCATGCATATGGTCACACACAGGCATGCAGTCGCACGTACATGCTGGTGCATATCTACACACCCAGGTACACACATACAGACACACACTCATAAGCACAGGCAGTTTTGCTCCTTTACATTGTGTCGTGTTCTCACATGTTACTAGCCTACTGCCACCAAGGGAATGCTCTTCATCGCCTGTACCACAACTTGGGTCTGAGGACAAGACATTGGAGACCACAGCAGACCTTCACCACACAAACACACAGACCCTGCCTTCTTGGTGGAGTGTTTTTTTCCCTGGAGGACCAAACTCAAGTCAATTTTATTTAAATTGTTTCTTTTTTTAAAAAAAAAAAAAAACCAGACTGCATTCTAATTGTTTTATGATTTGTTTCACAGCTCAAAGTTGGAAATAAATCCCACGTTGGATGTTCACACTGCCCATCTGAAAGCACCCCCGCCTGGCCCCTCGGCCCAGATTTCCTGGCTACATCAGGGAAATGAATTCTCTCATTTACAAATGTGAATTGAAGCAGATGTGCGAAGCCTTCGGTTCCCCAGGTTTATCACGAGCACTTAGGCGTGTGTGTGCTGCATTGTGCAGCCACGGAACCAGGCTGACTTAGCAATCAGAGCAAACGCACTGGTCTTTCGCCCGTCACAATGACAAATGCCTAGTTCTTTCCATGAGCGCTTGGGCTTTTATTTTTGGTCATAAATACGACTTTTTAATTACGTGGGAAGTCTCTCCTCCTGCACAAACGAGAAACCCAGAAAAATGGGGTCATGAGATCAGGGCTATGTTTGCTGTCTCTCTACTACCAAGCAACGAGCCTCGGCCCTGGGGACTCAAAACCTAGAGGTGTGTTAATATATGTGCATATATATTTTTGCATTGTCTGGCTTTAATAGGATAGCAGGATCACAGTGTTAAGGGAGTTTGTATTGTACTTTGCTTTGCTTGGGGTATTTTGAACCAAAGTCTCACTGTGAATTCATACACGGGAATCCATCTGCCCTCAAACTATGCTGCCTCAGCCTCCCGAGTACTGGGATGTGTACCACTATGCCCAGCTAACAGTTAGCCAACAGGCCTACACGGCCATTCTTTCTGGGTTTAATAAAAAAGGCATTCTGGGGCAGAGTGCCCTTAGAGTGCTCACAATGCACAGAGTGCTTCCCACTTTACTCCCACGGAAACCATGCCAGGCAGGCACTACAATCCCTGCTTAACATACGAGCAAACTGTTTAGAAAAACAGTCAGTTACCCAAAGTCACCAAGCTGGGAAACGGCAGAGCTGGCCTGGGGACCTGGGTCTGCTTAAGGCTAACATCTTCCGTATACCCATCACTTACAGATGTCTGCAAAGTGTGTACACCAGCAGAACAGGCTGCTGTCCCTGCTACTCTGCACTCAATGGCGGCTCCCCACAGGTAGGGCAAAGGGTTGGGCAAAGGGCACGAGGCAAGAAGTCTGGGGGATGGATTCAGAAGTACACACTCAGATGTTCAGATGTTGCTGCTCCTCTCGGGGAGGGTGACTCCTTCCTCCCGGAATGGAAGGAGCAGAGGCCACTGGAGATGCTAGTGAGAAGCTGGAAGGCAGCCATGCAAAACCAGCCATGCAGGTGGGCATCTAAAAGAGGCCAAAGGGTAGTCTGGTGGTGGAGCGACTGCCCATAATGAGAGATGCCTCAGCTCCATCTCCAGCAGCGCCAGGAAATCGTGGGTTGTCGGAGGGAGGGAGGGAGGGAGGGAGGGAGGGAAGGAGGGAGGGAGGGAGGGAGGGGGCCACAGTTGCCTTTCTCTAGGCCATGCGCTGCTGTGACTTTCTGTAAACTACATCTGTAAACCTAGTTCTCTCCCCGGCGGTTCGTGCTAAGTCCCCAAATATGTTTCTGGACATGATGAAGAGATGTTTCTCTGAATGCTTGTGTCAACAATTACAGATTAAAGCTAGGGCTGGCAAGATGGCACAGCGGGTAGAGGCATTCGTAGCCAGACTGGCCATGGGATCCTTGGGACCCATTTCCTGAAGAGGAAAGAAAAAAACAAACCCAACAACTTCCTCGGGTTGTCCTCTGACCTCCATATGTAACCCACACACGATACATAAATAAATAAGCACAAAAAAATAAAAATAAAGATTAATTCTGACTCTACACGTGGGCCAAGCAAGAACTGGAGGCTGTGTATGGCCACCAGAAAACTTTCCCAGACTGATTTAACTGTCATCTGCAAAATTCAAGCATAGAATAGACCCTGGTGCCTGGCACTGCCACACACGATTTAAAAAGGTCTCTGTCACCTTCTGCCACAGCGCCTGTTTCTGGGAAGAAATCTTTGGCTTTTTCTATCTCGCTTGTTAAGGGCATTTTTTTGCTTTTAGTTGGGGACAAACGCAAAGAAAGGACATGAAACCAACTTTGCCCGTAGTGAAGCTAGAGGCAGGACCTCATGATGGACCAGGATGCGGGGTCAGGGAAAATGAAATGTTAAGGCAAAGACTGAGGATGAAGCTCTGTGGTTGTCCTGGATTTGCTCTCGGTCACTGTATTAAGCTAGGGGACAAAAGGGTTTTTTATCTGGTTTACGAGTCACGGTCCAGTATTGAGGGAAGTCAAGGCAGGAACCCAGAGGTAGGAACTGAAGCAGGGGTCATGCAGTAACGTTGCTTACTAATCTGATTAGCCTGTTCTTTTATACCATCCAGGACCACCAGCCCAGGTGCAGGCCCTACCATGTGAGCCAATCACTCATCAAGAAAACGCCCTATAGACTGACCTACAGACCAATCTGATGGAGACAGTTCCTCAACTGAGGGTCTCTCAGGTGACTCTAGTTTGTATGAATTGGCAAAACCTGACTAACACAGTGATAAAGTGCCAACTGTTCACAACGCCCTAGTGCCAAAATAAACAAATAATAAAATAAGTTAAAACAAAACCCTTTCAAAGCCCTAGGGATGGTCTTCCTTATCTATTTATCCTACACCCCAAAGAATAGCAGACACTGATATGCACGGTTTCCTCACAGAACCCTGTGCCAAAAATGAAGTGGAGGAGGCCTCACTCTACTTACCACGAGGATAGTTAGATTCAGGTTTTCTGGGATACTATGTAGCCATTAAACAAGACCATAAAGAGGCTGGAGAGATGGCTCAGCAGTTAGGAGCACTGGTTGCTCTTCCAGGGGACTGAGGTTTGATTCCCAGAAACCACATGGTGTCTCACAATCGTGTGTAACTGTAGTCCCACGGCATCTAAAGCCCCCTTCTGGCCTCTGCAGGCACTGCATGTTTTGATACACAGACACACGCAGATAGGTCCAAATGAGGAGCAGAAGGAGGGAGAACATGAGCAAGGAAATCAGGACCACGAGGGATGCACCCACCCACTGTGACAGTGGAACTGACTTATTGGGAGCCCACCAAGGCCAGCTCGTCTGGGACTGAATAAGCAAGGGTTGAAACTGGACTCTCTGAGCATGGCGGACAATGAAGGCTGATGAGAAGCCAAGGACAATGGCTCTAGGTTTCGATCCTAATACATGAACTGGCTTTGTGGGAGCTTAGCCTGTTTAGACGCTCACCTTCCTGGACGTAGATAGAAGACCTTCGTCTTCCCGCAGGGCAGGGAATTTGGACTGCTCTTCAGTATCGAGAGGGAGGGGGAATGGTGTGGGGGGTGGAGAAGAGGAGTGGGGATAGGGGGAGGGGAGTGGGGGGAGGGGGCAATATTTGGGAGGAGGGGAGGGAAATGGGAAACGGGGAGCAGGTGGAAATATTAATTAAAAAAGAATTTAAAAAACAACAATTAAAAAAAAAGAAATAAAGGTTAGTTGTACGGTGGTGGTGTACACCTTTAATCACAACACTTGGGAGACAGAGGCAGGCAGATCTCTGCAAGTTCAAGGCCAGCCTGGTCTACAGAACAAGTCCCAGGACAGCCGGGAATACACACAGAGAAACCCTGTCTCATAAAACAAAACAAAATCACAACAAAACCCCAAAAAGGTCTAAGAAATTAATAGCCACAAATATCACATATTATCTAGAAAAGCAGTTTTGATGTGAGGTTCAAAAGCATAAACGTGGGGTGTAAATGGCATTGCTCCTCGCTTTAAGTGAGCTGAGCTCCAGTCTCCCCATGGAGGATTGTGTGAGGGATTATTTTAAAAACAAAAACAAAAAGCAAACACACAGCTCCTCTGCAAGGGCGAAGAGTGATCATTACCAGAAAGGTGGCCTGTTTTGAACCATGATATGTTTTGGAGCCAGGCGTAATGGCACCATTTATAATGCCAGCGTTTGGGAGGCACAGGCAGGTGGAGCAGGTGGTCAAAGCCAGCTCAGGCTACAGAGTGAGAGCCTGTCTCAAAAATGGAAAAGAATACACAAGAGTAAGGGGTGGGGTAGCTCAGTAATAGCATGCGTGTCTAGCATATAGAAGACTGGAGTCTGAGTGCCGCAAAAAAAGAAAGAAAAGAAATAAGATACATTTTGGGGAAGACAGCCGTGTTTTTGTGATTATTTCCTAATATGCTCAGTCCTCCATACCTGAAGTTCTGTATTTGGTTCAAGGAACTATGGATCAAAAACTCTGGTAGAGGGGAGCAGCAAAATGGCTCAGCAGGTAGAGTGTGCTTGCGCATGGACCTGGTGACCAGGGTTGGAGCTGATTCTCAAACCCCATGTGTTCTTGTCTGTTTTCTGTCGCTGGGATGAAACACCCTGACATAAGTAGCTTGGGGGGGAAGGCGTTTACTTTCCCTTCCTTTCCAGGCTATTGTCCCTTCCTTTGGGGAAACCAAGGCATCAGGAACTTCAAACAGCTAGCCCATCACATCACAGTCAAGACCAGAGAGAAACGGACCGTGCATAACTGTGCTCAGCTGGCCTTCTCCACTTAGCCCAAGTCCCCAAATAGATGAACGAATTCAGCCCACTTTCAGGCTGGATCTTTCCACACCAGCTGAGGCAATCAAGATAATCCCCTCCAGACATGCTCGACACGAGACTCTCTGCTCAGGTGATTTAAGGTTGTGTCAAGTTGGCAATCAAACAAACCACTGCGCCAGGTAAAGCTGAAAGAGAGATTGACCCCACAAAGTTGTCCTCTGGCCTTCACATACAGGCCCTGGTAAACATCCCCACACCCCACAACAATAAACAGATAACACTGGGGGAAAGCTACGTCTGTACCAGATGGGTATGGGTTTCTTTTTCTTTTGCCTTTAATACTTAACCAATACACGATGCCAACCACTTACATCATATTAGGAGTTGCGAGGGATTTCAAGTTGATCTGAAGGACGATGAAGGACATGTGAAGGTCATATGTAAATACCATGCCAGCTTACACGACCACCTTAACTAACAATTTTCAGTCAACCGAGGTACTTTTAAACATGGTACAGACTGGTACAAAACTTCTTAAAAAGGAGGTCGTACATCTAAAGGAGAATAAACACTTTAAATAACAAAACTCGGTCAAATGAGATGCTTTTAAAAGTGGTACAGACCGATAACAAACTTTTCAAAAAAGAGACTGTACATCTAAAGGATACTAAGACTTTACTTAATAAGGCTCGGTCAACTGAGATATTTTTGGAAAAGGTACAGACTAATAGTAATTTGTTGAAAGAGAGATTCAGCACTCTAGAAAGGGAAACAGCTGATTTGGCACATAAAACCCAGTCCATGACAGTGGGTGCTAAAACATTATTTGAGAAAATTCACACTGTTAAACGTATTAATCGGACTCTGTCAAAGGGGCATGACAGATTGATAAAATGTCTCTTCAATAAGGTAATGTGCTTGTCATAAAGATTATGTCCAAGGATGAGACATTATGTCTACTGGACAGACTTCATACAGGAGGTCCAGACATCACAAAAGGCAATGGTAAACAGATTTAAAAAGATTGAAAAAATTATCAAATTTGATGACCAAAAACAAAAGGTAAAAAGGCAAAATTTGACCTCGTCAATACGTAAAAATCTCCAGGATAGCTTCCCCAGAGTTTTAAATGCCTTCCCAGTAATTCTAAAAGATGACATCCCCTCTCCCAACAAAGTTTGTCTTCAGGGTTAGGGACTTCATTTGGGGGTTGATTATAATTGGTATATGGTTGAGGGTTGAGGGAGGAATTTTATAGACTCAGGGATCTCTTTGAAAAGAAAAAAAAGGGGGAAATTGGATGGGATAATAGACTGGTATGAGCTTACTCACACTAATAATAATAGTGGGTAATAGAGTGAATACTTGTGAGTTATTATTTATAGGCAATTACATTGGTATAGATTCTTGTATATTGATACAAAGTTAAATTATATTGAATATTGTATGCATGCATGCTTCTACCTCTGTTTAAAACATTTTTTATATATTGATATATATTTACAATATTGTAGTGTACATTTCTACCTCTGATCAAGATACTTATGCATTGTTTACATTTGGAGGTCATTATCCTCATTTATTGCACAGTCTTTTATTGTCTTAGTCTTTAAGTTATATAGGTATTAAGAATTATAGATAAGGGCTGGAGAGATAGCTCAGAGGTTAAGAGCATTGCCTGCTCTTCCAAAGGTCCTGAGTTCAATTCTCAACAACCACATGGTGGCTCACAATCATCTGTAATGGGGTCTGGTGCCCTCTTCTGGCCTGCAGGCATACACACAGACAGAATATTGTATACATAATAAATAAATAAATATTTAAAAAAAGAATTATAGATCAATAGTCATTTATGTTTGTCATACTAATCAGGTTCTTTAGATACATAGAGATTATATTCTGCATAGACAGATAATCTTCAACCACTTTAAAGAGCTGTAGAAAGTGGCATTTAAATAGCTGTTCTGTGGAAGAGAGACATAATTGCTCCTGGCAGCACCGACCTTTTCCCGAGAGAATGTTGAGCATCGAAGGCACTCCACCTGGAGCTTGTTTTCTTCTTGGCAGAACTGACTTTTGGGCAAAGATATGCCCATACCTCAACCACTGACAAGATACATGGTATCCATAAATGGATAAAACAGGACTGTCAAATCCTGCCAAGACAGGGTAAGATAGTTTTCAAAGGTTTATTGCCTTTGAAAATGGCCTGTCAGTCATTTTAGGCCTTAGCCAAAATTGGCTGCTCAACATTGCAAAGGAGACTTTGGGTGATTGCTCTGGTAACCAGTTGTCTCTGTCATTTGTTGCACATTTTGGAAGTTGCTTGACTGCACTTCTTGCTTACTCAAGTAATATTGTTTCCCTTCTCAGGTCTTCCATGGGGTTGAAGGTTAGATAGTCGTAGTTACTTTCCTCACAATTTAGCCAAGCTTATTTCCAGTGCAATAGAATGTTTATTAAAACTTTTGTTATGTGTTCCTTGCTTAATATTGCTTATATTGTTTGTAATTTTATATTTGGTATCTGTTCCTATTGTATATAGTTGTATTGGGTTTGGCTCAATCTTGTTTAGACAAAAGGGGGAGGTGATGGGGGAAGCTCTGTTAACCAATCACCTCTAAGAAGTGGAACCAAATTAAGGCGTGGCTACCTGGAGCCCAGGAAGAAAAACTGGTGTTCGCTCTCTCTGGGTGATTCCTGCGGGACACAGGGGAGCTTGGACTTTCCATTCTCGTGGCATGAGTTTCCCCTTATAATAAGTAAAAATATAATTGTTTATCTTCAAGCTGGCCTGGTTATTATTTCACGAATCAAGTTAACATTTACAAGGCATTCTGCTACCTGCCATCAGAAGCATATCTACTCTTTGGCTTGGTGGTGCATGCTCACAATTCTAGCACTGAGGAGGCTGAGGCAGGAGGACTACACATTTGAGGTCAGCCTAGGCTACATATTGAGTTCAAAGCCAGTCAGGACTACACAGTGAGACCTTGTCTGACTATTGACCTAGTTTTTATTATTATACTATAATACTAGAGACAGGCTATTTTATAAAGAAAAGGCATTTAGCACACTTTTGCAGACTGAAAGGGCAAGATCAGACAGCCTCTTTCTTTTTGCCTCTGGTCATGACCTATTAGCAGATGGTATGATGACAGGGAGTGAGAGGAAGAGAAAGCAGCAGAGAATCAAAGGGGAGAGTAGGAATCCCAGGACCATCAGGAAGTCAGAACAGGATGACGGCCTCTAATCTAAAGGTCAGCATGTCCAAGACTGACCTAAGGACCCCAACTTGGCTCCACCACCTCTTAAAGGGCCCACCTCCCTGCCCTGGCATCCTGGTTCAACTAGGCTCTCAGAGCCTTTGGAGGATTATCTCGATCTACATCCTAAGCCTCGCTAGCATCAACCAGGAGTGGCCTCGGCATCAGTGGAGTTGCTTCTCATTATACACGCCATTAGATCACTGTGTTAGAAAAAGGAGGCTGAAGTGCCGGAAGCTGAATAACCTGAATGACAGCTTATAAATATCGGGGCCAGGTCTCCAAGTCCCTTCTTGGGGTGAGCACCATATGCAGCGTTGCCCTGCTCGGTCCCATGGCAGAATTCAGTCAGCTCCCAGAGCGCCCCACTCCCCTTCCAGGAGCCTGCCTTGCCCCTCATCTTCAAAGTCAGCCTGGAAATGACCAGTTTAATAACTCTAAAGTGTCTTTGGAGAGAACACCCCACACAGTTGGCTTCTTCTAAACATGTTGCTGTTATTATGAAGCTCTCCCAAATGACAGCATTAAAAAAAAGTTTTATAGGCAAGGGGAAAGAGAAAGTAAGAAAAGAAAGAAAGTAAAGAAAGTCAGTGTGCCAGAAAGTAATTGGAAGGAAACTTCTTTTGGGGGTGGGGGTGTTAGGAGCCGGGAAATGTCAAGGAAACGAGTCAGAGCTGACTTACACCCCATGTCCAGGCCTCTTTATTAACAGAGACTCCACAGAGCAGCTCGGGGAAGCTGACTACCAGAGAGACTGAGAAAGCCACCCTAGATTCTGGATTTGAGAGTAACACAGCCAATACACGTAAGAAGGAAAGTAGAAAGAAAAGAGAAGAGTTTTCTCCAACTCTCTGGGCTTTCCTTGTTTCCAAACTGGTCTGGATAATAGAAGGCCAAGGGCCAACAATAAATCCACTCTAGGCTGGAAAGGGCCTCTGTACACAACCAAGTATTGCTTTAATCCTTGGCACTAAGCTTTTTGCTGCAGTATGAAAGCGATGCATCCTGGACTCTCAGCTTCTGCAACACCGTAGCCGGAGATGTAATTGCTGGGCTGGTGATTAATTGGGCAGTTCCTTAAGGCACTTTCAAAGCAGAAGAGATGTTTGGTTTTGCATGAATATTTTTAGATCCTACTAAAGATACTGCCTTTAATGGCTCTTGCTTAGAGATCTTGTTTTGATATTCTGAAAGTCCTTTCTTTCCCATATGTACTGCAGGAAGGGTCCTTCGATAATCACGACAGAACATGAATATTCCCTCTGTAGCTACGTTATCAGGCCCATCAGCCAGCCCCAGAAAAACTGAGGTCATGGTTCTGTTCCCAAGGGAACAGGGACAGAGGGTCCCCTATAAACAGTGTCTTTTGTTGACTCATTTTATTCCCCCTGACATTAAACTTGTGTGTGGTTGGCAAGAATTTCTTTTTTAAAATTTGGACATAATTTCTGATTCAGATCCTCTACACACGACTTTATTGGTTAAAGGGCAAATGGCAGGCACTTGTATATACATAGTTACTTCAGCAGTGACTTAAAAAGGGGCTTCTCAGGGAGCAAAGCAAGCAAGAAAACACGCTGAATCCAAGCATCCTTTCCCTAAGAGATGTTCAGTTTGATAAGTATTTATCCTTCTTACCTCACGATTAGAAAACCTATATGTGCATCGAGGTCAAGCTAACTGTGGGCTCCCCAGAAAATGCCTCCTGCAGGTCTCCCATCATGATCAGTGTGTGCATTTCCCGTCCAGAAACTTTTTGTTTTGTTTTGTTTTTTGTTTTTCGAGATAGGATTTCTCTGTGTAGCTTTGGTGCCTGTCCCGGAACTCGCGCTGTAGTCCAGGCTGGCCTTGAACTCACAGAGATCCGCCTGTCTCTGCCTACCGAGTACTGGGATTAAAGGCTTGTGCCACCACTGCCTGGCTCAGAAACATTTAACAAGCAGCAGGAACCACATGGCATGCAGGGAGAGTGAGGCCTTGTCGCTAGGGATAGAGACACCCCCAGCAGACAAACCACCTTGAAGTGTTGGTGCTGGGTCTTCTCTGACTCAGCACCACAGTGCTTCGGAACACGGATACACAGCCACGGCACCACGTGTTGAAGGGTACAGCAGTTCTCAGTGGGTAGGGCTGGGTATCTCAGGGCCTGATTTTTTTTCCCTATGCCTTTAAAATTCAAGGTAGGAAGCCAGAATTGAGTTCAAGGCCAGCCAGGGCTACATAACAAGAAAGACCCTGCCTTAGCGAGGGAAAAAAAAGTATGAGGCTTAGCATGGTGGTACATGCCTGTAATCTCAGCACTCTGGAGACAGAGGCAAGAGGATCCCTGCAAATTTGAGATCAGGCTGGGCTACACAGTGATTCCCAGGCAAGCCTGAACTATAGAGCAAGACTCTATCTCAAAAAATCAATAGTTCACAAAAAAGAGAAGGAAGGGTGATAGCAAGAGGGAAAGGGAGAAACAAAAGGATGAGGAGGAAGAGGAAAAGAATGGGAAAAAGAAAAGGGAGAGGAAGGAAGAAGAAGAGGAGAAGAAAGGACAGGAGAAACAGGAAGAGACCATGGGACTGAAGAGCCAACGTCTGGGCTAGAGGCCTTGTTCAGCGGTAGAGTGTCTAGTTTGTGCAAGGTCCCAGGTCCATCCCCACCCGCAAGATATCAACACTCGTGTGTGTGTGTGTGTGTGTGTGTGTGTTTCCTCACAAATCCATCCCTATTAGTTTGGACAAAACCCGTGAGCTCCTCGTACAAGGTCTTCCAGAAATTTCTGGTGTCCTTGTCACAGTTTGCGGTTTATTCTCGTTAGAAAGGACAGCATGAGCCAGGCGGTGGTGGCACACGCCTTTAATTGCAGCACTCAGGGAGGCAGAAGCAGGAGGATCTCTGTGAGTTTGAGGCCAGCCTGGTCTACAGAGTGAGTTCCAGGACAGCCAGGGTTACACAAAGAAACTCTGTCTTGAAAAAGAAAAAAAGAAAGAAAAAGAAAGGACAGCATGGTTGGGGTATTCACAGGTAGAAAGTAACTGGCCCTCCACAAAACAGTTCAACACCCAGGTCTCCAGGGAGTTGACAGAGGATAACCGTGGCAATTATGAAAGTACTGCCATAAGTTGCTGGCAGGGCTCTGCCTTCTGCAGCCTCCTTCAAGAAGGGAAAGAGGAAATCATTCAGGAAGCAGCAATTTTGCCCAGAACCGAGCAGATGTAATATTGGCTTATTAAAGTGACTGAGAAGGAACTGTGGGGAACAGAAGGTTAAGTCTATAGTTCTTCCATTCCTTCTGAAACCCCAAATTTACCCCACCTTGGTTACCCAGCTCAATATATGTATCTGATTCCAGGGGTGCAACCCAAGACCTTGAACATGCTAAGCAGGCCTCCACCACTGAGCTACACCCCCAGTACAGTCCAGTATAGTAATAAAGATCACAGATGGATTCAGCTTAGGAATGGGTGGTAGATAGCTCACCTGCCTTCCTGCTTCTTCTACCATGAAGCAAGGTTCACTTTCTACAGTGCTTAGGAGTGAACCCCTTCCAACATCCCCACCTCAGATTTGGAACAGCCACCACACCCAGGAGGAGGATAAGCATTCCCACAAGGAAAACAGAATCAAGAAAAACACTGGCTAGTATGCTGGTGTCTGCCATAGTTCACAGGAAAGAGACTTGCTGCACGAAAGGTCGAGCTTCTGCCCAGCGTATCAGATGCCCAGGCTCGGAGGCCCGAGTGTAAAGTGACCATCTTTTTTACTATTATTATTATTATTATTATTATTATTATTATTATTATTATTTCTCGAGACAGGGTCTCACTATATAGCTCTAGCTGTCCCAGACAGGCTGGCCTCAAACTCACAGATACCCATCTGCCTCTGCCTCCAAAGTACTGGGATTAAAGGCGTGCGCCACTCATGTTCCACTGCTGTTGTTTTACGTCTTATTCTGTAGCCCAGGCTGGACCTGGATCTTAACTATATAGCTTAAGTCGGCTCCTAGCCTGCCAAGCTCTGGTTTTACAGATGAGCCACCAAGCCCGGCTGACAACAGCAGTCTTAACCCTCAGAAAGTAAATTTAAGACGCTTTGGAGTGTGCTTTGGAGATCGCAGGAGACCAATGTACTCATAGGCAGCTCAGCTGCGTCCTGGCTGTGCAGATGTGAGGTTTTCAGCCGGTCAGCTTAAGAACAGCACTTCCAAGCCTGAGTCGCTCCCAGCCAAACCTTCCCGGGCACCGAGGGAGGGCTGGCCCGAGCTTTGATGGGTCTGGGCTGTTAAAGGCTGACTAGGCGTCTCTGGCGCTGGGATCAGGCGGGAGACAGTGGGTCTGAGCGCACACTTCAGCAGAACCGCTACGCTCAGGACTGTTATTCCAAGGTCTTACCTTACCCCCGCTCCCGCGTGTCCCCTAAACGGGCCCTTTGGATTATTTTTCCTACAGATGCAAGTCCCGGCACCAGAGCTGGAGAGCAGGACACCTCAGGACCAGCGACCCCCGCGCAATTCATTGGGTGAACCCCATTCCTAGGGGTGACGATCACGCCGCCCCCGCGCCTCCTCACTCCCCCACCCACCCCGGCGCATAGCGGGACATCCCTCGGCCGGCCATCGTGCGTCTCACCTCCCGCAGCAGGCTCTCCAGGTGCGTTTCGGCCCAGGCGGTCAGAGCTCCAGACGGCCCCGCACGTCGCAACATCTCGCGCTCCTGCTCCAGCGCCGCCACTCGGTCGTGCAGTGCGGCCGCCTGGGCGCCCAGCAGCAGGCAGGCAACAGCCGAGCCCACCGACAGCAGCAAGCACAGCGCGCCCAGCACTCGGGCCCCGAAGCCCGCGCCGGGGTCCTGCGCGCCTCCCCCGCCCGCTGGGCGCTCTTCTGCGCCCATGGTGACCAGCCGGCTCTGTGTCGGCGCTGCGGCTGGAGGCGACTTCAGGTCGGCGGCTGCGGGGATCGGCGTCCCAGTGGCCTCGGATCGCGCACGCCCCCCTCGTCGCCCGCTCCAACACAGCGGCCACTGCGGGCAGTTCTCTCTATGCAAATAGACCCCGCCAGAAAAGGCACGGGGACCCACCCAGGGGAGGAGCGGCCGGTCGGGGAGGGCGGGGGCCCCCGGCGCTCACCGGCTCCGCGGCTCCGGGTCCTCGCCACATCGGTCCTGGCGAGCGCGTCCCGGTGCCCGGCCGCTTCCACCCGAGGGGCCAGACGTGTCTGGTCTCGGCTCTCCCGCAGCCCTCCTGAGGCTGCGGCGCGGTTTGTGTCCTAGGAGCAATCCCCAAACTTGCAGATTGACCTTTCTGACACTTACAAACCAAAACTTGGAACCCTGTGGGAAAGTTAGAAGTCAGTCCTAGATGGTCGCTGAGCGCCGCTTGGTGGCCGAAAGCGGCCCCTGCGCGTGGGTAAGGAAAGACTTGGTAGAGAACCAGGGAGGAATAGAGGAAGAAAAGGATGAGAGCTCTCGAGAAGATAGAGGAAGGAGGAAAGAGGAAGGAAGGAGAAATAAGGAGAATAATAAGGGAAAAAGAGAGAAGAAACGGGGAAAAGCAGACACTTCTTACAGCCATTGCTCTCACTATAATGTCAGGCATGGGCACTAGACAGAAATAGTCATACTTTGAAGGGAGCTGACCCAGAGGGGGCGTTTAGTTCGGAAAGCAGACGAAGATAAAAGGGAAAGGAGCCCTAAACTTTTTGTACTTGAATTCTGCAGGGTAAAACTTGGACCAAACCGAAATCTGGAATGCACCATATTGAGTTAACTACGGTTACACGAAGGCATTTACTTACAGGGGTGACCAGAGAGGCTGAAGTTGGAACTCAGGTTTTTTTTAGCTGTTGCCAGCCTCCCCAAGGCATATTTTATCTCAAATAGATTTCAAGTAACTGTTGCACTAACTCCTGTGATACCTGTACATCTGAGAACAGTCAGTTATGAATACTTGCCACCTTCCCTCCCTGAGTCTCCTGGTTGTCTGCTTAATTCCTGTGGCTACATTATCCATTCTGCATTTATTAAGCCCGTTGAAAACCCCAGCAGCACTTGTACTTCCCGCTTAATTCAGAGGAAAAAGCTCCCTGCCCTCAAGACCCACTGAACTGAAGCAAGGGTGCAATTCCCCACAACTTCCTAGCTATGGCCTCAGGTAAAGTGAGTTCCTGGTAGTGATTATATAGTTTTGGCCCAGTGAGAAAATTGAGCGTGTGCCCAATAGTCTGAAAACCACTTGCTAAGCAAACCCGACAGTCTACTGAAGTCTGAAAAGAGGCCAACACTGTATTACAAGTTAACTCAATTCTCTCTAAAAGGTAATTCCCCACTTCCTATCAGTGTCAGTATTAATGAGTACTGCTGTTCTAGAAGCTTCTGTAGATTGAACAGGCCAAACTTATTGCTCCCCGGGGCCTTTATTCTTGCCGGCTATGTGGATTAGCTTCCTCTCAGACTGTGAAGAGCAAGCTGCTAATCTTGAAGTCAAAGTTTCCATAGCCCATCCCAGGCTGCCCAATCTAAGGGGCTTATCCTCAATTCCCTTCATGATTAATCGGGATGGGGACAGCTGTCCCAAGTTACCTGTTAACTGTATCCCCTTGTTTCATGTGCCACTATTTTCTTACAGAACACTATCTGGCCCATAGTCCACACTCAATAAACACTTGGTAAGTAAAGTAAGACAAAAAATCAGTTTACTGTCTGCAATTCTCAATTGGAAAAGCAAGAAAGAAAACACTGTTACTTGTTGTCAGTTAGGGTTCTAGAAGTAAAAGGCGGCACCCTCAGAACAGGTGATAAAAGCCAACTTGACTGTAGACAGGCTTCACGGTGGCAATGAGGGAAGCCAGCTGAGGGTGGGGTGAGCGCACTCTGGCTCCCAATAGTGGGAAGCCATTTTTATCCCTAGCTGAAGGGGTGAGAGGAGAAGCCTGCTGGGCAGTCTGTGGAAAGTCAGGTACTGTAAGAAGTCTGCTCAGCAGGAGCTGTGACCTTTGCCTGTGGACACAGCCTTTGTGAACCATGGCTTGGTGGGGAAAGGAGCTAGAAGAAGAAATACTCTGTCTCCTGCTGGAGACTCCCATTGATCAAACCTGTAAGTCAGGAGCCTGCTAAGTGCAGTACAGAGGGCAGATCTGCACCCAACCTACCATACGTTCCGTTGAGCTACTGCTGCCTCTGAGTGTCAACTTGTCAGTGATAACACTCTTACACCTGCACGGCACTTCTCAGAGACCACCTGGCCACCTGGATTACTTTGGACTCTCTCAGTGAAGGAAAAGCCAGAGGGTCTGTTTTTCACAAATATAACTATTCCAGGTGTGGGCTTCTTTCCTATTTAGAGTCTCAGTCACCTGCACGATGTTGACATAACAGGTAACCCACAGGTATGAAATCTCATACAACACATTCAATCATGTAATCAACTTATTAGCCAAAGAAGTGGGGTGAGTCCATGACCATGACCTCACTGGCTAGTACTGCATCCTGAAGGAGCCAGCCTTGAAATACTGGAACTGCCTTTGAAGGCACTGGTGAAATAATTCAGGGATGTGGTACATGATTAGTCAGGGTACCTCTCTGTGATGCTGTGTTCTTGGTAAGAACACATGGGTCTAAGAACCTAGGATTAGAAGCAAGAATGGCACCATGACTCAACAGCTGTGACCCAACTTCACAGTTGTGAAGATCTGGCATTTGCTCTTCTCTCATCTCTGGGTTATGATGGGAGCAAGGGACCCATGAATTGCGAGCTCTGTCTTGCTGCCTCCCACTTTGAATTCTGTACAGGAGGCTGAAGGAGTAGCTGCGCCTGCTCACCAGGGAGTACTACGATTCTGCACTAGGGGCAGGGAGATACGAACCATCTAGCCATACCCTTCTGTGCGTTATAATTGGAACAGAAATGTAAACTAACTTGCCCTAGCTGATACTCATTGCTAACTCGGATAACCAAAGGGTCTGAACGTGTTCACAATGTTGCTCAAGGATGCAGGGCTGTGTATTTCCGGGTACCTCCTCCTAAAGTTTAAGTTCTAAGGTTTTAAGAGACAATTACATGGTAAGATTGTCACTGAAGAAGCCACCAGGTCTTCACTCAGTGACTCTAGTCCTGGTCGACCAGCTGGCAGTACAACTGAAGCAAACTACTTAGCCTTCAGACCCTCAGTTTTCAGCCTTTCAAAAAAGCAGGTACTAATGGGGACCATTTGGCTTTACTCTGTTCAAAGTCAGTAAAACTACATGGCACATTGCAAGGCACTGGACATTGGCAACAAAAGGATGGTGACCTTTGGGAGATAGGTAACAGGGAACTCAAGGACTCTGGAGACTTCCCAGGGCACAGCGCAAGAAGGCCTCAGCCAGGGCTGGCCTACAGTAGAAGAGCTGAGTGGCTGTGGTAGTCTAAGAGGGCAGGGCAGTTCAGAACTGCAGGGGAGAGGGCTGGAGATCTAGGCTCCCAGACCAGGATGATTGGAATTCTAAATGCAAACAAATCCTACAGGCCAGAGGGTCTTCCTGCCCACCAGTTCAGAAAACCAGATAGAGATGTCACTGAGCACTTAAATGGTTTTCGATGGTGGGGGTAAACTAGCCATAAACTGAGCACTGAGCTAGGTCTTGTTTAAAAGCTTAAAACCAAAACCTGAAAAGATCAAATTGATTTAAGCAAGCATGTAACAACTGAAGTGTGAAGGAATATAAGCACATTCAGACTAATCTCATCATGTAATTGTTTCTTACCTTAGAACTTAAACTTTGGGAGGAGGTACCTGGAAATACACAGCCCTGCATCCTTGAGCAACATTGTGAATAAGGTACAGCAAGAAACTTCCAGACCATACAGCAGAGAAGATGAAGAGAAACCCAGAAATGGCAGGGACAAGAGAATCAGTGAACAAAGATATTAAAATGAGGACTGTATTCCTCAGGCTCAAGGAACTAAATAAAGGTAAGTAGCCATGATAGCTTTTTTTTTTAAAAAAAAAATTATTTTAGGTATATGAGTGACCTGTCTTCACACACACCAGAAGGAATCAGATCCTATTTATGGATGGTTGTGAACCACCATATGGTTGCTGGGAATTGAACTCAGGACCTCTGGAAAAGTAGTCGGTACTCATAACTATTGAGGCATTTCTCCAGCCCAATAGCTATTTTTTGAAAAGATTCAAAACAAATTCTAGTAGATGAAAATTTGAAAATTTACACACACAACAACTATAACACTGGGCTGAGAGAGATGGTTCAGCAGTTAAGCATACTTGTTGCTCTTTGAGAATCCAGGTTTGATTCCCAGCATCCAGTGTGGCTCACAAACATCTATAACTCCAGTTCTGGGGGAATCTAACACCCTCTTCTGGCCTCCTTGGGCACTGTAAGCATATGATACAAAGACACAAATAAAATAACCATATACATAAAATAAAAATAAACCTTTAATCCCAGCACTTGGGAGGCAGAGGCAGGCAGATCTGAGTTGAGGTCAGTCTGGTCTACAGAATTCCAGAACAGAGAAACCTTGTCATGAAAAACTCAAAGAAATGAATAGTAAACTTAAAAAGAACACTTGCTGTTCTTGCAGAGAATCTGGGTTCATTTCCTAACACACACACGTGGTGGTTCATGACCATTTGTAACTCCAGTTCTAGGGGATCTGATGCTCTTCTGGCCTTCATGGGCAGACATATAGACAAGCAAAACACTAGTACATATAAACCTACACTAGATGGGGGCTAGGGTGGAAAAGAGTTCTTGCTCTTTGCAAGCATGGGGACCTGAGTTAATGAGTTCCCATCACCCACATAAAAAGCCAGATCTAACTACAGCACTGTGGGGCAGAGACAAGATTACTGGAGCTTGCTGACTAGGTCAGACTAGGTTCAGGTTTGGTGACACTCTGTCTCAAGAAAAAAAAGGCAGAGCACGCTAGAACAGGGGACCTCACACCCTCTGGCCCAAGGGCATCAATGGGCTATGCAATGAAGACAACCACACAAGCACGTCAAAGGTTATTTGAGCTGAGTAGTAAAGAGAAACAAACTTAAAAGCAATTAGAAAAAAAGAAAAAAAAACCATATGCAAAGGAACAAAATAACAGGCTTCCTGGCCACAGTACAATGGAAGGTAGAGAACCTTCCATTTTCACCAACACAACTCTAGCCCTAGCCTGAATGCACAGCAACAATGACAGTGACACAGACCTGTAATCCCGGTACTCAGGAGGCTGAGGCGGGAAGACCATAGTTAAAAGCTTCAAGGCCAGCAAGGGTTAATGAAACTGTCACATAACGGGGTGTTGAAAACTCCCAGAAACACAAAAGCCAAAAGATTTCATTGTTACCACAGCTACAATAAAGAGAAATGTTAATGCCTAACTCAGGGCAGGAAAAAAACCACACTAGAAATACAAACTTAGACAAAGCAAACCCTAACTCTCTGGATTAACTAAGACTCCTTGCTAGGCTGGTGGGGATGCAGGCCTGTGACCCCACACTTGGGAGGTGGGACAGAAGGTATCTATGGTTACATAGTAAATTCAAGGTCAGCCTGGACTATATATCCTGTCTCCAAAATGAAACATTTAAATCTCTTAAAGATCTAGACATACTAGCTCTGGCCCCATAGTGATTGAGGCAGGAGGATCACCCTAAGGATTTTGAGGTAGCTTGAGATACAGAGTAAGAATTTGTCTAAAAACAAAGCTATCTTATTAAAACAATTCAATGACTTAAAACAAAAACAGTGACACCTTGCAGGACTTTCTATGGCTGAAGGGAATGTATGAAGACCAAAGTCCAGCAGGGGAGAAGCCTCTATCCTGCCATTCTTGTGCTCTAAGAGTTAGGATGCCACATGCGGCTCAAGAGGATACACAGTCTCAACTGCCAAATGCTGAACAGTCACTTAGTTAACAACTATCTCCCAGGGCAACAAGGCATGAAAAACAGCTAAAAATAAGTTAATTAAAAGACATGAAGACTCTTTAACCAAAAAGCAAAACACATGGCGGGCAAAGGCCAGTGAGATGTCAATGTGTCATCCTGGCTGGGTCCCGTATATATAATAATCCATGTTTTGAGACAAGATTAGACTAAACATCAGACTTTTAGTTGAGGTAGGTGAGGTCTAACAAAACATGCATGACAACTCAGTTGTTGCAGTAAGTGCTTTTATTCACTGAATCATCCTCCCAGCAAAACTGTTTAAGAGTGTTATTATGCAAATATATATTTAAATCTATTAAAAATATAGAATTAAGATGAAATATGGTAGCTAACATTTGTATTTGAACAGAACGTAGATTGATTTAAAAATCTGCCAAATATTTTAAAGCTGGGCTATATATTTAAGAGACAAGGACTCATTCTACTCTAATAATTTTAAGATGGGAAAAAAATCACTAATACAGAACCAGCCTCCCTCAATGCTCAAGTATATTTCTATCAGAGAACTTTCATCTTTTTTTTTTTTTTTTAATTGGTTTTGGTTTTTGGAGACAGGGTTTCTCTGTGGCTTTGGAGCCTGTCCTGGAACTAGCTCTTGTAGACCAGGCTGGTCTCAAACTCAGAGATCCGCCTGCCTCTGCCTCCCGAGTGCTGGGATTAAAGCCGTGCGCCACCATTGCCTGGCCAGAACGTTCATCAGAGCATATCATCTCTCCTTAAAAAAAAACAACAAAATATATAGGGAAGGAGTCTAGAGGAAATGGGAGATAAAAGAAGGAATAGGGAGATACGGTCATTATATTCATGTATAAACAAAGAATTAAAAACATTTAAAAATTACCTCCATTATGAATGACCCATGTTCATGTGCCAGTCTAAGCCCTTTTCTTTTTAGTACTGAAGCTGTAGACACCGTAAAAAGCAGTGAACCTTCCAGAAAACGAGTGAACCAATAAAGGCAGGCAGGAGCAGGGAGCTGAGAGCTAAAAGGAAGGAATGCTTGGCAGAGAACATTTCCAGAATGACCACCACTACTCATTTCTTCTAAATTTTGCAATAACTCTTTTGTTAGTGTTAGTAAACAAGTTAGTAAAACACCTTGTGAAGAATGTTAATTTTCAGAAGAGAAATGGACTTAGAGACTGTTATCTTAAAAAAAACCCAAAACATTGTTTTAATTATGTGTGTATGGGTATGTGCACATTAGTACAGCTGCCTGGATGTCAGAAGACAGCACTGGATTCCCTACAGCTGGAGTTTTGTTTGCCTAACACAGTGATGGGAATATAAGAACAGTACGTGATCTTAACTACTGAGCCATCTCTCCAGCCCCGAAAAGCAATCAGTAACTTAAGAAATGTGATCGTCTTTTTTTTTTTTCCCTTTACACCAAGATCAACCTATGAAAAGGATTTTTTGGGATGGGGCCTGGGAACCCATGCTGGGGAAAAGACAGGCTTAGGGGAAGCCTAGGAAGTGGACTGAAGAATGGGATGGGAAAAATAAAACTTAGAAATGTTCTGAAGGTGTACGCTGACATGTAAATGGCATTGGAAGCCTTGATATACTTTATGTGCAATTCTGTGATACTGAAGTTCTTAGCTCTACTGTACTAGGAAGACTGCCTCTAGACAGTATAGTACAGCCTGGCTTTAACTACTTGTCACGCAGAAGAAAGCTCTACGTATTTGTGCTTTGAAATATAGATAGATACAGCTCAAATCTGTCTGCAATGTTAAATTAAGATTTAAGTCTTAAATGATGTATTTGTGGTCTGATTAAACTCCTTCATAGACTAATCAAGTATCTTTCCATGAGGGCCTGTTGACATCACGAAGAAAAGAACAGAAAAAAAAAATTGTTTTGTTTTTTTGAGACAGGGTTTCTTTGTGTAGCTTTGGAGTCTGTCCTGGAACTCATTCTGTTGTCCAGGCTGTTTTCAAACTCAGAGATCCGCCTGCCTCTGCCTCCTGAATGCTGGCATTAAAGGTGTGCGCCACCAAGGCCTGGCCAGAAAACAAAATTTAATGAAACTTTTACTATGCTAATTTTCCTGAGTTTTAGTTTTTAAAATCTGCCCACCTAGACTGCTGCCTGTTCAATAATCAATAACAAAAACCACATTTCTCATGAAAAGTTCTACATTTGAGGTGTATAAAGAATACTCAATCACACAAAGTGGTCAAGATTTCCTTTTACTCAAGAAAAAAAAAAAATCACTTCAGAGTCAACCTTCATGTACAAAAGACAAGACCAATCACTTTAATCACTGGACACAAAGGGTATTCCAAAGGCCTTTAAAAATGGCAATTAACATCAAAAGGGAAAATTCATTTTAACTCATATTGCATTCATTATCAACACTATACTTAACAAGGTAGCTATGCTATTGATACAAAACATACAGTATTTACACTTAACTGTACAAAATAATTTAATGTTTACAAAAATATTAGAATGTTTAGTTGACTGACACAGTCTTAAAGTAATTGCTTCTAGAGAAGTATATAGGAAGACCACTGATTCCCATTCATTTCCTTTTTAATAAGTCAAAGAAAGGGTGCTGCAATGCTTCATCCAAGGTAATCCTTTTCGTTGGGTCATACTCCAACATTCTTCGAACCAGGTCAAACAGCTTTTCATGCTCTTCATCGTGACACAGCATAAATTCCTGGAGGAAATGGTCTTGTTACATAAAGACATAAGTGAAAATGTGACTTAATCATTAATCTTTTGTCCCTTTACCTTCAATGGCTTGCAGCGTCTTCTAACATATCTCCCAGCTGAGCTATGCTCATCCCAATCTAGCTGGTTATGGTGGAAATATTTGCGCTTCCTACAAGAGAAAAGAAGTTGAAGTTAAAATAAAATAAGCAAAGTTCCACATTTTTACCTTGTCGTCAACCCTTGGTAGGGACAAGACAGAACAGATCTCTCTCTAAATGTACAGACATATATTTACCTGTGTGTAATTTTTTAAATATTGTCAACATGACAGGATCTTCCTTTTTCATCTACTCTGGGGAATTTTAGTTATCTCAACTAGGCAGTTCATAAACGAGAAAACACTCACTTTACAAAGGAAGACTCCTAGTGGGGAATTCTGATCTCACCAGATACAGATGGGAATGGGAATTTTTTAACAACTTCCCAGGTGAGCTAGAAAACACTATCCTGTTCAAGGGCTCAGAGCAACAACAGGAAATTCAAACAAGACTGACAAGACTCCAGAAAGAATGGGCTCTCACATGTATTGTTTTTTTTTTCATCAACTTAAAAAAAAATCTACATAAAAGTTACTTTGAGTACTAAATTATTTTTTGAAAATGACCTTTTAAAAATGCTAAGATTATAGCTCTAAGTTATCATTTGTACAGAATTTCTTTTTACTTCCAGATCTGTAGTCCTCAGAACAGGCCATCATTGAATGCATCTTAGACAAACCTTGTCTTTTGGATCATGTGCACTGGGATGGGTCCTAATATCCGCTCCATCATTGCCAGGTGTTCCTTACTATCATGAGTCTAAAAAAAAATTCAGGAAAAAGGAATTTAGCATCTCCACTTCCTTACATGCACATAAAAAAGAAGAGTAAAAATATATGCTGATAAAAAAGGACTAGTCTAAGCTGGACTGTGGTTGCACACATTTGGGAGGCAGAGGCAGGGGGAACTCTCTGAGTTCGAGGTCAGCCTGCTCTACAGAGTGGGTTCTGAGACAGGTTGGATTACACAGAGAAACCCTGTCTTGAAATACCAAATAAAATAAAATGAATAAAGGCCAGAGATGGCTTAATGGGGAAAACGCCCTTGTTTTCAAGATTAAAGATCTGAGTCCAACCCCTGGGACTCACATCATAAAAGAACCAACTCCCACAAGTTATCTTCCACATGTGTGCATTCCCTTAAGTAAATAAATTAACAACAACAAAAAGACTAGATTAGCCAGTTACACAGTTTATATTACATATTCTTCAAAGATGACTGATACTGAAAGAGCTATGCTGTCTCGTGCAAACACAGTACAGTCCAAGATCTATCTGGTAATCAACATGAAAAGTGTCTAACAAAAAAATGCAACAATTTCCTTTTCATGAACTGTTTAACTAGACCACTATTATGCTTACTTATCCTGGGTAGTATAGTTGTTCTAACAATTCTCATCACAATTCTTGAGCTTTGTTTAGGAATGTGAATTCAAAGAGATTAAGACAAAGGCACATAGCTCATAACTAAGCAAAGTTAACAAAAGTCAAGGATCTTATTCAAAACTAACAAGAGTTGCTACACCAGAAAAGCAGCAGTTGGACACATAGGTAAAATGGTGTCTAGTCTAGAGCTGAGGCAGGCTAACTTTTTCTCTGAAAAAGTTATTCAGACAAAAGATATTTTAGGATGAGCTGCTGGCAAAATACCTTTTCTCTTTATCAGGCAGCAGGGAGCACTTTTACAACAGCCCACACTTTGCCAATCTTTGTTCTAGAGAGCAAAGATTGTGTGTTGTATTTAATGCTTTTTCAATTTATCAATTATAAGGCCCAAGCAAATTGCCTTTAAAACACTATTACTGCTGGGCCATGGTGGTGCACGCCTTTTATCCCAGCACTTGGGAGATAGAGGCAAGTGGATCTCTCTGAATTTGAGGCCAGCCTGGTCTACAAAAGGGTTAGTTCCAGGATAGCTAGGGCTGAAACAGAAAAAACCCTGTCTCAAATAAAACAAAACAAAAAAACCAACAACAAACCCCCCAAAAACCAACACCCCCCAACTCAAAAACCATTATTATTGAGAGGAATAAATATTACTACTCCCACATTTGTTTTTGTTTTGTGAGACAGATGATTTCTTTTGCAGTCAAGACTGGCCTTAACTTCACTAGGTAGGTGAGGACTCACAACTTGATCCTCTTGTTTCAGCCTCTTTAGTGACATGTGTGTCATCACACCTAGCCAGTTCCATATTTTTATGTTTTTTATTTTTATGTATTTAGAAACATGGTTAGCATAGCCAGAGCAGAATTACAATTAGCCACATTAACACTAATATAAAGTTCAAGAAGTTCTATAAAACAAAAAAGAGAAAAAGCAGAACATAAAATATGAACTCTACATGAATTTCACATTATAGACAGCATACACATTCAAAGCAAGTTACAACCTCACTAGTAGCAGAACTTCAATCAACTGTGCTTTCAGAAGGATGATATTTATGTTTTACTTTTAATGATAATGATCTATGGTAAATCTCCAGTATGGAAGCTAAATATAAAGCACATAACATAAAATTCATTAAAGATCATCAAATAAAATGTATTAGATACATACCTGAAAGACTGTAAACCCAAGGTAATACTCAATAAGAATGCAGCCTATGCTCCAAACATCACAAGGCTGAGCCCAACCTAAAGCTATCAAAAACAAACAAGCATGTTACTATTGAACACCTTTAAGCTGCTGACCCTTCCTCACACTCAGGTGCTCTTTATAGCCTACCTAGGAGACTACAACAGCAACCTCAGGATTTACAATTTTGGTGCACATAGCTCAGGCTTGTCTGGAACTTGGTATTTTCCTCAGTCTTACAAGTGGGTGCCATCACACCTGGTCCCATATAGTCACCCTTGTTCATTCCACAATGTTCACCACTGGAAACTTATATAGCAATAGAGTAACATCTTCAGACACTAGAATTTGAGCTCTGATCAAAGTTTTCAATCATTATACCTCAATATACTTTTCCTCAGGTGACTAACTGTAGCCCTTTACCCCATTAGTCAATGAATCCCTTCTGATACTAGAGAACTTCATCTCACTCTTTCCCACTGTTACCCGACTGCTAACATCTAAAGCAACTGCTTTCCCTTTACTGCAGCACCCAACTACATTCTCCTCTTAATCTGCCTTCACCCTGGGGAACACCACAGTATTCTAATCCCCCAGACTCCAGATTCCTTTTCCAGTGACTCCAACTTTAGATCTGTATCAACAATAGCACCTCTTCTGTTTTGTTTCCAAGGCCCCAATCCCATCAGTGACTTGAAAGTTTTGAGGTGTAATACATACTCTCTGAGTTTCTAAATTCTGCCCTTTCACTTCCAGCTTTCTCCCATAATAAGCTAACAGAGACTCTTGCTTAAAGTCTCTTTCCTCCTGCTCCTTACCTATCATGTCTAAGTCAGCCAACCAAACCCTGGGCACCTATGGCAGAGCCTTACTTTGCCGATAGAGTAGAAATTAGTGACTACATAACCCCACAATCACAAATGATGCCTTTACCAAACATACCCACTGTTACTATCTATCACTTGAGGGTCACAAATCATCAGCACTTAGGATACCTTTCACAAACACTGTCACACAGGAGAAACAGACAAAACTCATTTCTGTATCCTGCTAATATCATTTTAGTTTAACCATGACCTTCAACAATTAGAGTGTAAGGAAGTCTGGTGTCTACTAACCCAAAATAACCTCTGGAGCTCTGTAGTGCCGTGTGGACACCAAGGTACTATGATGTTCGTCATCATATGTTGCACTTCCAAAGTCAACAACTTTGATATCTGTGTTTTTCAGGGTGCGTTCATCTCGTTTCTAGAGACACAGTTGAGTAAAGATGAAACTCAATAAAGATATAAAACATTCTATAACACTACTCATAAAATGTGCAAATGAATCCTCCCTCTTTACCATTCCCGCCTCTCTACCCCCCTCCCGCAACTGGGATAGAAGCATCCTATTCCTACTCTATTTGTGGATGAACATCAGATATAAATAGGCTCTGAAGTGAAATTCCTCATTCAAGGACCACCAAGCTACATTAATTTTAAAGACAACACCAAAAATTAAAAGAAGTTTTTAACTTACCATTTTAGAATTGTATTTGACTACATAGTCAGACTTCACAAATAAAATATTTTCAGGTTTTAGATCCGTATGAGTTAATTTATTATGATGTAAAACTATAAAGAAAACAAAAACCATCATTAGTCTCACTTAAGAGATTTCAACTGGGGCTAGGATATGGGGGTCAAAAACGATTTCACCTTTACCTGTAACATATGCTGATTAGATAATAAAGACAATAAAAATATACCGTGTATTCACGAATACTTACAATTTATAGATTGGCAGATCTGATAAGCCATTTGCCTGATGTGGTCAATTTGAAATGGCAGAAAGCTATTTTCTTTAATAAAATCATAGGTACTAAGTCCCAGCAGCTCAAATACAATACAAACATGACCATGATGATCAAACCATTCTAGCATCTGGACACATCGGCTAAAAGAGATCAAAATAATAACTGAGTGCACAGAAGTGAGCAGCTCACATAGCATGACAGCTTGTGGTTCAATGTATACTTACAAGACACTGTTGGGGTCAGTGCTGTTCAAGTGCTCCAACACTTGGATTTCAGAGCGAGCTGCCTCCCGGTAACGGCCTACATTTTTTACAATTTTCACTGCTACATGTAAGCCATCCCTTAAAAACAAAAGATGATGATGCTAAATATATAAGCAGTGGGATAAAATTGCATACCCTGTGAAAAGCACTTTCTTTTTTTGTTTTGGTTTTGAGACCAGATTTCACTATATATAGCTCAGGCTGGGCTTAAACTCATTATGTAGCCCAGACTGACACCGAATTTGTGATACTCCTACCTCAGTCTCCTAAAATACAATTGTAATTACATGTCTCCCATATTATTGTTCTAACTCTTTCAAAGTGCATTAATACCCTAGGTTCCAGAACATCTTTTCAAAACAAAGCAATCATTCATATAATACTTAGTAATTTTAAGATGTTTTTAAAAATTTACATTTATATTTCATACAAAACATTTTAAAGTGTAACACACATACACACACAATCAGATCATTTGTTCATTTGCTAGGCAGGATCTACTTTATGCAAAAGACAAGGCACAGGTGCTAGTACTGAACAATGGGACTCACTACTACATGCCTCGGTCTAATGACAAAGGCAGATGAGTATTAAGACATCCTCACAAGAGATGAAGCCCCAACTACTTATACAATAAAATAGCAATTTATACAATCAGACACAACTGAGCCCTGACAAACTGTGAGCCTATCAAACAACTGGCTAAAGACACTATAAACTATTGAGGCCCCTCCCTCCAAGCAGACTCATTCAAGTATGTAGAAATAGCTACATTAAGAGCAGTGGGCATTTCCAGTAATAATTCTTAAAGAATATAAATAGTATTTTGAGAAAATCATGGACAATGGGATGAAAGAAATTTTTAGAGGTTTTTTTTTGGGCTAGTGATGGAAACAGGACCTTGCTTGCCCATGTCAGCCACACGCTGGGCCAACAATAAACATTTCCAAGTATGAACTCAAGCAGTTTGTTCATGGATAACAGCACAGATCAAGTAGCTATGATACTAAGACTCACCAAATATGTTTAAACACAGATAAACTTTACTTTCAAGACTACTAGTCAGGCAGTGGCGGCCGTGCACTTGGGAGGCAGAGGCAAGTGGAGCTCTGTGAGTCTGAGGTCAGGGTGGTCTACAGAGTATAATGATATTTCATTTGTATTTTAATGAATAAAGCTTGCCTGAAGATCAGAGAGAAAAACAGTCTCACTGATTGCTACTCAAATGTAACACAATTAATAAAAACCCAAGGCAGATAGATATTGGGGTTCAACCTGAAGATCAGAAAAGAAAAGCAGCCAGTCACTGGCTCCTACCACTCTATCTCAGTCTGAAAATGGTGATCCTACCTCCAGGAGTCCTCAGAATGAGACTGTGTCTGAGAGCTGTCTCCTTTCATCTTATATTCCTCTCTAGGGCTAGGATTAAAGGCATGCACTACTACTACCAGGTTTCTATAGCTAACTAGTGTGGTTACTGGGATTAAAGGTGTGTGTCACTACTGCCTGGTCTGTAAGGCTGACCAGTGGAGCTGTTTTACTCTCTGGTCTTCAGGTAAGCTCTATTTATTAAAATACAAATGAAATATCACTACAACAGAGAGAGTTCCAGGATAGGCCCCAAAGCTACAGAGAAACCCTGTCTCAAAAACAAATAAAAACCAAACCAAACCAAACAATAAACCTCAACTACTGCTATATACAGTAAGCTGGAAAATTATACCCTTTCCAACAATTTCTGATGAAAAAAAATTAAAGATGTTATTTTAGAAAGGTGTAGCTTCACTAAATTATTTTAAGAAGTTCACTTACAAAAAAGTGGTAAAACCACACACAGAACAGAGGTTCTAAGGGACATGGTGCAATGAAGTAGGTAAAGTATATCCCAGAGAATGCAGACTTTATTCTATAGGTCCTAACGGAATTTCTCTGTAGTTCAGAAATCGCATTTTAATATATAAAATTGGAATTACTTTATTGACTCTGCAATCCAAAAGTTGCTGAATCTTACTGAACTTGAGTACTCCTTTAATTACAGAGTAAACTCCATCTGAGAGAAACTGCCATCGGACACCAACAAAACTAATACTCATGGCACATAAATGATATTGAGTTACAGAAATCTTGTTGAATACCTCTCAGAAAAACTTGCAGCAACCACTTTAAAATACATTTCATTAAAATAGTCAAGAAAGAAAAAGCAAACTTACATGCCATGGTCAATGCACTCTACAACTTTGCCAAAGGCCCCTTCACCTAAAGTGTCCACGATTTCATCTAAAGTGAGGGAGAGAAAGAGAGTCTAAGTACCCGAGTACAATTGTACAGTTGTTCAAACAATGAATGCTTAAGTGTGGCATATTTCCAAATGATCTCTAGCAAAACATAACTAAGGTTTCATCGCTCAAGTTATTGTATTTTCAGCTGCTACAAAGCAATTAGATAGAGCTATCTGTCTTGCTCTAATCTCAAACTCCACTGATTGTTTTGGAATTTAAAGAATAGAAATATTTAAATTCTACAGAAAAGAAGAAATACAAAAGAACAAACAAACCCACAAAAAACAAAACAAAAAAGCAATGAAGAGTCTTTAGCCCCCCGCTGACAAACTATTCTTTAAAAGATTATTCTGTCTGCAAAGTTTAAAAAGTGTTGAAAAATATTCTATACATCTTGCTCTTAGAACGTCTCCACTTTGACAGATCAGGTGACCCTCCTCATCATCCTCTATACTCCTGGATCTTTTCCTTCGGTGGCTCTTCTGGAACGGCAAGTGGGCAGCACCAAGATCGTCCAGCCAATCAATATATCAGAGTGAATTCAGGGCAGAATACGCAATTCATTCAGCGGGGAGATATTCAGGCATTCAGATAAGCACCAGGCCACGAACAGTTGGCAGGAGCAATTTCAAATTCAGTCCCCAGAAATTCACAGGGCACAGTTTATGTTACAGAAGAAAAACATGGCAAGGAACAGATTTTCAGATAAGATACTTAAAGTGGCAATAGAAAAAAACAACACAATTGTCTCTTTAAAATACTGATTTAATTGAAGTCTGAAGTTTAAAGAATGCAATGTCAAGATTTACTATTTTCTGATATAACCATATGCTGTGAGTTGAGTTGTCTAAGTTTGTCAGAAAAATGTCAAGATTAGTTGAAATTGTTCTCTTTTAGCAACATTTAAAAATAAATATCATAATAAGAGGGGGAAGTAAAGACTAATTTCAATCTTCAATCTAGTAAATGCTAGTTCTACAGAAAAAACTTGGGGAGGGAAATGATACCTTGAAATTTACGAATTAAAGCTGTCAGGCTTTTTCAATACATTTCCCATTCAGCACCCAGTTCAGAACTTTAGCAAAATTAACTACAGACAATGATGTGCTGCACTAGGAGCTATACTACACACTAATCAGCAACAGCTAAGCACCCCAACAGTGTGACTCGCCTGAATTGTTTCCAATTATCAGTAAAGCAGTTTCTTTCAAAATAATTTAAAAAATGTTTACATTCAAAGAAAGATATGGGTGCCTCAGTTTTTAAATATACTGCACAACCACAAAATAAGATGTTTTACTATTAAAACCAACAAGCTCATGATCCCGTTTGCAGAATGAGTATAAGTGTGGGCAAGTGAAGACTAGCTAATACACAGGAGTCAGTTATGAGAATGTGTTCATTTCCTTTAAGGATTCAAGTAATATAAATATAAATTATAGCATATCCAAATAGCATTAAAGAAACTTTTAGAACCTTATCACTTTTTTAGAGCCTTACAAATAGAATCCATTCAAAATAAAAACAAATCACTCATACCGAATGTGACTGATGACTTGCACAGTGTCTATTACGCTTCCTTTTAGGGCTGCTTCTCCTGCTTCGTACTGAGGATTTACTGCAGTGGATCCGGTAAGAGCTTTCAATGTCTCTATGATAATGTCTGGGAACATATCCTTCGCAGTAATCATTTCTGTACTCATCAATGTATCTTCGATCCCGATAATCTCTTTCATTCAAGCATCTTGCTTCTAAATAGTGACTGCAAACATGTTAAAGAATTTTAAATTATTCTCTTCATTCTGGAATAATGTGGTTCAAACAAAATTCTCAAAAATTCTTGGTTTAAATAGCTAACTCAATAAAAAGAAAAATTCTAATTGACGAGATGAAATTTGTACTTATCTCAGATAACTTAATAATTTTAACCAAATATATTTTTCCATATATAATTTCTACAGCCAGGCATGTTGGTATATGCCTGCAATCCCAGCATTTGGAAGGGCAGGAGGATCATGAATTCAAGGTCATCCTGAAGTACACTGCAAATCTGAAGCCAGTCTGGGCCACATGAAACCATCTCCAAAAAACAAAACAAAACAAAAACCCCACACATTAGAAAATTGCTGCCAACAATTCATACCAAGGAACAAAGCTTTAATTACAATATATGTATAATTAAATGTTCCTTTATCTTCTGAAAAATCAAGACCAAATCTGCAAACCTGTTCTGCAATACACAGGAATCTAAAAATAGCTTCCTTTCCCTCTCTCCAAGCCACACACATTCAGAGAAAGGCAAAAGAGAATTCCTTTCCCTTTAAATGTAAGCACATTTTTGGATATCCCAGACAGACTCTTCTGTAATGTGTATCACAGATACAAGGAACCTTAAATGTATTTCAGTCCTTTCATTTACTAACTCAATTAAGATCCCTAAAGGATATGCCATTGTTGCAGAGCACACTAGTGGCAAAAGCTAAGATTTGCAAACTGTCACCACTGCCCTACATGTCACCTATTCTATCTCCTCCCTTTTCTATGTTTATGTTTTCTGATTCCTGTTTTGAAAATCAGACACCAGAACTTCTGAGGCCTGCCTAGTGTGACAAACACATCTAAAATCGACCCTCCTAACAATAAAGGGTCCAGGACCCTGGATAGCCTCCTACTCTACTTGCTTTGCATTTCTTATTATTTTTGGTTGTTAGCCTAGCCTTTTAATGGTTGAGTCATCACTCTAGCCCCACTTTGCATTACTAACTTCCTGTGACTCTTGCAAAATACCCAAGAAATAGAAAAGAAAACAGCATTTTCTAGTGCCACAGTGCTTCTACAGATCCCTTTGAGAACCTCATGGGAAAGGTTATAGACCCTTTCCCCCAAGAAATGCACAAATGCATAAACAAAACTTGGCAAGAACTTCATGGAGGTCATGGACCTCAGGAAGTCAGTGGATCCAAGTTAAGTGTCCTGATCTGATGGAAAGAAAAGGACAGGTTCATTTGGCCCAGTTTCCCATCCCCCCTCTACCTGGGATGAGTGTCCTCTTCAACAGAGTGCGAAGCTTCAAGAGGGATGCACATGGAGCACTGAGGGAGAGAGGGGACACCTGCCCAGTCAGACAAATCAGCTAAATAATCCTGACAAGCAATGGAGTGACAGATGTTGCTGAGGCTGCCCCCACCAACCCCTTTATACTCCCCAGAATATGCTGTCATTTCCTTCCCAAGTGCTGGTTTAAGCAGAAACAGAGAGAAACATCCCTAGGACAACTACTCAACAGGACTGGCATCTAATTCAGGCTGGGTTTTCTTATTGCCTAGCATCATTCTCAAGTTCTTCCTAACCTCTGGAGAAACAACTCAGGATATTCAGATAAAACTCTAGGCCTGAGTCAATTGGTCTAAAACAAAAATCTGGATGAAACACAACAAACTAGATGTCATACTTTAAGGGCTTCCTATTTAATTTTATAAGGTATCACACCTGTCTCCACCACATCCAAAGTCTACCTTAAAAAAAACTAGACTAATAATTTTTAACTGGAATACTATGTGAAACTGGCCCTGCTGACAAACACTCTATCAACGATAAAAAAATGGAAGTGGTGATGCACTACCATGAGCAGAACTAGCATGAGGACCTTTCCAGTTTATCACAACCAAAGACCAAAGGTTAAAGATTAAAGTCCACAGAATTATACAAGCTGTAGACAGGGTAGACAGAATAACAGATTTCATCTTTTAAAAATATCCACTGAATGCCCAGTGAATATTTCATTGTAACTTTTCAAAACAGCCCAAACTGTTGAGTGCACTGAAATTTGTTTTATTTCCACACAGGTCCTGTGGGAGATAAAATAAAATCATATAAGGCAAAGTCTCTGCCAACAAATGAACAACTTAAGATTACTCACAAAGAGAAAGAAAAATCAAAATAGACAAATGAAAAACAAGTTGAAAAGGTGCAAATGATCACTTAGACTCAGGGAGGGCAAAGAATTCAATTAGATTAAAATGATTAGGGAAGAATTCACGAAAAAGACAGATAATCATCTTAAAGGAAAGTCAGGACTGGACAAAACAGACAGCAGAAGAAATTCCAGGAGAACAGCAGAGTGCCATCTAACACTTAAACAGAGAACACCACCAGGCAGAGGCTTAGGATGCATGACAGCAAGTAGATGAGTGTATCAAGAGTCAATTTTCACCCAGGAGAATGTCATTAGAAGCCCCCTCCCCACACCATACTATAGGTGTTTGTGAAAGGAAGGCCTAGTAGCACTAATACTGAATAGAGAGTTTGTAAATGAGGACCCAGGCCACAGAGTCTGAATCTTAGTCTGCATACCTCCTAGGTGATTTCCAGTCATGAAATTTATCAAAGGTTTAAAACTTGGTATTCTGTGTTACAGGAAGACAAATATATAAAGGTTATTTACAGCTTTGTTGGTCTTTCCGGTATTTGAGACAATAGATTAATTAAGTCTCCTGAAAGACAGAGACCAACTCACAGGCTACTGCCAAAAATTAAGCCAGGGGAAAAAGGTTTTATAATGCATGTAACAAAGGGCTTAAATAATTAATACATAATAAAGTCTTATAAATCAGTAAGAAACATACTTTAACAGAAAACAACTGATGTAAAAATTCTTCACAACAAATTCACTAGAAATTTAGAAATTCAGATTAAGAAAACAATTTAAAACAGACAAAACTAGAGACAGCATGAAGGAGCATGTTATAAGCATTCTAGAAAAAGAAAAGAGAATATGCAACAAGAACCTTGTGAGATTTCATACCCTTTAACTTGAAAATGCCTCTTCTTAAAATCTACTTTCACAGGCAAAGATTTGTACACAAGATCCTTTAGGAACAGACAGTGAGAAGTAATTCAGTCAAGTAACGGGCAATAGTTTCCAACCTGTTGTTCCTTTATTCTTTGTTCCTTCAATTTCCCAGTAATTTTATTAAAATATTTATAAAATGTTTCATTTTTTTTTTTTACAGTTAATGAATATTCTGGATTAGGATGAATAACCACCATAAAATGTGTCTGGTGTCAATGTCAAAAATGGCAGTGCTGGCTTAGTGGCTAATCGAACTGACTTGTTTTTTATAATTATGAACACAAATCCCTCAAATCAACCTTTACACATATATAATATATACTAGAACTATGAATAATTAGTTTTCAGATGATAAGCCTTAAATAGTATTTTGTACTTTGTATACTGTAATAGTAGGGTACAGATAATTTATATTGTGAATTGTTCATTACTAAGGTCTGGTCATTCAATCTTGCCATAAACCTTACCCCTCACATAGCTATTTAATAAAGCATGATTATTGTACAGGAACTACAAATAAGCTCTTTGACAGAATAACTCTGTTTAGCACGGAGAAGGAAAAAAAATTACATACTGTTTTTTAAAGTAACCCCAGCTGGCTAATTTAGAAAGCAATCTGGTAAACAGCCCCAATGGAACAATCTGTACAAACAAGGAGAAAACATAGAACCAACAAAACGAATGAAAAAGGGAAATTAATGGAAGGCAGAGTGAAAGAAACTACTCACCTAGCCTTTCTTTACTATTTAGAACTTTAAGATTCTTTTAATCCTATGTACACGTATTACCTTCAAATTTTATACCATAATAAGATTTCCATAATTTTTTAACTAAGGCTCTATCCTAAATTACCAGAGCAAGTTCCTAAAAATCTCAGACAGACATACCCATTGGTTTTCTTCTATAAACATACCCTGTAGAACACAAGTGACTAACCCTCAAAGCACTTTAATGTTCTCAAAAGTATGCTGCCTTTCTCATTTGTATTAACCACCCTCCGTGACATCTTAATTGTGAAACACTTTTTGCACACCCAAATATACATACCATCTTCCTATACAACTTAAAGCCACTCATTGGGTATCATTATATATATCCTTTTGCATCCCCCTCCCTTTTGTGATGAAGAGGTTTTTAAGGATTTTAGGACATTATGCATAGACAGTACCAAGTGTTCTAGCATTGAACTACATCCCCAGAATCCTTATTTTTCATTCGCTTGCTGAGCAACTATCTGCCTCCCATCATTCCCAGTCAGATATATGAGAAACTATTTTATTCACAGCTATAGTCTCAGCACTATAGAAGCTAGCCTATAATGGCACTCTTAACTGTTTTTTGAATGAATAAACATGTTGCCTGAATTCTAAATTTGATAAAAGCTATAAAAGTAAATGACAAATTTTTAAACTGTTAGAACTTAAAATACAAGTCATTTACCAATCAGAGTCTTTAAACTGATGATGTGGTTTACAATGCCTGTTTTCTTGTGTACTACTGTGAGATCTCCTCTTCCGTTTGTGACTTCCACTGTAGCTGTCATGGCCCCAGCTTTCTCTGCCATCCCAATCAGGGCAGTGAGTTCGTTTGGAATGCCGCATCTGTTAACCAAGAGGGGGAAAAGGGTGAGCTGGAAAGCTAAAGATGGTTGTATAATTATATACAGGGCCACACAGGTTCTTACAATCTTTTTAGGTATATTTCCCAAAGCTTAGAACACATTAGTACTGCTATGAGATTGACTGATGAATGGAACTGACCTAATACTAAATGATGGGCAACAATGAGCCTTTAACACATTTTCTTTCACTACTTAGTAAAAGGAGAAATCCTCAAGTTAGTGTTTGCCTTCAAAAATACTCACTGACTTTATAATCTTTTTTGTGTTTTGAGACTGGGTTTCTCCATGTAGCCCTGGCTGTCCTGGAACTCACTCTGTAGAACAGGCTGGTCCCAAACTCAAAGAGATCTGCCTACCTTTGACACCCAAGTGCTGGTATTAAAGGCATGCATTTAAAGGATGCACCTGGCTATCCTTTTAATTTTTTTAAAAGGGTCAATTAAAATTGCTCAAGGACTTGAGAGATTAGTCAGCCAGTAATGGACATGCTGTGCAAGTATGAGGACTTCATTTCAGATCGCTCACATCCATATAAAAAGCCAGACACCATAGCACAGAACTGTAATTCCAGACCTGGAGGTGAGGGTGGGGCATACAGATTCCTGAAACTCATTGGCTAGTCAGTCTAGCCTAACTGGCAAGTATCAGGTTCAATGAGAGACCTTGCCTCAAAAATAATATAAGAGACATGGACACACTCATGTTGACCTCTGGCCCATACACGAACCAGAATGCACATATGCATCCCTGACACACAAAACAGTTCAAGCATAGACTAAGTATAGACAGAATTATTTCATTATCTTCTACTTATGCTGATGTTTTAATTAGGTCACTCTTATGTTAACAATTTTACCAACTGAGCTATACTCTCAGCCTCTGAATTTGGATTTTAAAAGTCAAGACTGAAATGACTAAAGAAAAGCACCCACATTATATTTATGGCTAGCTCACCCCAATAGTATCACAAATGTTCTTCAGCCTGGCAAAGCATAATACAAACAATTAAAAGAGAATCATGGAAGTGACTGGTTTAAAGGTAAACAGCCTTTTATTAATGAGGCTTCTTTTTCCTTAAACTCTGTAGAGTTCCTTTCTCTAAATGCCAGAATTAGACCAATCTTTAAACTGGGACTTGGCCAGTGATATCAGATAATGGTAACAATGCTCAGACTTCATTTACAACTTCCGTGTACAGCTTGTATTCTCCCAGGCTCAGTATCTAACATTTATCCTTTTTGCTTGTGTCTAAATGTTGCATGCCTTATAATGAGGCCAATGGACAATTTGCCAAAATTAGTTCTCTCTGTTCACCACATGGGTCTCTGAGATCAAAGGTATGCACCTTTACTCACTTAACCACCCAGTTTCCCAAAGCAGTTTTTAAAAGATTAATTTTATTTTTAGTGGGGGGAAAGCTGCACATGACTGCAATTGTTCACAGAAGCCACAAGAGGGCACAGGATTCTCAGGTCCTTTACAAAAGCAGTACACACTCCTAAATCTCTGCGCTGTCTTTGCAGTTCCAGTAAAAATGTTACTGCTAAGCAGGGTTTAAATGGTTTGTGTGTATTGGGACGGGGATAGGATGGAACAGGACCACAGCTTAGCAAAGGGGCTGAATAAAGCCCCAATGGAGCAAAACCAACTTAGTTAATCACCTTCAGTTTGCCTAAACGACTGAAAAATATGCTAACAAAAGCTATTAAACTCCAGGCTTGGAAAGAAGGCAGTTTCTGTTCTTGCCTCCAAGGCGTTCCTAAGAAATGATGTGCATCACACCACAGGGTGTGATATCCATATTCTTTTTTTTGTCTTGACTACGGAGGATGTAATGGGAGGCGGGGGGTGGTAGTGGTGGTGATGGTTCTGAATTGCTAGGCAAGGACTCTACCACTGATCTGTATCCCCTGTCCAAATATCAGTAAATCCTATTCTCTTTCTTTTAGTTCTGAGCCGCCTTTCAGGCATCTTTCTGATAATGCGGCTTCTCTTTTAGCTCAGTTAAAAAAAGCAAGTACAGGTCGGGTGGTGGTAGTGCACAGCTTTAATCCCAGCACTCGGGAGGCAGAGGCAGGTGGATCTCTGGGAGTTCGAGGCCAGCCTGGTCTAGAAGAGTTAGTTCCAGGACAGGAACCAAAAACTACGGAGAAACCCTGTCTCGAAAATCAAAAAAAAAAAAAAAAAAAAAAAAGCAAGTACAGGTTAAGTCACCCCCTCCTCCTAAATTCTTGCTAGTTGCCTCAATAAAAGTAAGGCAAGCATTCCCTTTGATATATAGTCATTTCAATACGGCAAAGTAAAATAAGCACTACAAATTTACTTATGGCAAATGTCAAAACTCAACTTTCTTCAAAAAAGCACTCTTTCTATTTTTACTGGTATTCTGCTGACCCATTCCTTCTATTATCAAAATTGGGTCTGATTAAGCCTTTTTTTTTTTTCTGTTTCTTTGGGAATTGAATTCCGAATCTCAAGCACTAGGCTACTAAGCACTCTTAAGTAACAGCAGGCAAATTTACAGCTTCTGATGACTCATCATTACGACTGTCCATTAAGTAGGGTTTCACAAGACTTATTTATGTGCTTGTTTCAGTTCCCTCCTCCCCCTTAGATTTCACCCTGCCACACCAGTTTACCGAATTGAGACAGAATTCTCAAATGATATTAACACGCGAACATTAAAATTAAAAGAAATTCCTCGTGAGAGCCCAAGAGCTGTATTCCTTTATTTAGCTAGGTTTATTATTTAAAATTCAGCAGTTGGTCCCAGTCCCGACCACTCCCGCTGAATATCTCCCACCACTGCTTTATCTCCAGCGAAGTTCAGAACTAATTTTCTTAGGTGTGGAGGCACATGCCATGGTGGACGCAGAGGCAGGCTGAGCTCTGAGACAGTGGGTCCGATGACAGTCTACTTCGCAGAGTACCACCTTGTCTCAAACCAATAAAGAAATCTTTACTTATAAGGCAAAGTGAAAGATTTTTGGGCTCATATATGTATAAAGAGTTCCTTCTCATACACGGGAAGGAAAGCTACCTCAAAATATTACACCATCTCTAATACTTAAAGAAAAACGGCTACATGCTAGAATCTTGGTGTCTTTCAATAGAATAACACAATGGAACCAATATGCATATACCCATATTGGAAATACGATTCTCCACCACCCTCTTAAAGACCGTATGGTATCTGGCTGCATTTTCTAAGTGGGGACAAGGGGCACTCTGGTGCTTGCTCACAGCTGGGTCAAGCAGCGGCAGCGACAGAAGACAGGTGACTACCGGCCCACGGGGTTTGGAGGGCTGACCACTCCACCAAAGGGCTGTCACAGCGTAAAGGGCACCGTTCGTTCTCGGCAACCTTAGTACGGGGGAGAGGCGGCTACAACAACCAACAAACAAACAGGCTGGGCGTGGCGATGCCCGCCTTTAACCAGGCCGCTCGGGAGGCAGAGGCAGGGGGATCTTCGGAGTCCCAGGGCAGCCTGGTCTCCACGGCGAGTTCCAGGGCTGGCAGGGAGACATCTTCGGGGAGTTAAGAACCAAACCCAAACCCCGCTGCCCCAAGGGCGGACGGACCTTCCCTCCCAAGCGTGTTCCTCGAAGCTGGAGGTGAGCTCCAGCCACCGGGATCGCCGCAGTGCCCGCCCCACCACCCCCCGGGCAGCTGGCCAGGGCCTTTGGCGCAGACCGGCAGGGCGAACGGCGGACTCTGGGGAAGCCTCCAGTTCCGCACACTGCCAGGGCCGCCGAGAGGAGCGAGGAGGGGTGCGGGCGACCCGACTCCCGGAGACACCAGCGCCGGGGACGTGCCCCGCCAACGTCTCCCCATCGGCTCCCACCACGGCCGGTCAGCACCCTCGGGCGAACCCAGCACTCGTGGGCCGCGACTTCAGCGGCGAAACCGCAGCAGCTCGGGTGTTGTCGCCGCCGGCTGAGCGGCGCCCCGCAAGACAGCCACGAGCGCCGAGGCCCAAAGCCCGTTCTTTCCTCAGCCACCTAGCTCCGCGAGGCCCTGCCCGCCTTACCTCCGCAAAAGCGAAAGGCCTGTTGGCCGAGAAATGTCGCCGAACCGCCGTCGTCGCTCTCCAGCCGCGGCTGCGACAAACACCGACAAAATGGCGTCCGCGCAGTCACCCCACAACCTCCTCAGGTGGATCTAGCGCCACCTACGCCGAGCAAGCGCGCATGCGTCACGGAACCTCGGGCCCGCCCACAGATTTCGCAAGGGGGCGGGCTCTGTGACGTCAGGAAGGGCGTGATCGTCCACATCGCGGCTGCGCGGCGCGGAAGGTACTTGAAGGAGGAGATTCTGTCAAGCTGTATCTGGGAGACCACCCTAACTCTATGGCGCGTGCCAGCCTCTTAAAGAAATTTTTTCTGGACGTGGCCGCCCTGGGCAGAGCCAACCTCTGACCCTTTCCCTTCATCCTCAAGTGGGACACCCAGGGGACTCGGCCTGCCAGTCATCGCTGAACTTTTCCCGGACTTCAGCCCCAGGCAGAGCCATTAGAGCATAGAGTCTCCAGAGGCTCAGTGCCAGGTCCAAGCTGATGGAGCCAGGGCAGCTCAGTGACCAGGATATGTTAGTCACCTGGCGCTTCCGCTCTAAACTGGATTTGGAGAAGTTTATCTGAATATGTCTCTAAAAACAAGCTTAGGAGGGGCTTACTTTCGGGGCATTCACCCCTCAGCCTGCAAAGCAAAAGGAATGGGGAAGTTTCTCCTGAGACTTCTGAAGGCAGTGGGGTGGAGGTGACGCCTGCTTTTAATCCCAGCACTCAGCAGGCGGAGAGGCAGGTGGATCTCAATGTGTTCCAGGCCCGCCTGGTCTATGAAGAGTTCCAGGACAGCCAGGGCTGTTACACAGAAAAACAAAACAAAACAAAAAAAAAAAAAAAGAGAGAGATATTTTTTCTGATCGTGGTAGCTTCATCCCTTTCTATTATAGATACTGGACAAAATGACATTTGTCGTCAGAAGACAATTTTAATTTCCAAGAACTGGACTTTTATGCCACAGGCCTGTAATCCCAGCATTTGGGAGTTTTTGGCAGAAGAATCAGGAGTTCTAGGTCATCCTGGGCTACATAAGTTCAAGGGTAGCCTGGGCTACATGAAATCAAAACTTAAAAATCAAAGCTGTCTGAGTATCCACCAATATCATCAATAATGCCTAACCCAGTAGGGTTGAACTTCTGGTCCTGTTTTCTACTCCCAAGAGCCAGGATCATGAGCTGCCGTGCCCAGATTAAACAAATCCTCTTTGCCCATCCATGGTCTCTTACAGTAATCTGGACAACCCTAAGGCGGTTATTAGCTCCTAATTACAGATTTAACTTCTGGAAATGCCATTTAAACCTTGGCCTTGCTAGCTCTAGCTTGTGTCTATGTTGTCACGCTGGCTCCTTCAATTCATGCATCAAAGAAAAAAAAGACTTACTTTTCTTAGTCATTTAGAGGAAAATGTCCTGAGTCCATCTTTTGGCAAGATCAAAAGGGTATGTCTGGAAAAAAAAAAACAAAACCCAAACCCTTTCAGGGTGATATGTAACTGAAGCTCTCACGATGAAACAATGAACGCTTTCACATCCAGCAAAGATGAGGCCACACCATGGGTCACAATGGGTCTCCCAGGCATCCCACACTGCCCCAAGATAGACATCACCCTAGTTTTCCCCGGGATTCCTCCTGTCTCAGCGTCCTAATCGTTGCGATCACTGGTGTGAGTCATCAGGTCTGACCCATCACTGAATGGGGCTCAGAGTCGGAGCCAGGCCACAGATGCAGGGTCCTCTTGGAAACACGTGCCAGAGGGACTTGGTCAGCCTTCAGGACTTCTCGGGATATTGACTCCAGAAGCTGCAGGAGACAAACCATTTACCAAAACTTTCATTAGGTCATGCCCAAAAGTTTACAGAGAAGGAAGAGTTCCTTGGCAGACTCAGTAATGGATTCTTAGATTATTCACCCCTCCTGTCAGAATGGAAAACTAGGAATTAAACTGGGGTCTTTATTACTTTCAGAGTCCAGCGATGGAATGAAGCTAATCTCTTAAAGTCACCGCACGTCACTCTAAGTCACTATGTGCCTCCATTAGTCTAATTAAAATACCAAGTAAAATTTAATTGAATTTATTTAGAGACTTATGGGGGTGGAGGCGATTGGTGAGCCTATGCCATGGCACAAGTTTGGAGGCCAGAGGAAAACTTAGAGAAGTCAGTTCTTTCCTCCTACAACGTGGGTCCTGAGACTGTTAGTCTTGGTAGGAAGCAGCTTCGCTCATTGAGCCATCTCCTGTGTCCCTCCTGCCAATTATTTTTAATCGAACAAGATAGGTGGTGCTGGCTAAGTTAAAAAAACAAACTGAAAACAATTCTCAGTCACCAAGGTTGGTAGCACAGAGCTGTCAAACCAGCATTTGAGAAGTAAACAGTGGGGGTCATGTGAAGGTCTTCCTAGACTACATAGGAAGTTCCAAGGCAGCCAGGACTACATGACACCCTACACCCCAAAACAAAACAACTAAAGTTCGACATATGGCTTCCCCAATTCTACTTGGTGCATTTTCTCAGCATTAAAATTTATTGTCATTCTTTCATTTGGTAAAACACTTGACTTGTGTGCATGGCCCCCTAGGGACCATGGTATCAGGACTGAACAAGTAAGTAGGGAGGAGAGAGAGGCGGGTATTTCTCAGTTTCCAGCTTAACCTGCTGCTGTTTACTGAAGCAAACAAAGCATTAAAACCGTTTTCATACAGTAGGAATCTATTAGACACTTACCTGTGAATGGATTAGGGAATCAACCCCTGGCATCATCTGCAAACCAAGGAATTCCTAATTCCCGGTCTACAGATGCTTCAGTATTCTGACTGACTGAGCACCTCAGGTGAAAAGGTTACCAAGGAACATGCCAGATCTGAGATCTCAGTACCCCTTAATTGAAGAATTAGATGCCAGTTGAGTAATCACCAAGAGGGCTGAGAGCTTGGTCATCAGACGAGTCAGAGGCACACCTGCTCTCACAATTAGGAGTCCCTGTCCCCACAATGTAAACAAGGAGGAACTAGTGCAGACCACTGCAGGCCCAGTGTTGCCACTTCAGTCTTTGTGAGCCCACGCAGGCCCTGCTTAGTTGATTCAGTGGGCCCTGTTCGCATGGTGAAAGACAGCGTATGTTAAAAGGGGGGAATAGGGGAATAAAAAACAGATGAGTAAATAAATAGCTATGCCTTGAGAATCAACCTGAAACATCAGGACTCAGGATCATGAGTCATAACATCAACAGTAGGATTTGTTGGGATGGACGAGGACATGCAGGCATAGCACCTGCAGAATCTGCACAGGACACTCTGTAATGAGAGATCAGAGACTGTCCCCTTGTTTACTCCTCATTCTGAGGCCCTGTGTAGGATCCTGGGCCGCTGCCCAGGTAAGTCTCTTCTGTACTCCCGTCATGTCCTCTAGAGAGCAGCACCAGCTGGCCTGCCTTTCATGAGCACAGAGCAGAGCACACTAGGTAGGGAATCCATGCATCCCCTTTACTGCAGGCCATTATTGCACCCATTGTAGGCAAAGATGATCATCCACTTCTGTCCCTCCTCCCTTGATCTCCCAGTTGCCATCCAAACTCTTCATGGCAACAGGAGATGGATTCTCTCACACACCAAACCCAGAACTTTGTAGGAGGCCGCTTGTTGGTTCCTGGCTGCTCAGACTCCTGAAATAATCAATCAGAAACTGTATTAACTAAATCACTGCTTGGCCTGTTAGCTCTAACTTCTTATTTGCTAACTCTTACATCTTAATTTAACCCATCACCATTAATCTGTGCATCATCATGAGGTCGTAGCCTACCAGCAAAATTTCAGCGCATTTGTCTCTGGTTGAGTCTCCATGGCTTCTCTCTGACTCTGTCCTCTTTCTCCTAGCATTCAGCCTAGCTTTCCCACCTAACTAAGTTCTACTTTGCTATAGGCCAAGCCAGTTTCTTTATTCAGTAACCAATAAAAACAACACATAGACAGAAAGACATTTCACATCACCAGAATTTGATATAAATGATCCTTTTCACCATTTAACAAAGACATCTCAAATCATCAACATCCCCAAAATGCCTCAATTTCAAAGCTAAACTGGGCACCCCAAGGAAGGCAATTTTGGTGTAATGGAAATCTTTCAAATTATATTATATTTTCCACAATGCAGCCAAACAGTCACACCTCAATTGAATTTATATAGCCGATATGAATTCTCCTTGCTCCTCTCAAGAACTTGCTTTCCAGGGAGACTTTTTGCCTATTATGGTGGCCACTATCAGAACAGGGACATTCCCTGGGAGATCTAAGCATCCCCCTCCTCTTTATCTAACTTTTCTGAGTCTATGAACTGTAGATTTTCTGTTATACACTTAATGGCTAATTCCCACTTATAAATTAATACATTCCATAATAGTCTTTCTGACCCTGGGTTACCCCACTTAGGAAAAATTTTTCTAGTTCTATACAGTTCATTTTCCTGCAAATTTCATATCATTATTTTAACAGGTGAGGAATACTCTGTTGTGTAAATGGACCACATTTTCTCTATCTTTTCTTTGGTTCAGGATAGCTAGATTATTTTCAGGTTCTGGCTATTACGAATAAAGCTGCACAGAACATAGTGAACTTGTAGTGGATAGTGTCCTTTAGGGATATGCCCAAAAGTGGGATAGCTGCCCTTGAGGTCAGTTGATAATCAGTTTTCTCAGGAACTGCCATTTGATTTCTATAGCAGCCTTGGAAGGTTGCACTCCCACCGACAATGCAGGAGTATTCCCGCTGCTCCGCATACTTTCTAGTATGAGCATCACTTATGTTGTTGATCTTAGCCAATCTGACAGATTTAGATGGAATCTCAATGGAAGTTTGATTTCCTTTTCTCTGATGGCTGAGGATTTTGAACATTTCTTAAGGTTTGAACTGCTATTTGAGATTCATACATTGAGAATTCTCTGTTTAGATCTGTACCTCATTTCTAATAGATTATTTGCTTTTTTGTTATCTAATTTCTTGAATTCATTATATATTTTGGATATTAGTCCTCTATCAGATGTGGAGTTGTTAAAAATCATTTCCCGCTTTGTAGGCCACTGCTTTGTCCAAGTGACAGTCTCTTTTGCCTTATGTAAGTTTTCAGCTGCATAAGGTCTTGTATAGTAATTGTTGATATTAGTTTCTGTCCTCTGGGTCTTCCATTCAGAAAGCTGTCTTCTGTGCTAATGTGTTTGAGCATATTGCCCACTTCCTCTTCTGTCAGGTTTACAGTATCTGGGTTTTGTTGAAGTCTTTGATCCACATAGACTTGAGTTTTGTGCAGGGTGGTAGATAAGGCCCATTTGCATTCTTCTGAGTACTAACCAGTTAGAACAGCACCATCTGTTGAAGACTATGCCTCTTTACCAGTGTGTATTTCATCTTTATATAAACAATCAGGTGTCCATGGGTGTATGGGGTCCATGTCTGGATCTTTAATTTGATTCCTTTGGTCAACAAATCAGTTTTTATGCTGAAACCAAATAGATTTTGTTGCTATAGTCTGTAGTAGAACCTGAAATCTGGAATGGAGATACTTTCAGGATTATTTTAGCTATCCTGGGTTTTCATTGTTTCATTGAAATAGAGAATTGTCCTTGCATGGTCTGTAAAGAATTGTGTTGAAATTTAATGGAGATCAAACTGAATCTGTAAATTTTCTTTTGATAGGATGATCATGTATACTGTCTTAACCCTAACGAGAATGGGAGGTCTTACCAATATTTGATATTTTTATCAATATCTTTCTTCAAAGATTTTAACATTTGTAATAAATATCTTTCACTTGCTTGGTTAGATTTACCCCCAAGATATTTATATTATATGAGGCTATTGTGAAAAGTATTCTTTCTATGATTTCTTTCTTGGTCTGTTTGTCCTTTGTATGTAGGAGGAGTAATGATTTTTTGAATTAATCTTGTATCCAGCTTCTTTCCTGAAAGTGCTTATGAGCTGTAGGAGTTCACAGATAGAATTTTTAGGGTCACCTATGTGTACTAAATATCATCTGGAAATAATGACTCTTTGCATTGTTTTTTTCCCATTTATATCCACTTGATCTCCTCTGCTCTAGTCAAAACTTCCAGTACAATATTGAATAGATATGGAGAATGTGGACAACCTTGTCTTGTTTCTCATTTTAGTGAAAAGCTTAGAGGTTCTCTCCCCAATGTACTCTTGTACAATAGACTTTTCTGTAAATTGCCTTTATTTTGCTTACCTGTGTCTGTTGTATCCCTGAGTCTACAAGACTTTTGTCATGAAAGGGTGTTGGATTTTATCAAAGGACACTTGTAGTTGCATTAAATTTGTATTTTAATTAATAAAGGATCAGAAAAGTAAGACAGTCACACTGCCCAGTCTTACAAACCAGACAGTGGTGTCACACACCTTTAATCCCAGGAGCCACTCTAGCTTGCTATAGCAACCATAAATAGAATTATAAAATGGGATGAGACAGCTCTCAGTCTCTTATCTTCATTCTCTCCTTTACCAGCCTGGGGGAGGATACACTGGGCAGTGATATCTCGAAACTTTCCAAGGCAACATTTAAATCCTCAGCTCCATTCTCATGGCCATGTATATAAATACCATCTTTTGACTTGGTGTCAAGTAACTTCTTCCTTGTCAGTTTAAAACCCCAGTTGTGAAGTGTTTCAGAGACACCACCTCTTTCAGTATTTTCACAGACAGTATGCCTATGTCCTCACCCCTGCCAGGTCCTAATCCTTCAGTCATTGTTGGTTAGCTACAAACATACGGATGATTCTCAGTTTCATAATAACTGATTAAAAACAGTCTGTAAGTCTCAGTTTTTTCATCAAATACAATATGAATAGAGGATATTAGGAAAAGGAAAAGTATTAAAGTCCTAAACCAACAAGCCATGGTGGCCCAAAACTTTAATTCCATAACTGAGGACAGGGAGACAAATGAGGACCTGTTAAATCTAAACAGTGAGTTCCAGAGTGGCAAGGATTATGTAAAGATATTCTGTCTGAAAAAATATTTGAATGTTGGACCTTGTTTTTGCACAGTGTCTTGCATAATTGCTGTTGAGCCTGTGTCTTGCTGAGTAGCTTAAGATTTCCATAAATCTGGCAAATCCTCCAGCCTCAGCCATTTGAGAGGGGATTAAAGGTTCCTGGTTAAGGTTTTCTGCTCCAACCTCCACACCTAGGGAGGTGGGTCTGATTCAATCCCACCCAAGAGCTTTATAAAGGCCCAGATCTCCACCTGGTGCTCAGACTCCAGAAGCCCAGGGAGGTGCACACAGCTCTACCTCCACTCTACAGACTCTGCAGCACCAGGACACAGAGACCCAGCTTCCAGCGTCTGTGGAGCGCAGCAAACCTCTTCAGGGAAGATGCAGGTGATTTGGGTGTTCGGGGAATCCACTCTTGTGTTTTCTGGAGGATGGCCGGTATATTTCAACTCCTCTTAGAAATTTTATAGCCCGAAAGTGAGCCTCCGGCATGTGACTCTTTCCATGCGTATATGACATCATTTGGTCTTCCTAGCAAGCCTCTTGGAAGGTGCTGGACTGTGTGTATTTTAAAACCAGGGAAGTAGGGAAAACCTGGGTAACTACCTTGAACAGAATCCCATGCCACATTTTGCAGAGGTACAGACTTGTGCATTCTCCGTCTTCATGGGCTTTCTGGATTTCCCTTGGATAAGGCATCATCTCAATGCTCCAAGGCTAACCCAAACCCCACTATACATCCAAGAATGACCCTGAACTTCTGAACCAGCTTTTACTTGTTATGGAAGAGCGGGGATTATAGAATCAGCCCAAACGACCTTGCTTTCTGATTCTTTATGGCCAGTTACTTGTTCCTCGATCTTGTCTAAACCTTACTATGTTAGAAGCAAAGCAGGGACTCATGAGGAGGTCTTCATAGTGATTTCTAGCACTAGGATGATGGAAGGGAGTGTGGGAAGAGAGTAAACTGGACAGAGTGGGTGGGGTCTCTCAGAGGAGAGGTGCTTCTGTCTTTGAACGTTCCCTTCAGCTGGGAGAGAACGGAGGTTCTGTTGCATGGAAACAGTTTTAATATTTTCTTTGTATTTTCTTTCTGAGTAGAGGGAGCCAGACGGAGTCGAAAGATTATGGACCACTGAAGAATCTGATGTGGGACAGAGTGGAAAACAGGAAGGACAAGGACCCTCGGGTATTCAGAGGCAACCCCCAGTTAAAACCCAACACTTCCACCCTATGTCTTTCATGGAGACACACAGGCTTAGGCAAGAACTCAGCTGTGGACAGCTATGTCAAGGACTGACTTGTCCTCAGTGGTTCCAGGTTTCTGCCTTCTTGTACGAGACCCAAAGTGTCAGAGTTATGTGAGAGTCTCCCTGGGGGGTGAGGGAGGTGTGTTGAGTCTATGTAGGGACAATTTCCCAGCCAGTACTCAGCCCATGTGAGGCCTTTCCATTCTGTAACATATTTTCTACAACTAAAGGCACCCACCCTCTTGCAATCCATTGTACTCCTCGGTATTAAGAGCAGGGTAGTTGGTAATCTTGGGCTTGTGAGCAAGCATTTCTAATCTCTTGAGAACTGAATGAGCCACATATTGCTTCTCTCAGTGTGCAGGATGGGTCTTTAGAAAAGTTGAGATGTTTACGTTTAAGGCATCAAAAGCACTCATCACATCTCTTCTTCCATTGCAGGTACTTCCTGTCATCCATGGGCTGACTCTGAAATCAGGATCTTCCTGGAGGAGTGGGAAGGAGTTGAACGGAGAGTGGGAAACCCAGGCAGGAAGATCTTGGAGAAGAGCTGGGCGATTCGCCAGCGAATCAATGAGAGGAGGGGCCTGAAGAAGAGCTGGGAAAGCTGTGTCATCCTGCTAGATACCCTGCAGAATCTGCACAGGACACTCTGTCATGGGAGAACAGGGACCGTACCCTTGTTTTCTCCTTATTCCGAGGCCCTGTACAGGATCCTGGGCCACTCCCCAGGTTAGTCTCTTCTCTATTCCTCTGTCAAGTTGTCTAGAGACCATCATCTGTTGGCTTCTCCATCTTGACCATAGGGCAGTACACAACAGGCCACTATTACATATAGCAGACACAAGTGTCTGTCGTCTCTGTTTGTCTTCCTCTCTTACCCCAGGGGAATGGAAACTGGATATGTTCAGGGAGGACCAAGACACACCGCACAGACCATAGATAGCATAATTCAGGGAGAGTGAGAATGACATGCTTTTGAATTCTCTCCACTTTCTTTTTCTCAGTTCCTGTCTACTGTAATGTATGTGATATGCCGCTGACTTCCATGAACCACCAACATTCCAGCAACGACCCTGAGGATTATGGCATCTCTGTTCAGAGGATCCCATTGTCTATGATGTCCCAGTGGGAATCCCTGTTTTCCAGAAGGGAGACCAGGAATTAGAGCTTAACTGTTCTCAGTTCCACACCCACTTCCTGCCTGCATCCCAGCAGACCCCGGCCTCCAGCAACAGTCAAATCAATGGCTGAAAAACACCAAGATCCTCAGTGAAGACAAGTGCAGGTTCCTTGTTTCTTCTCTGAACACCTCAGGACCATGTAGCATTGTGTGTGGGCTTTTTTCTCTACCTCATAGGAGAAGAAATTGTGGTAATCAATAAAGGCCATTGAAGTAAAGCTCTCTTGTCTTGTCCTTGTCACTTGAGCAGGGTCCACAAGTAAAGAGTTGTACATCTAGGCTTTTTTTTTTACTTGGTTAACTGTGTTAAAGTTTTGCTAATTGGAAAAACTGAGGCATACAGAAAGGAAACCTGTGATATTCCATAATTGTAAACTCTGAAAGGATCAGGAAATTTTCCTGTCTTTCTTTGGACTGTATTCATTATTTTGTAAATTTCTCAGTCTTTCTGCAACTGAATTTATGGTTCAAGTTTTACTTTGAGCTAAAGTATCTTCAATTGGAAAGTTTAAGTGTCAAAGTTAACAGGGAAAAACTTGTAAAATCCTATGAAGGCTACTGTCTGGTACGGGAGAATTGTCTGTATTATGTCAATCATGTTTTAAATAAATGCTGATTGGCCAGGCAGGAAGTATAGGTGGGTCAACCAGACAGGAAGTAGAGGCAGGGCGATGAGAACAGGCGAATGCTAGGAAGGAGGAAGCCCATTCCTCCCAGTCCTGCCCAGACTACCAATAAGCAAGATGTAACCTGCTGGCTGAGAAAGGTACTGAGCTATGTGGCTAACATAGATAAGAATAATGGGCTAATATAAGCTACAAGAGCTAATAAGTAGCCTGAGCTAATGGGTCAATCAGTTTATATCTAATGCAGACTCTCTGTGTGATTTTCTTTGGGTCTACCAGCTGTGGGGAACTGGGCAGGGCAGAAACTCCAAGGAGCTGGCCCTCATGTTACAACTGTCTTTTGTTATCTGATAGAAATAGTAATAAGTAGTATATACACTATTATGTGCAGAATAAACTTTGCTGAAGCACGAAATCTCAAGGGGAGAAATTGGGATTAAACCTGAAGACCTGAAAAGCAAAGCAGCCAGCTACTGCCTGTTACCATGGCTCAACCTAAAAATTGCAAACCTTCTTCCAACAATCTTAGAATGAGACTATGTTTGAGAGCTGTTTCCTCCCGTCTTATAATCCTCTCTAAGGCTGGGATTATAGGTGCGCACCACTGGGATTAAAGGCATGTACCGTTCAGTATTTATGGCAAACTAGTGTGACGACTGGGATTAAAGGTGTGTGTTACCATTACATGGACTGTAAGGCTGACCAATGTGGCTATTTCACTCTCAGATCTTCAGGCAAGCTTTATTTATTAAAATACTATTGAAGTGACACTACAGTTTGCTCATGCTTTTATCCCAGGACCAGCCTCATGGGTCCCCAAGGTTTTACTGTCGATCAAAAGCACGAGTCAACTCTGTTTACAGACTATGGTAACTTCCTTTTCTACACTGAGGATTTCAGTACAGGTTAAAGACAGTTCTCATGCTGATATAGCTAAAACTTTTCTCTCTTTCTCATTTTTTAAAACAGCTTTTTGTAGGGGGAGGAGGTCAGTCCTCCCTCAACTGGATGTGCCATGCTTTGTTCAAGCCCATGGGAATTCTGCTCCGCTCTGAACAGGGCATAAAAAACAAGATCATTGTCATATATGTAATATTGCATTTCATTATGATGCGAGACAGGGTCACCAGTTACAAGGTTTATTCGACAGTTCTCAGAGAGAAGATAACTTAAGATTCTGTTGTCATTGATGAGGGTCTTGATGGCTCTCTCTGAGGTTGAGACTACTGAGAGAGTCTACGGTTTCCTGGGACAGAGTCGTGGGGCAGGTGTGCCACTGGCCATGAAGGGCTCTTGTTGCAGGATTGTCGCTGGTGATGAGCCCAAGTGAAGATTCAAAAGGGCATGGCACAATGCTGAAGTTGGCACGTACAGGAATTTGGAGGTACAGCAAACATGTCAAGAACTCTTGATTTTGAGGGTAAAGGAATAGACAGAGATGGATGAGACCATCAGAGCTAGTGCCAGAGGAAAGAAACAGAAAACTTATAAGCATAACCCCCACACTCTCCTTTTTCTATTCCTGTGAAATCACCAAGTTATTTCTGTTCTGAACAAGTACAAAGCCAAGTGGATATGTCTCACCAAATTAGTCCAGCCTGAAGAAGGGCAAGTTCCTCTTGCCCACGCAGGGGCAAACTATGGGTAGAAGGATTCTCATTCTTTCCTCTCTTAGAGATGTGGAATAATTGTGCCCATGGATTCCAACTCTCCTGATCCACCCTCCTCATCCAGGGAGATGGGTCTGATTCAATCACATCCAAGAGCTTTATTAAAGCCCAGATCTGCCCTTGGTTCTCAGACCCCAGAAGCCCAGGAAGGTGCACACAGCTCTACCTCCACACTCCAGACTCCATCAGAATGCAGAAAACCCAGCTTTCAAGACTCTGCAGAGCACATGAATGCTGTGGCTCCAAAATGCAGGTGATTTGGGGTAGGAGAAACAGCTCTCAATTTTTTTTTGAAAATGGCTAGTGTATTTGTTTTTTGATTCTCTTAGAAATCTGATAACCCGGAACAATCTACCTAGGCTGGAGTGGACCTGGGAAAGCAAGGTCCATGGAGTGGGAGTGGAACCAGTCCAGGGACATTTGCAGACCAGGACTGAGCCAGCGACCTAGGCCAGAGTAGACCTGAGACAGAGAACTCCACAGGAACAGGTACAGGGGAGCAACCACTGAGTGAGTGAGCCAGAGCCAGCTGAGGGTCTGAACGTGAATCTGGGACCTTCAAGGGAGTAGATCTAAGCCAGGACCTCTGTGGGTTTGGGAGTGAATCTGGGACCTCTGAGGGATTAGGCAGGAACCCAAGATTTCTGTGGGTCCAGGCATGAGTCTGGGACCTCAAAGGGAGTAGGCCTGAGCCAGTACCTCTGTGGCTCTGTGTGTTGGTCTGGGACATCAAAAGGAATAGGCAGGAATAAGAAACCTCTGCGGGTCCGAGCATGAGTCTGGAACCTCTGAGGGAGTTAGCCTGAGCCAGGTCCTCTGTAGGTCTGGATGCACACGAGCCTGGGAGCTCCAAAGGAGTTGATCTGAGCCAGAGAACTTTGTAGGACCAACTCCAAGCCAGGGACCACTGTGGAAGTAGATTCAGACCAGGATTTACAGAAACTTGTCTGAGCCAGTAACCTAGGCTAACCCAGGCCTGAGACAGCAAAATTCCAAGGGAGTGGAGCATAGCCTGGGAGTGCTGAGCGACTTCCAGAAACATGGAGTGATCAAAGGGGTTACTAGAACCGTGGCACTGACTGTACCACCAGGAACAACCATCTGAGCCTTGCATTCACTGGCACCTAGAAGATTAATCAACAGAATCACAGACAGCCCCAACCACACTTATTAGAGGAAAAGATGAGTAGAAAAGGCAAGAACACACGCAATATCACAAAGAGCAACATAACACCAGTAAAACCTAAAGACACTACAACAGCAAGACTTGAACAACTAAATATAGTTGAAGCAGAAGAAAATGACCTAAAAAATAACTTCAAGAGAATGTTTGAAACTCTTAAAGAGGAAATGAGAAATTCTCTCAAAGAAGTCAAGACCACGAGGGGTTGGTCCACCCACTGAGACAGTATGCCTGAGCTAATGAGAGCTCATCAAATCCAGCTGGACTGGGACTGAATGAGCATGGGATCAAACTGGACCCTCTGAATGTGGCTGACAATTGGGGCAGACTGAAAAGCCAATGATAATGGCACTGGGATTTGTCTCTACTGTATGTAATGGCTTTTTGGGATCCTATACTATTCAAATGCATATCTTCCTAAGCCTGGATAAAAGGGGAAGGGCCTTGGACTTCCCACAAGGCGGGATACTCTGCCCTCTCTTAGGACTGGAGGGGGAAGGGCAGAGGGTGAGTGGGGGAGCCTGGAGAAAGTGGGAGGAGGGGAGGAAGTATTGGTATTATTTATAAAGTAATAAAAATAAAATCCAAAAAAAGAAATGGAGGAAAAGACAAACAAAAAATTGGAAGGTGTCACCAAATCCTTTAAAGAAAGCCAAGAAAAAGCAATCAAACATATAAAAGAAACTATTCAAGACTTAAAAACTGAAATAGAGACAATAAAGAAAACATAAACATAGGGAATCATAGAAACAGAAATCATGAGAAAATGATCACGAACCACAAATGCAAGCATGAACAGCAGAATACAAGAGATGGCAGAGAGAATCTCAAGTGCTGAAGATACAATATAGGAAATAGACTCATCAGTCAAAGAAAACATTAGATCTAACAAAGCTTAACCCCAAATATCCAAAAAATATAGGACACCACAAAAAGGCAAACTTAAGAATAATAGGTATAGAAGAAGGAGAAATTCAACTCAAAAGCACAGAAAATATATTTAACAAAATCATAGAAGAAAACTTTTCCAACCTAAAGAAAGATATGCCTATGAAGTTACAAAAAGCTTACAGAACACCCAATAAACTGGATCAAAAAAAAGTTCCCTCACAACATAATAATCAAAACACTAAACATACAGAGTAAAGAAAGAATATTAAGAGCTGCAAAGTAAAAAGGCCAAGTAACTTATAAAGGCAGACCTTTATATGTATCAGAATTACACCTAACTTTTCATTGGTGACAATGAAAGCCAGAAGGTCATGGTCAAGTGTTATGCAGACATTAAGAGAGCACGGATGCCAGCCCAGACTACTACACCCAGCAAAACTGTCAATCACCATAGAAGGACAAACCAAAATATTTCATGACAAAATCGGATTTAACCAATATTTATCCACAAACCCAGGGCTACACAAAATAGTAGAAAAAAAAAAAAACTCCAACCCAAGGAAGCTGGTTACATAGACAAAACACAGACAATTGATGGTCTCGTAGTAGTAAATCCCAAAAAAGGGAAAGCGCACAAATTAACATCACCAACATTGAAAACTAAATTAACAGGAGATAACAATCACTGGCCATTATTATCCCTTAATATAAATGGACTCAACTCACCTATAAAAAGGCACAGGTGAACAGATTGGATAAGAATACAGAATCCATCCTTCTTCTACATACAAGAAATACACCTCAACCTCAAAGACAGATGTCGTCTCAGAATAAAGGGTTGGGAAAAATATTCCAATCAAATGAGCCTAAGAATCAACCACATGTAGCTATTCTAATATCTAACAAAATAGACTTCAAGCTAAAATCAATCAAAACAGACAAATAAGGACATTTCATATAGGTCACAGGAAAAATCCATCAAGAGGAAATCTCAATACTGAACATCTATGCCCCAAATACAAGAACACCCTCATATGTAAAAGAAACACTTCTAAAGCTTAAATCATACATTAAACCCCACACACTAAGAGTGGGAGACTTCTCTCAGCACTGGACAGGTCAGTCAGACATAAAATGAGCAGAGAAGGGAACTAACAGATGTTATGACTCAAATGGACTTAACAGACATCTATAGAATATTCCATCCAAACATAAAAGAATATACCTTCTTCTCAGCACCTCATGGAACCTTCTCAAAAATTGACTACATACTCGGTAACAAAACAAACCTCAACAAATACAAAAAAATAGGAATAACCCCATGTATCTTATCAGATCACCATGGCTTAAAACTAGAAGTCAACAGCAATAATTCCAGAAATTCCACAAACACTTGGAAATTAAACCAGTATTCACTTGGATCATCAATGGGTCAAAGAAGAAATAAAGGGAGAAATGAAAGACTTCCTAAAATTCAATGAAAATGACCACACAACTTACCCAAATTTATAGGAAACATGAATGCAGTGTTAAGAGGAAAGTTCATAGCACTAAATGCCTACACAAAGAAGCTGGAAAAATCCCATACTAGTTAATTAACATAACATTTGAAAACTTTCGAACAAAAAGAAGCAAACTCACCTAAGAGAACTAGATGGTAAGAAATAATCAAATTGAGAGCTGAAATAATCAAATTAGAAACAAAGAGAACAATACAAAGAATCAATGAGACAAAGAGTTGGTTCTTTGAGAAAATCAATAAAATAGACAAACATTTATCCAAAATTATCAAAAAGCAGAGAGAGAGAATATCCAAATTAACAAAATCAGGAATGAAAAGGGGGACATAACAACAGACACGGAGGAAATACAGAGAATCATCTCAGGCCATATTCTGAAAACCTGTCCTTCACAAAATTGGAAAACTTAAAGGAAATGGACAACTTTCTGGATAAATATCACTTACCAAAATTAAATCAAGACCAGATAAGCAAATTAAACAGACCTATTGAAAGACCCTACAGACCCCCTCCTCAGAACCCGCAGCTAGCATGCTCCCGGGAGAACGTCCTGTTTGCTTGAAAGATTCTCAGGATCAGCAGCTAGCCTGCTCTCGTGAGAGGAAAACAGGATATCTATAAGATAGGACATCTACAAAGCAGGATGACTGCAAAGTAGGATATCTATAAGATAAGAACAGGATGTCTGCTGCCAAACATCCATGCTGGGAGAGGAAAAACCATTCATGGCTCCCCCGCCTCATTCCGATAACCACGCTTCTGCTTTTGTAAACTTGCTTTTGCTGCCCTCTTTCCTATAAAAAGACCTCCTCCCAGTCTGCAGGCACACAAGTCCTCCGAAAGACTTTGCCGCCCGCAGGTACCTGTGTCTACCTAATAAACCTCTTGCGATTTGCATCCGTGTGGTCTCGGCCTGTTCCTTGGGTTCAGGGAGGTCTCCTCCTGAGGGAAGGTCCTCTTCGAGGGTCTTTCACTATAACTACTGAAGAAATTAAAACAGTCATCAAAAGTCTCCCAACCAAAATAGCCCAGGACCAGATGTTTTCAGCTCAGAATTCTACAAGATTTTCAAAGAAGAACTAATACCAATACTCCTCAAATTATTCCACACAATAGAAACAGAAGGAACATTGCCAAACTCTTTTAGGAGGCTACAATTACCCTGATATCCAAAACACAGAAAGACATTACTAGGAAAGAGAATTACTGATCAATCTCACTCGTGAACATTGATGCAAAAATACCCAATAAAATACTGGCAAATTGAATCCAAGAACACATCAGAACCATCATCCATCATGATCAAGTCAGCTTCCTCCCAGAGATGCAGGGATGGTTCAACATACCAAAATCTGTCAATGTAATCCACCATATAAACAAGCTGAAAAATAAAAACCACATGATCATCTCATTAGATGCTGAAAAAGGTTTTGACAAAACACAACATGATAAAGGTCTTGGAGAGAGCAGGGATATAAGGAACATACCTAAACATAATAAAGGCAATATACAGCAAGCCAACAGCCAACATCAAACTAAATGGAGAGAAACTCTCAGAGATTTCACTGAAATCAGGAACAAGACAAAGTTGTCCACTCTCTCCATATCTACTCAATATAGTTTTTGAGGTCCTAGCTAGAGCAGTCAGACACCAAAAGTCAGACACCAAAAGTCAAACACCAAAAGGAAATCAAGCAGATACAAATCGGAAAAGAAGTCAAACTCTCACTATTTGCTGATAATATGATAGTTTACATAAGCGACCCCAAAAATTCTACCAAGGAACTTCTACAACTCATAAACACTTTCAGTAATGTAATGGGAAAAGATCTTCACTAACTCCACATCAGAAAGATGGCTGATCTCCAAAATACACAAAGAACTCAAGAAATTGGTCATCAAGGTAACAAATAATCCAATAAAAAAATGGAGTACAGACCTAAACAGAAAACTCTCAACAGAGGACTCTAGAATGGCTGAAAGACACTTAAGGAAATGTTCAATATCCTTCGTCATCAGAGAAATGCAAATCAAAACAACTCTGAGATTCCATCTTATACCTGTAAGAATGGCCAAGATAAAAAAACACTGAAGACAACTTGTGTTGGAGAGGGTGTGTGATAAAGGGAACACTCCTGTTTTGCTGGTGGGAATGCAAACTGGTACAGCCCCTTTGGATGTCAGTTTGGTGATTTCTCAGACAATTAGGAAACAACTTTCTTTAAGACCCAGAAATACCACTTTTGGGTATATATCAAAGTAATCTCAATCGTGCCATAGGGACATGTTCTCAACCATGTTCATAGCAGCATTGTTTGTCATGGCCAGAACCTGAAAACAACCCAAACACCCCTCAACTGAAGAATGGATAGGGAAAATGTGGCGTGCGTGCGCGCGCGCGCGCGCACACACACACACACACACAAATAAGAATAAAATCTTAGTACTCGGAGGAACATTTGCCATCATCGAACAACTTTTACACTCACAACAGATTTTGTTTTGTATTTTTCCCAAGACAATTTTTTTCATTAATTATTTGGGAATTTCATACAATGCACTCTGATCACACTCAATTCCCATTCCTCCTAGGTTCATTCTCCACCCTCCCCATTCCCCACCAAAGGAAAAAAAGAGAAAACTGCACCAAGTTCAATTCGTATTACTCATATACTCACTGGAGCGTGGTCAAACTCCCAATGGCCAGCCTCCCAAAGAAAACCAAGTCTTTCCCAACCCCTCCTGCCTCCACCCCCAGCCAGAAGCCATCATCTGTGAAGAGCTCATCCTCAGCATCCCCACCACAATTTCTAAGGACTCTCTTCAATGGCTTCCTTTCCAAACCGTTTCTCTCTCTCTTTTTCTGGGGAGGGGGTGTCACAAGTCCTCAAATTCTCTCATTCTGTTAGGAGTCTGCAGTCATCAATAGCACTGCAAAAGAAGCGTCCTTGCCCATAGCAGCTGCCGGCAGCACGGTTCATGGACTTCCACGTGGTCTCCTGAAGTAGCCGGGACCACAGACATCGACCTGGCCTCTGGAGGCAGCACGGACTGTGGACATCAGCATGGTCTTCCGCGGCAGCCCTGATCTGGACACCAATATGGCCTCCTGTGGCAGCAAGGACCAAGGAGGTCTTTCGAGGAGTCTTAATCTAGAGAATGAACCATTCTTCATCCTGGATATTTTGTTGCTTAGAGTCAGGGTGATTGTGTCATTGGGCATCATGTTTGGGGACAGTACCTGCTCGAGCTCCGGGCCGCTGTAAACCACCCTGCCCTCAGTACAGGCCACTCTGCCAGTATCCTGGACATGACCATCGTGTTTGCAGCCTGTGGGCAGCAACGCAGTCAGTTGCTCTCTCGACCCCGTCCCCCCTCCGCCGGCAGCAGAGCAGGCCTTGTTAGTGGCAGCAGCAGTGGTGGCTCCATGGCTCAGGCCGGGCCTTCGAGCATAGCAGCGGTACCAGCCTAGTGGGCGACAGTGTGGTGAGGTGGGCCCCCTGGTAGCCTGAAGGGCTATCAGGAGCACTATTCTGTTCTGCTAGCTTTTTTTTTTTCGAGTTCCATGAAACACTTTTTAAAAGCACCTTCCCCTAAGACCTGCATTTTTTTTTTTAAAGTTGTTCCAGAGATACTGTGAGCTCTGACAGCGCATCCTCCACTGCTGGGTCTCCCCTCGAAACCTCTGTGGGTCTTGGGCCTCTCAGGTGCAGGTGACCGCCACCATGTTGAATTGATCACCTCTAGACAACAGATTTTGAATCCCACCTTTTGCACTTTATAGCTTTGGTTGAACATTGCTGAGTCGCCATTTCTTTTTTGTCAAAGAGGCAGCTCATACCAGAGACTCTTCTGCCTAAACAAAACAGACACTTGGCGATCTCTGTCTCACCATCTTGTGCACACTCCTGGGGCAGCGAGGGCGGTAGGCCGAAATGAACTGGCTTCTCTATGCGGAACCCTTTCACAAGGTTTTCTCCTGAAAAAACAAAGTGTTGAAAAGACTCTGGTCAGCTCGAGCTTGGCAGGCATAGCCCTGGCAGGCCTTGCCCTTCTCACCTTCCCTCTGCCTGCTAAGATCCATCAGATTACAGTCCTAAAGTTAGCCACCAAGGCCTGTTCCCTTATTTGGCCACTTCCTCCTCCTGAGGCTGACTATCAAGGTCCACTTATCAAAGTATTGAAGGCCAGCAAACAGAAGGCCCCTTTGGCTCACCTAATTAACATGCCCAATTAAAATTAAACCCTACTCCTAACACAGGGGTTCTTCCCCTTTCCCTCTATAAACCGCCGTTTGCCTATGTACCACGTCTGTCTCTTCTCTATCCAGAGGCAGTTCTTTGTTCTTTTGGGACATGTATCCCTGCATCTTTCTTTCGTTCCCTTCCCATTCTCTTTCATTCCCTGCCCTCTGTCCATCTGAGGCAAATAAATCTCCTTTGTGCTGAGACCTTGGTCCTGAGCCAATGCTTTTCCTTTCATGCTTACAAACCCATTACAATACGATGGGATGATGAAAATTGCAATCCCCATTGTTGTCCTCCTAAGGAGAACATTTCTCAAGAAGTCAGGCTCTTTCGATTAAAGACTCTTCAACAAGGTAAAGACGTGGTTTATACAGGAGAATCCCGGTTAAAGGGGTTGCACAAGGAATGGAGCCATCTGAAGACAACATTCACCTACAGGCATGAGCTTGTTTCTCTTTGGCTGTGACTGAGTGCCCCAGCCTGGGAGTCTGTGTCTGGCAGGGATGATGTGCTAAAGCAGATGCCGAGAGGATGGATGTGCTAAGCTCCTCTCCTCAGACTGTGAGGTGTAGTTCCTCTGAGGATCTATCCCTATCTACAAGCTAGGGGTATCTGGGGTAAAACTCATGACCAAGCCATCCAGGGCTCATGCCAAGTTCCTTATCTGCCACAAGACTACAGGGGCAACTCCGCACTGTTTGCAGCATATAAAGAGTCTAAAAACCTTCCTGGTTCCTTGGCTCCACGACCCAGAAGCCAATGTCCTCTCATCCCACCTATCTCCCAAATCCAGCTGTGACAGTTGGGCTGGCCTCAGGAGATGGACTCAGCTCAGCAAGACTCAGTGGAGGTGAATTGCAGTATAGGGCTCTGCTCGTCAAACCAAAGACCATCATTCAGCATCTCTTTGGGTGGTCAACATCACCTCTCCAGACACAGGGACCTGCCGCCACCACCTCAGTCTCCAAAGAAAAAGTCTGGGGGGATTTGGATCCATGAAAGACAGAATCATTTTGATAAGTGTGACACACCAAATGCGAATAAATAGGTCTCAGAGGTACTCTTATACATACGCACATACATACATGTAACTTAACCTTATGCCATGTATCCATATTGCTATCCGGAAAGAGGAGAGTGAAAAAGGAAGCATCAGTCACAGGGATGGGCGCTCTTGTCCATGGTGAGAACCTTTGAAACCTGAGGTATTTTGAGCCCACAGTGAAGGAAAGCCAGGTTTTGTACAGAGGCTGGGATTTTAAGGACTCCCTGTTTATCTGAAGACTCAAGCAGAAAAATCTTTTCAGATATTACCAGAGTGCATCAAGAGGCTTGAAACAATTTCTATTTTGAAGTTTAGGCAGTGGGGTTCAGAACCCTTTAGAGCTTCGCCCTTCCTGGAAATCAGGCACATTATCTCCCAGGTTTTTAATCAGATACAACTATAGATGCCCCCTTGTGGTTATTTGATGTAATTGTTGGAAAATAGCAATCGGTATTATACAAAGGAATACATGGCATGGCAACTTCTTTTGGCAAAATGAGTGGTCCAGAACCCAAACGAGGCTAATGAGCACATTCAGCCCAAAAGACTCTTATCCCCGAGGTAGGTGTTGTTTCTGTCTCCTCTCATTCGTAAGAGCTCTGAAATTCCCAATCTGATGAGATTAGCTAATTGGCTAATTGGTTGTTTTCTGTTCATTTGTAGCTGGAGATGGACCCTCAGGTTTTTGTGTCTACCAGTCCTATCTCTTACACTTTGAGTCCAGCCTTCCACCCGGGTGTGCAATGCTGAGCTTGGCTTTTCAAGACCACATACCAAAGTTATGTGTCACCAAAATACTCTGCATAGACTATGGGGGGGGGAAGGGAGGGAGAGGAGCAGAGACACTTGACATGCCAGGAAATGGCACAAGAGGCGTGTTATCCCAGACCGCATCCCACTTACAGGAGGCGTCAGCCTTCATTTCTTCCTTCTGTGTGGAAGGAAAGTGTGAGAAAGGAGAGAACCATCCACACAGAGGAGACGAAGATACATGATGACTGATCACAAACAACCTGTCCATCTCCTACAAAGGCTCCAGGACAGACCCACTGTCCTCCTCAGGCCCGCAGAGGATTGGAGCTCATGCCAGGAAATAGCAGCCCAAAGCATACTTTCACTGCCTGGGCTCAGCGGAAGAAAGGGGCCTTAAAAATCCAAGTAAATGCAGGCTAGAGATGCAGCTTAGCTGGTGGAGTGCTTGCCTAACTTTCACATATGCCTGGGTACCAGCCCCAGTAGGGCATAAACCAGGGTCATGGTGGTGGCACATCTGTAACCTCAGCCTTTGAGAGACAGAGGCAGGGGATCAGTTCAAAGCCATTTGTTACTAGTGAGTGTGAGGCTAGTCTGGGTTATATGACAACTTGTTTAACAAAAATCCCAGGAACTGAATCTGAAAGAAGTTAGTTTCCTTCCTAGGTGGTTTCCATAGTAACTGCCTGTGTTCAGAGGGAGGCAGCTGGAGAATGACAGTCAGTCTTCCCTACACATGTTCAGAGAATAACAGGGCCTTACCTAAACTGCCACAAACACAACTGACCGCTATTAGACCTACCTAAAGAACCCAATGCCTGTTTCTCTTCTGTGGGAGCAGTCTTCTGGTATTGTCTACAGTATCCAGACTCTCTGTGTATTTTTCATCTTTACGTGGCTTTATTTTAACCTCTATTTCTTTTATTTTTATTTTTAATTTTTGGCTTTTGAGACAGGGTTTCCCTGTATATGTTTGTTCTGGAACTCACTGTAGACCCAGGCTGTCCTTGAACTCACAGAGGTCGGCCTGCCTCTGTCTTCCAAGTCTTGGGATTAAAGGTGGGTGCCACCACACCCAACTATTCTCATTTTTTTTTTTTTAGGAATTTAACCTTTTTCTTTTCTCTCCCGAGCCTGCATATATTTTTAACACACTGTAAAACATTTAGACGTTTTCTTCATCTTTGATCTCTCTTTACTCTATATCTCTCTTTTTCTGACCACATGAGTCTTTAATTTGCTAAGCAATATAGAGAGGATTAAAGCCGTCACTTTGACGGCTAGATCCAGGCCCTTCTTTAGCTTTCTGAGGTTCCAGCCTCATGGCGGAGGTACCGGCTATAGCCATGTTTATTGCCACAACTCTATGGCGTTTCAAAGTCCCTGCCAGCAAACAAGCTGCAGCAGTGTGTTCACAAACCACAGTCAAATGCTCTGTAGCCAGAACTCTTGCCTGAAAGAGTCAGAGTTTGCACTGGCAGGACGGCCCAGAAAGCTGGCATTTTAAAACTGTGCAGCTTTTTTTTTTCCTGCTATCGCTAAAAACCAAAAAGCATGCAGTCATCTGTTCATCAACACCATTTATGTGTTTTGTGGCAGGGCCTCTTAAAAGAGCTGCAAGGTTTCATAGCTAAAGCTGAGTCAGGAAGCCTCTCTTAAATGAGGTGCATTTGCCTCTAGCAAGCAGAGCCCACCTGAGAAAATACTGCTATCAATATCTGTGCTTAACTCTATTATTTTTTGTCTAGAATTACTTCCCAAGCTTTCTCAGGCTTTATGTGGATGCAGTTGTCCACATGGGTGCCATTTGTTGTTGGGGTTTCTGTCCTGTCCGCTTCCCACAATCATTAAGTCCCAAAGAAATCACACAGAGGTCTACACTATTTATAAACTGATTGGCCCATTAGATCAGGCTTCTTATTTACTCTTTTTGAAATTTATTTATTTATTTATTTATTTATTTATTATACAGTATTCTGTCTGCTTGTAGGCCTGCAGGCCAGAAGAGGGCACCAGACCTCATTACAGATGGTTGTGAGCCACCATGTGGTTGCTGGGAATTGAACTCAGGACCCTTGGAAGAGTGGGCAATGCTCTTAACCACTGAGCCATCTCTCCAGCCCTTCTTATTTACTCTTATAACTTGTATTAACCCATTATTCTTATCTCTGCTAGCCATGTAGCACAGAACCTTATTCAGCGAGGCAGTATATCTTGCTTTTTCTATGGCTGGGTCAGGACTGCAGAACCAGCTTTCTTCTTCCCAGAATTCTCCTGTTCTCATTGCTCTGCCTCTGCTTCCTGCCTGGTTGTCCCACCTATACTTCTTGCCTGGCTACTGGCCAATCAGCATTTATTTAAAATATAATACAGACCTTGTCCCACAGCAATCAGTGGTCATTTCAAACATGGTTTTAAGTTTCAAAGTATGAATCTAATTAGTCTTAATCAATAAATACTCAGAGTCAGATATTAGAATAAAAGCTGAAAGATCAGAGAAGCAGAGTAGCAGCCACAATCCCTTCTTACCTCTACAAAATTGAATCCTCAGACTGAATGGAGGTATACTATCTCTACAAATCCTCAGACCGAATGGGGTGATCCTATCTCTATAAACCCTCAGACTGAATGGGGGAGATCCTGTCTCTATGAATCCTCAGACTGAATAGGGGATCCAGTCTCTACCAACCTTATATTCCTGTCTCCACCTTCCTAGTGCTGGGATTAAAGGTGTGAGCCTCCCATGTGCTGGAATCAAAGCCATAAGATCTCAAGTCCCGGGATCAAAAGTGTGACCCCCTCAACCCAGCTCTAACTCTAGACTGGTTCAATCTCCTGTATCCCAGAGTGACCTTGAACTCCTGATCATCTAGCTTCTTCCTCTAAGTGCTGGTATTAAAGGTGTGTGCCACAATTGCCTGACCTCTGTGGTTAACTAGTGATTAGCTCCGTGCTCTGATCTCCGGGCAAGCTTTACTTCTCAGAACACAAACAAAATGTCATGCAACAGTTTTCACTGTTAGTTCTTGGATGATTTCACACAAGCACAGAGCACATTCTTGTTACTCCCCTTCCACCCTTCCTCACCTTCCCCTAACTGGGCGAGCTACCCCCTACTCCTGACTGGTCCCTTCTCAGATCTCACACTAGTTTTGTTGTGTGTGCCACTAAATTTCATTAGATCCAAGTTATGGTTGAATTCTTCTACGTGCTGACACCCAGTTAGATCAGCGCCATTTGCTGAAGATTATGACCTTTTTCCAGTATGTATTTATGACTTCTTTATAAAAATTCAGGTGTCCAGAGGTATGTGCATTTATGTATGAATCTTCAACTGTTTCCAGTGATCAACAAATCAATTTTTATGTTAATTTCATCTTTTTTATTACTAGAGTCTGTAGTACAAATTAAAATCAGGGACGGAGATACTTCCAGCAGTTCTTTTATGTTCGGGATTGTTTTAGTTATCCTAGTTTTTTCTTTTTAATATGAAATAGAGGATTGTCCTTGCACGGGCTTTAAAGAACTGTGTTGAAATTTTGAGGGGGATCACATCAAATCTGTAAATTTGCTTTTGGTAGAATGGCCATTTTTACTGTTGTAATCCAAGTGAGCACGGGGGGGGGGTCTTCCCAACTTCTGATATCTTTTTCAATGTATTTCATCAAAAGCGTAAACATTTTATAATATATACATTTCACTTGCTTGGTAAGAATGGCCCCGAGATATTTTGTATTGTTTGAGGCTACCGTGAGAGGTGTTGTTTCCACGATTTCTTTCTCAGTCTGTTTGTCCTTTGTATGTAGGACACTGATTTTTTATTTTGAGTTAATCTTGAATCCAGCCCCTTTTCTGATAGTGTTTATGAGCTGTAGGAGTTCCCAGATGGAATTTTTAGGGTGACCTATGTATATGAACAAAGGATGACTCTTTGACTTCTTTCTTTCTGGTTTGTATCCACTTGATCTCCAGCCAAAACTTCCAGTACTATATTAAATAGATATAGAGAGTGTGGATAGTCTTGTCTTGTTCCTCATTTTAGTGGAATATATTAGAGTTTCTCTCCATTATAGTAGACTTGCTGAAATTGCCTTTATTTTGTTTCGGTATGTCCTTTGTATCCCTGATTCTACAAGACTCTTCTCATAAGAGGATGTTAGATGTCATCAGAGGCATTTTATGTCTTTTTCTATTGAGATGATCGTGTTGTTTTTCCTTCGATTATTTATGGGGTGAACATCATTTACTGGTATTTGTATGTTGAATCAAACCTGCACCTCTGGGATGAAGCCTATCTACTAATGGCAGGTGATCTTTTTGCTGCGTTCTTGGAAATGGTTGTCAAGTATTTCATTGAGTGTTTTTGCAGCCAATTTCATAAATGAAATTGCTCTGGAATTTTTTTGAGCCATCGTCTAGTTTGGAATAGGGTAACTGTAGCTCAAAAAATGAATTGGGCAATGTTCCTTCTGTTCCTATGTTCTGGAATCATTTGAGGAGTATTGGTATTAATTCTTATTTGAAAGTCAGGTAAATTTCTGTGCTAAATCTATCTGGCCATCGGCTTTTTGTGGGGTGGGGGAATCTTTTAATGGCTGCTTCGGTTTCACTAGGGTTATAGATTTATCTAGTAACTGGTACATATTGAGAAAGTTATCCAATTCATTTAGATTTTCAATTTTGGTGGAGTACAGGTTTATAATGTGTCTCCTTGTGATCCTCTGGATTTCTTTGGTGTATCATGTTATATTCCTCTTTTCCTTTCTGATTTTGTTAATTTGAATATTCTTTCTCTGCTATTTGTTATTATGGTTAAGGGTTTGTCTATTTTGTTGACTTTCCCAAAGAACCAAGTATTTTTTCATTAATTTTTTTGTATTTTTCTCTATTTGTATTTTATTGATTTTAACCTTCTGTTTGTTTGTTTGTTTGTTTGGGGCACAGTTTTGGCTCTACATATATAAGCACAATGGTCCTTCATGAATCCCACCCTGTTTCTTGGCTTTCTAAGTGTACATAAAGATTTTGAAGTAATTTGCTGCTCTCTGTTCAGAAATAAGTATATATAATATAAAAGCTGCTTGCATGCACCAGGAGTCTCCATCTCTGAGCTGTGATTGGATTAAGTGATCAGCCTCTTGCAGCATTTTAGAACAGTCTTCAATCCTGATCTACAGATGCTGGATCATTGTCACCCAACGGGAAACTCTGGTTGCGAAGTTTATCAGAGAAATCACCTCTCTTTCAGCCTTTTCACTCCATGCGGTTCCCCCTTCCCAGCTCTCCACTGCCAGGCCCCAGTCCTCCAGTGATTATTGATTAGGGACAACCTTACAAACGACTGTTAGTTTCAAAATAACTGGCTAAAAACATCCTGTATGTCTCAGTTTTTCCATCAAATTCAAGATGAATTGAGAATACTAGGAAAACTGTTCAATATATTAAATCAACAAGCCATGATGACCAACACTTTTAATCCCAGAGCTGGAGACTGGGAGCAAAAGCAGGACCTGTTGCATTTAAATAGTGAATTCCAGTATGGCCAGAATTATGTAGATATACAGGCTCAAAAATGATATTTGAGTGCTGGACCTTGTTTGTAAACAGTGCATTGGATGTTTTCTGTTGAGCCTGTATCTTGCTGAGAAGCCCAAGAGTTCCAGAAATCTGGGAAATGCTCCAGTCTCAGCCACCTGAGAGGGGATTAAAGGCTCCTGGTTAAGCTATCCTGCTCCACCCTCCACACCCAGGGAGGTGGGTCTGATTCAAGCCCATCCAAGAGCTTTATAAAGACCCAGGTCTCCACTTGGCTGTCAAACTCCAGAAGCCAGGGGAAGTGCACACAGCTCTACCTCCACACTGCAGACTCTGCAGCATCAGGACACAGAGAACCCAGCTTCCAAGACTCCGTGGAGCACAACAAACCTCTCCGGTGAAAATGCAGGTGATTTGGGGGTTGGGGGAATCCACTTTTGGGTTTTCTGGAGGATGGCTGGTGTATTTCTTTTTCTATTTTTTCTCATAAATTTTACAGCCCAAAAGTGTGTCTCTGACATCTGTCTCCTTTCCATGTGTATAGGAAATCACTGGTAGTCATAGCAAGCTTCGTGGACAGTGGTGGTACTGTGTGTGTTATACTGAGGAAACTGGGCAAAACATGGTTAACTATCTTGAACATGATCTCATGTCCACAGTTTGCAGAGGTACAGACTTCTGCACTCCTTTTCTTGGGCTTTCTGGGTTTTTCTTGGCTAAGGCAGCATCTCAATGTTCCAAGGCTAGCCCAAACCCTACTATACATCCAGGAATTATCCTGGACTTCTGAACCAATCTTTGCTTATGGAAGACCTGAGATTATAGACTAATGCAATCACCCTTGTTTTGTGATTCTTTATGGACAGTTACTTGTTCCTAAACCTCTTCTAAAACCATACTGTGTTTAAAGCAGAACTTGAACTCATGAGGAGAACTTGATATGGACTTTTAGTACTAGGATGGCAGAAAGGAGTTTGGGAAGAGACTGAGCTGCACCAAGTGGGTGAGGTCTTCCCAAATAAGAGGTACTTCTGTTTTTGAATGTCCTCTTCAGCTAGGGGCTAAAGCTGAAGGCTTTGCCTGGTTACACTTTACAGACAAGTTTCCCTTAGATGAGAAGGATTTAACATCTATAGACAGATTGGGATGGAAGAGTCCAGTGTTTGCTCATGCTACATGGTGCTGGAACTTGAATCCACTCCCAACTGAGATAGAGATTTTGCTGCATGGAAACAGTTTTAATATTTTCTTTATTCATTTCTGAGCAGATGGAACCAGACCAAGTTGAGCAATTGAGAAACATCGAAGAATCGAATGTGGAACCGAGTGGGAAGCAGGAAGGACAAAGGCCCTCAGGTATTCAGAGGCAACCCCAAGTGAAAACCAAAATCTTCCATCCTATTTCTTTCTTGGAGACACACAGGCTTAGGCAAGATCTCAGCTGTGGACAGCTGTGTCAAGGACTGGCTTGTCCTCAGTGGTCCCAGGTTTCTGCCCTTCTTGCAAGAGACCCAAAGTCTCAGAGCTCTGTGAGAGTCTCCCTGGGGGGGAGATGGGTTGAGTCTATGCAGGAACAATGTTCACAGGCAGCTCTTATTCCTTGTGAGCCCTTTCCATTCTGAAATGTATTTTCTACAACTGAAGGAACCCACCTACACATGCAAGTCCTTGTACACCTTAGTTTTAAGAGCAGGGTAGTCGGTAATTTGTTGGGATTGTGAGCAAGTGTTCCTAATCTCTTGACTACTGAACAAGGACACTTCTGGCTTCTGTCAGAGTGCATGAAGGGTCCCTGGAAAAGCTGAGATGAGTGTGCTCCCAGCGTCAAAAGCACTCATCACATCCCTCCGTCCCTTGCAGGTCCTTCCTGTCACCCATGGACTGACTCTGAAATCAGGATCTTCCTGCAGGAGTGGGAAGTGGTTGAACGCAGAGTGGGAAACCCAGACAGGAAGATCTCAGAGACGAGCTGGGCTCTTTGCCTGCAACTCAATGAACGGAGAAGCCTGAAGAAGAGCTGGGAAAGCTGTGTGGACCTGTTGGTGACCCTGCAGAATCTGCACAGGTCACTCTGTAGTGGGAGACCAGGGGCCATCCCCTTGTTTTCTCCGTATTCCGAGGCCCTGTACAGGATCCTGGGCCGACCCCCAGGTTAGTCTCTTCTGTATTCCTCTGTCAAGCCCTCTATAGAGCAGCATCAGCTGGCCTGCGCTTGATGAATAGAGCAGAGCACAACAAGTAGGAATCCTCATTCCCACGGCCCATAACTGCACACAGCAAACACAATGTCTGTCCTCTCTGTCTTCCTTCCTCTGCCATCCCAGGGGAATTGAAGTTGGGCGTGTTCGAGGTGGATCGGTACACACGGGACAGATCATAGCTTAGTATGATCCAGGGACAGTGAGGGTGACATTCTTATGAAGTCTCTCCAAGAGCAAGTGCTTCTAATCTCTTGAGAAATGAATGAGGACCCGTCTGCCTTCTGTCAGAGTGCAGGAATGGTTTCTAGAAGAGCTGACATGTGCCTGCGCATGGCATCAAAGGCACTCATTACCTCCCTCCATTGCTTGCAGGTTCTTCCTGTAGCCCATGGACTGACTCTGAAATCAGGATCTTCCTGCAGGAGTGGGAAGGAGTTGAACGCAGAGTGGGAAACCCATGCAGTAAGATCCTGGAGAAGAGCTGGGCGATTCACCAGCAAATCAATGAGAGGAGGGGCCTGAAGAAGAGCTGGGAAAGCTGTGTGGACCTGTTGCTGACCCTGCAGAATCTGCACAAGATACTCTGTAATGAGAGACTAGAGGCCATACCCTTGTTCTCTCCTTACTCCGAGGCCCTGTACAGGACCCTGGGCCGACCCCCAGGTTAGTCTCTTCTGTATTCCTCTGTCAAGTCCTCTAGAGAACAGCATAAGCTGGTCTGCCCTTCATGAGCATAGAGCAGAGAAAAACAGGTCAAAAATCCCCATTCCCACAGCCCATTGTTGCGCATAGAAAATCTGAACGTCTTTCCTCTATGTTGTCCCAGAAGAATGTAAATTGGACATGTTCCAGGTGGACCAGAATATACAGGACTGATCATGGTTCAGCATGATTGAGGGAGAGTGAGGGTGCCATGCTTATGAACTCTCTCTGTTTCTTCTCCCTTCCAGGTCCTTACTGCAGTGATGGGTCTGGTATATGCCTGCCTGCCAAGAACTGTCAACCTTCCATGAATCGGCCTTTAGATTGTGGTACCACTGTTCCTTTCCCACAGCTTCAGGGGAACCCATTGTTTATGAGATCTTCGAAGAATTCCGTTTCCCAGAGGGGACCCCCTGAAGCACAGCCGTCCATTGTCATTTCCACCCCTGCCTCCTGCCTGTGATCCAGAAGACTCCCCTGTCAGGCAGCAACCTTGTTCTAATGCTGATTAGCACCAGATGCTCAGTGAAGAAACTCAGTGGCTTTTCTTGTTTCTCCTCTGAAAGCCTCAGGACCATGCAGCATCGAGGGCGTAGGCTTCTTTCTCTACTCATAAGACAATGTGAAAATCAATAAAGATCACTGAAGTAAAACTCTCCTGCCTTGTCCTTGTTCTTCAGTGGGGTCCACAAGTAAAGAGGGGCTAAGGATGGTCACTTGAGGTTCCTCTTCTGGTGCCCTGGGACCTACCCTCTCCCTTCTATCCCCCCCTGGCTCCTGGTATAAAGTCTCCTCTCCTACAAGGGCAACCTCTACTCCCCTAGATGGCTGCTCATGGCATTTTCATTTCCTGCCCTCTGGTCCTAGAACCGTTCTCAGTCTGGGACAGCCTCAAACTGCATGTAGCTGATGTTATAGGAAGCACAAAAGTTTATGCAGGCAATGGAAAAAACAGAAACTCATTCCTTTTTATTTATTGTTGTTGGTTTTTTTGTGTGTGTGTTTTTTTGTTTAAAACAGGGTTTCTCTGTAGCTTTGAAGCCTGTCCTGGAACTAGCTCTTGTAGACCAGGCTGGCCTTGAACTCACAGAGATCGACCTTGTTCTGTCTCTTGAGTGCCTGTCTCTGCTTCACAATTGCTGGGATTAAAGGCGTGAGCCACCCCTGCCCAGCTCAGAAACTCTTTCTTATATCAGGAAATATTTTTAGGATAGGAAGAAACACAGGGTGGTGTTTTGAGACTGTGCCCCATGGTCTTGCATACTTCACTGGTCATTCCACCGTCCATGGTCCTCTCTGCTAAGGTGTAGTGGCCGTGGTCTTGTTGGAACTAGTATGTCAGTAAAGGTAAACTTTGATGGTTCAAGGTCTCCTGCCATGTCCCATTGCCCTCTGTCTTGTTCCCCTGCTGTTCACGGATGGAGCTCTCCTCTGCTCTGCCACACACTCTGCCTTGGCTGCGGTTTGTTACCTGTTCCTCACTAAATCATTCCTTGGACCTAGAAGTTTTCTTTCAAGAGAGGGTACCGTTCTTATTTCTCTCGAATCTCTGCCTAATACACACTAGACATAGCTATATTCAGGCATCCAAAGAGCATCAAGACTTGCTAGGAAGCCCTGGGATTCATAATCAGAAGGGACAGGGCTTTCCTGGGACACGGGCTGCCAAGAAAGGCTGTCCTGCTAAGGGACTCCCATGCTAACTCCTTCAATGGGCCCTTGCTCAGCACATGGCCCTAGAGCAGAGCAGCAATTCCAGACCACAGAGAGCACAGTGGTAGTTCAAGGTCACCCTATGTTACTGAAGGCAAGTGTGTCAGTCTAGGGTCCCTAAAACCCTGTCTCTAAAGGAGAAGAGGACAACAGTGACCACAACTCATAAAAGGAAAACAGAAGTCTCCCTCCTTCTAGTTCACACCCGAGCTTTCTAGTTGACTCTCTCCCTTCCCCTGGGGCGTAAAGTTCCTATTATGGCTCAATGCACTCTGAACTTGCTGCTGTGTGTGAACCAGTGGTTTCCCCTCCACTGCATCACATGACATGGGTGTGGTACCCCTGTGTGTGATCTCAGCAACTGTGAGATCAAGGGAGGAGGGCTCAAGTGGACGATCATCTTTGTGTACAGTGTGAAGTGTAGGCTAGCCTGGGTGACATGAGATTCTGTCTCTGTAAACTCAAGCCAATAAAACTATACCATAAAGCAGGTGAGGGTTTGTTTACCTAACCCATGAAACCCACTGTTGTGGTCTCTGTTCAGGGCAGTTGCCCACGCCCTCCCTACGTTTCCTCTGCATTCAAGTGAACACTGTAGCAAGACCTTCCATCTGGGCAGAAGAAGCCACTGGGTGCTTCTGAGGAGCGGGGAAGCATTCAAAGCACAGGCACTGGGCCTGGTAAAAATACTGAGATCAAGTAAAGAACATCTGGGCTGGACTGCCAGACTCACAGCTGGCAGACCCAGTGCGACCTCCTCCATCGTAGGGTTCCCAGTGTCCCTCCACTCTCGCCCTGTCCACAGGCTGTGCTGTCCTGCTGTCCCCCTGTGATTCTACTGCTACCTTTTGCCCTTTATGCCTTCTGGGGAAGATGTCAGGCCCCACTTCTCCGATAACTATGGATTAGCTACAATCTTCCAGATATTCCTAAGTCACAAAATAATGGACTAAACACATTCTGTATGGTTCTGGTGCTCAGTCAAGTTCTGGATGAATTGAGGATATTTAACAATATTGTTAAATTATTGTACCAACCAGGCATGGTGGCCCACACCTTCAATCCTAGCATACGATATGGGCATAAGGGGCCTGGATAGTTGCCTCTAAAGAGTGGGTACCAGAATGACCAGGACTAGCTAAAGATATCCTGTTTCAAAATGATATTTGAATATTGGACCTTGTTTGTACATTGTGCTTTGGATATTTTCTGTTGAACCTGTGTCTTGCTGAGTAGCCTGAGCATTTCAGGAAATCCTCCTGCCTCAGCCTCCTGAGAGGGGATTAAAGGCTATTGGTTAAGCTCTGCTGCCCCAGTCTCCTCTCTCCTCCCTCCTCCCCAGGTCTATATTGTAGAGGAACTGCTGTGGAAGGGTGTGTCGTCTGCCCCACCCATGGAGAGCTTCACTGAACACTTTAAAGTGACGTGAGCAAAACCTCACCCAACATCCTCTTATTTCATGGATTCTGCATGATCTTTGAGAAGAAATAAAGCCAGGTGGATTAAAGGCACATGCCTTTAATCCCAGCATTCAGGAGGCAGAGGCAGGAGGATCTTTGTGAGTTCATTGCCAGCCTGGTCTACAGTGCTAGTTCCTGGACAGGCTCCAGAGTTACAGTAAAGTCCTGTTTCAGAAAAAAAAAAAAAAAAAAAAAGAAAGAAAGAAAAGAAAAATAAGGAAATCCAAGTAGACCACATGTGCCCAAATCTTCAGGCTTGGACATTCTATGCATATTCAGGCTTGGACAGTCTATGCATACAGAGTTTCCTGTCTAATTTTTATCCTATTTTGGAGTTTTGGTTTTCCTATTTTTGGGAAAGGTGGGTAAGAGACTGGAATGTGTACTTTCCATTTTCAGTAATTACAGATGAACTCCAGTAGCCCTGAGTCCCCAGTAGAGACTGCAGAGGTCCCCAGAGTCTGCTTAGTCAGTGTCTTTCCACCCCCACATGTTAACAGGTTCGCTCTGTGGTGCATTGTCCTGGAAACCTGAAGGCCAGGATTAGATTTAAATACCATCTCTTGTTATAGGATAAAAAGGCTGGAAAATGTTGTGGAATAATATTTTAACTATGTGAAGATGTGTTGCATTTGTTTATGCCGCAGGCTGTCACTTTAACTGTGTAAAGCTGTGTGGCTGTTGTTTATGCTGCATTTGTTTAATTAAGAAAAGATGTGTTGCATCTGGTCTACCTTGCCTGCCCAAAGCACCTGATTGCCTAATAAAAATCTCAATGGCCATAGGTAGTCAGAGAAAAGATAGGTGGGGCTGGCAGGCAGAGAGAATAAGTAGGAGGAGAATCTAGGCTCCAGGAGAAGAGAAGGGAGAGAGGAGAAAGAAGGGGACATGCCTTGGGCAAGAAGCCAGGCAGCCACCAGCCAGCCAGTCATGAGAAGCAATGAAAGTCAGATATATGGAAGGAAAGAAAATTAAAAAGCCTGAAAAATAAAGAAAAATAAAAAGGTAGATGAAGAGGAAACAGGTTAATTTAGGCTGAAAGAGCTAGCCAGAAATGAGCTTAAGGTAGGCTGAGCATTCATAGCTAATGAGAAGTCTCCATGTCATGATTTGGAAACTGGTTGGTGGTCTAAAAGAAAAAGCCTAATGAGGGATAATTAGCAAAATGTGTGTTTAGCAGGTTTAAATACAGTATATGATGGGTAGACGAGACTCTGCCTGGTTCCATGTGTAGTCAAGCACGGTCCCTCCTATAGTAACTTGGTAGTATAAATATAGTCAACGAAATAAAAGCATACAATGATGGAGGTGGGTCTTGTTATTTATCTGTTGCTTTCATTGGTTAATTAATAAAGAAAACTGCTTGGCCCTGATAGGACAGAAAATTAGGTAGGCGGAGTAGACAGAACAGAATGCTGGAAGAAAGAAGCAGATTCAGTGAGTCGCCATGATTCTCCCACTCCAGACAGACGCAGGTTAAGATCTTTCCTGTTAAGCTAGCTCGTGGCGCTACACAGAATATTAGAAATGGGTTAGATCAATATGTAAGAGCTAGCCAATAAGAGGCTGGAACTAATGGGCCAGGCAGTGTTTAAAAGAATATAGTTTCCATGTAATTATTTCGGGTAAAGCTAGCCAGGTGGCGGGACGCAGCTCTTACGCTCATATTACAACAATACAATATATTAATACCAAGAACAACAATGAAATACATATTTCTTGGGTACTCTGTGATAGTTTTACCTATGTCAGTGAGTAATAAAGAGTTGAAGGTACAGTAGACTTTCTATATCCTATAATCTCTCTCCCTCCTGCCCTTTTCCACCCTCCCTCCTCCTCTCCAGCCATCTCCCCCACCCCTAGAGAAAGATACCTACCTCTACAACTCTGTACAACTCTAAGGGTTTGAAAGAGAGAAAAGGAATCCCTACTTGTCTTTCCTGAGGATCAGAGTTGCCAACCCTGACTCAGCACAGCGGCCAGATCCTTGGATCCTCTGGGACAAAGGCAGGAGAAGGCTTGGACTGTGAAAGGATGGTGGGTTCCAGAGTGCTCATCTGGGATCCAGGGAATCCTCCCTGACATCACAGGTGATGGGTTTTCTTGGAGCTTTGCAGTAAGAATGGGGACGCTAAAATCCTAAGGCTACTGCACAGGAGACACAGGAGAAGGTAAAACCTGTTGTATATTTTGTTTGTGTTCTGAAAAATAAAGTTTGCCTGGAGATCAGAGAAGTAGAGCAGCCAGCCACTAGAGGATTATCCTCTACATAATCTCAGACCAAATGGGGGCGATTCTGTCTCTAAGAATCCTCAGACTGAATAGGGGAGATCTGTCTCCACTTGGATTATGTGCCTTTCTCCACTTCCCAATGCTGGGATCAAAGACTTGAGCCTCCAATGTGCTGGTATCAAAGGCATCAGATCCTAAGTCCTGGGATCAAAGATGTGAGCCACCACCCCCTGCTCTGTTTATCTTTTAGACAGGCTCAATCTGGTATGTACCTGGGTGGCCTTGAACTTCTGATCTTACTGCTTCCTCCCAAATACTGGGATTAAAGGTGTGTGTGCCACCACTATGTGGCATCTATGGTTAACTAGTGACTAGCTCTACCCTCTGACCTCCAGACAAGCTTTGTTTGTCTGAACACAGACAATATATCACATAACAAAACCACTGGAGGTTGAGTGCTCATGGGAAGCAGAGGTCACCAGACCCCTCATAGGGAGGACCTGCCGGGTATAAACACATTGAGATCATAATCATGAAACCCCCACTCTCCCTGAATCCAGCTAATCAACTGTCCTTCCTGTGTGTCACAGTCCACTCTGATTGAGTCCAAAATCACTCCCCTTAGGACAATAGGACACACTTTGATAATCACTGCTACTCCAGTACAGGATTCTTGTACTGAGCTGTTTATTCCAGAGACCTGGAGATTTATTCCACCTTCTCCATAACATTCAGTACCCCTTGTTTCCCTGGTAATTATCACCTTCTTCTTCTTCACTACTTAGAGCTTCCTCCACCCCAAGTCTGCTCTATCCAACCTCTTTTTGCTCAAATTCCTCCCCTCACCTTCATCCTCCAATTCAAGAGGTAGCTCCTGGTATTTGATGGGTTGTGACTAAGTCCACATCCCCACTGCCCCACTGAAGGACACCACCATCCTATCCACCAGGTGCCCTTACCTCTCTCTTTTTCTTTTCCACTGTAATCAAGAAATTGACCACAGCCCACTCCTCCATTTATTGTGTATCAATTACCATTTGATAGAGTGATTATTAGGTCACCATGAGATGTTAAATTTTTCCATCTTAGCTGCTCTATGAAATGCTAGTCTATTTGAAGGGGCTCACTTGTGGTGGAATCAATGAATTACTTTGAAGTACTTGGATTTCTGATTTATAAATTGTTATAAGGTCTCTCTTTCTCTTAGTAGTCCAGAATCTACACCCTTAGTATCTTAGGATGCAATTAAAAACAATAGTTTATCTTGTTTGATCCAGATGACACACCCATGTAGGGCAGGTCTCATTCAATCCCACAAGGCCTTTATAAGGACATGGATCCCCACATGGTCTCAGACTCCAGAAGCCACAGAAGTGAGAGCAGCTCTCCTCCCCACACTCCAGCCTCTGCTGCTCACATCAGGGCACAGAGAGCTCTGGGTCCTCACTCTGTGGAACAGTAGTAGGAAGCCAAGGATTAAACATGCAGGTGAGATGGGAAAGCCAACTATGATGTCTTTTTGTGAGGATGGCTGCATTTTTTTGTTTTTGTTTTTGTGTTTTTTTTTTTTTTGATTTTTGAAACAGGATCTTACAGGTCACCCTGGCTGTCCTGACCTTCAGGCTGTAAGCCAGGGTGGCCAACAACTTGCACTGTGATGCTCACAGCTCTGCCCCGAGAGTGCAGAGGTCACAGGTCTGAGACTCTGCTTGTTCTCGTCATTGGTCACAGGCATGGCAGAGCTTTGCTCTTCACATCAGGCCAGGCTGGACCTTGAGGGGCATCATGGCTGGTATGTAACACCCAGTGATCCCACTGACTCTGAATCCTAGGAGCTGGAACCCCAAACCCGAGTCACAAATACCCAGTTTTGTTTCTTTAAATCTATGTCTCATGTATGCTGCAAAGTTGGTCTTAAACTCCCATTGTGGGTCAGATGGCCTCAAGGACACTCCACTGTCAACCCCCTCATTCTCATTTATAGTTATGATGAGGAGATTTCCATATTTCTCCATAAGTAATTGTCTCCTTTGATAGAAATTCTCTTTTTGAGCATACGCCACCCTCGATTACCCTCCTCCTAACTTTAGGATTATGGGCATCTGATCTGGAGAACATATCTTACTTTTAGTTCTGCATGGATTTTAAGATAGAGTGTAGTGCAGACTAGGCTGGTCCCAAACTTATCATCAATCCTACCCAGTCTGAATGGAACAAGGGCTGGGATTCAGGACATCCATCATCCGGCACACACTTTGGTTGATTCCCCTTCTGTTCCTTACTTCTTTATCTCTGTATGACTTGCCATCCACAGTCCTTCTTTTTCTATTAATAAACCGCAATCTCCCTGAGGCCAGACTGTTCTAGAACTCAAGTGTCCATCTCAATGTAGTCATAAACATCTACTGGTCCCCTTCCCTCTGTCTCCCCAGGGCTGGGAATATAGTCTTAAATCTGGTTATTTTTTTGAAGCTCGGTGACATGAGATAGCCCGGGGTAGGCCTATAACTCAGAACTTAGTCTAGGCTAAGGCAAAAGAGTTCTTTTCCAAACCCACCCTCTTTCAGTGCTTAAGGTTAACAAGTAAATCCAGATGTTCAGCCACTAATGTTTTATTTTTTTAAGACTCATCATATTCTATAATTCAGATTGATTCTAGCTTATGGTTTCCTTGATTCTCTCTCACAAATGCCGCCATACTATGTGTTCAGAGCGATTGCATAATCCAGTCCCTAAGAGTTGCTATGACATGAACATAATCAGAGTAGTTTACTCTATGTTGTTTCCGTTCAGAGAGCTGCAGTGGAAGACTAAGAATTCAACAGCTGCAGCGGCACTGACAGAAGAGTGGAGACCGGGACGCAGGGGAACCCTCAGGTACCAACGCCTAATGCTTATTTCTGTATGGGGAAATCATTCTGTCACTTTGCTCCTCCCCAGTTTTTGCTGTTTTCCCTAGGTCCAGGGGAGATACTACAGGGTCACTCTCGCTCACCTCAGCATACTGGGTTGTTGGTTGTCAGCCCGGTCTCTCAGGAACTGGGAATGAGTCAGGTTTTGAGCTTCAAATGGGAGGCTTCCTCGGTGGTTACTATACCCTAGAAAGTCTGCTATATTTTATGACACACCTTTTTTTTTTAATGTGGACAAAGGTGCATTCAAAATCCCGGACATAACCACAGAATTTCTTATTTCCAATAAATACATGGAACAAAGTCTCTCTGGGCTCTGCAATAATGATTCCCCCAAAATGCACAGATGAGCACGCGTTTGATATAAAATGCACAGATGAGCACGCGTTTGATATAAAATGCACACGTCACACTTCTCTGTTACTGCAGGTCATTCAGTCAGATCATGGAGTGACTTGGAAATCAGGGTCTTCCTGCAGGAGTGGGAAGTAGTTGAACAGGAAGTTGGCATCCCAGGGAGGGAGATTCACAGGAAGTCCAGAGCTGTTTCTCAAAGACTCCATCACAGGGGCCTGAAGAAGAGCTGGAGAAGCTGTTTCCTCCTGCTGCTGAGCCTGCAGGATCTGTACAGGACTCTGTGTAAGGAGAGACCAAGGAGCAGACCCTTGTTATTGCCTCATATAGAGGCTCTGCACAGGATCCTGGGCTCCAGACACCAACACAGACCCTTTGCAGGTTTGCTCTTTGACTCTTTCATCTTATATCCTAGGTAGTGGCATCCATAGGCACAAGTATTCCTCATCCCGAAGAAGAGCAAAGAATGACATGAGCACAAACCACCCACCGCTTCCCCTGCATGGGCAGGAATAACATGTCATTCCTCAGGATATACTCATTCTCGGAAGCCCACGGGATTGGTTCGAGGATTGCCCATAATATAAATAATCTTGGCAATGATGGTTCACACCATAATCCCATCATCTCTGGAGGCAGATACAGGCACAAAGCCAGATTTAGGACAGCCGTGACAACATAGATAAACCCTATCTCGAAAGAAATAAATAATCAATTAACAAAAGATAACACCCTCACACGTACACAAAAACAAACACAAACACAAAAATACCTGCAAAAGAAACAACCAACAAATCAACCAAGCAACCAAACAAATATTCATGGTGTAAGTGAGCAGGGAGTTTTATCAGAATAAAAGGAGCAAGGAGTATAATGGGGGACCTACTTATACATTCTCTGTTTTCTCAGGTCCTCTCTGTGATGGTCACACATCTCTGGCTTGATCTATACCCTCAAAATCAAGAGTTCTTGACATCTTCTGCTTGCCTCCAATTTCCCATTTGTACGAACTTGAGGACTGTGTGATTCCCTTTGGGTTCCTTCTGTCACCGCCATCAGCTGTGATAATTTCAAGAATCATTTCAAGAGGAGCTCTCCATGGCCATTGTCACACCTGGTCTGCCTCTGTCCCAGGAGACCCCAACCTCCCTCAGAAGTCCCAGAAGTCTCAGAGAACCATCCAGATCACCAGTGAAGATAGTAAAATCCCAGGCGTGTTATTTCTGAAAAACTGTGCAAGCACCTGTCATGTTGTAACCAGTTGCCCCCCTGCATACCTCATATCAGAATAAAATTTATAATTCAACGAGTGTCCAGAACCTTGTTCTTTATGTCTTATTCTTTACCTTCAATGGGACCTGTAAATGTAGTGGGGTTGAATATCTGGATTAGGCAGGAGGGTCCCCTAGCTAGGTGATCAGGAACCGGAATTTAATCCTCTCTATCAGTCTTCTGTGTGAAGGCTTCTTTTCTAGAATGGCACCTTTTACTGCCATGACAGCTGCTCAATCCCATCTCCACTCTCTCTTCTGTGGTCACAGAACTTGTGATCCCTGTGCTCATGGTTTCTGGATAAACTGACTACATAACGGCTCCATGGAATGGTAGTCATGGATATTTTGTTTGTAGATGTGAGAAAAAAGAACAGCCAATGGGAGACTTTGCTGGCTACAAGGGATGGCCAGTTCATACCAGGGTCCTTACCAGGGTCACCCTCAGAGATTCCAGGAAGTCCCCCTGCACTAGGGTTCCACACTGCCCAAGGAATACACCCAAATTCTAACTGTTTCTCTCTACACTATGTCCATCTATCCCATCTTCCCCCAATCTGATCCTCTCACCCCATCCCCACCTATCCACCTTCAAAATCTATTCTATTTCCCCTTCCCTGGGAGAGCTAAGCATCCTCCTCCTATTTATCTAACCTCTCTGAGTCTGTGATCTGTAGATTTTCTGTTATGCACTTAATGGCTAATTTCCACTTATAAATTAATACATTCCATAATAGTCTTTGTGACCCTGGCTTACCCCACTTAGGATAATTTTTCTAATTCTATACAATTTATGTACCTGCAAATTTCATATCATTTTACCAGGTGAGGAATACTCTGTTGTGTAAATGGACCACATTTTCTCCGTTCTTTGGTCCAGGTTCTGGCTATTATGAAGAAAACTGCTTAGAACATAGTGACCTTGTGGTGGATAGAGTGTCCTTTAGGGATATGCCCAAAAGTGGGATAGCTGCCCTTGAGGTCAGTTGATTCTCAATTTTCTTAGGAACTGCCGTTTAATTTCCACAGCAGCCTTGGAAGGTTGCACTCCCACCAACAATGCAGGAGTATTCCCGCTGCTCCGCATACTTTCTAGCATGACCATTACTTGTATTATTGATCTTAGTCAATTTGACAGATTTGGATGGAAACTCAGAGGAGATTTGATTTCCTTTTCCCTCATAGCTGAGGATTTTGAACATTTCTTAAGGTTTGAACAGTTATTTGAGATTCATATATTGAGAATTCTCTGTTCAGATCTGAACCCCATTTCTAATAGATTGTTTGCTTTTTTGATATCTAATTTCTTGAGTTCATTATATATTTTGGATATTAGTCCTCTATCAGTTATCGAGTTGTTAAAACTCTTTTTCCATTTTGTAGGCCACTGCTTTGTCCAACTGACAGTCTCTTTTGCCTTACCTAAGTTTTCAGCTGCATAAGGTCTTGTATAGTAATTGTTGATATTAGTTCCTGTCCTATGGGTCTGCCGTTCAGAAAGCTGTCTTCTGTGCCAATGTGTTTGAGCATATTGCCCACTTCCTCTTCTGTCAGGTTTACAGTATCTGGGTTTTGTTGAAGTCTTTGATCCATTTGAGTTTTGTGCAGGGTGGTAGATAAGGCCCTATTTGCATTTTTCTAAGTACTGACATCCAGTTAGACCAGCACCATCTGTTGAAGACTATGCCTCTTTACCAGTGTGTGTATCATCATTATATAAAAAAATCAGGTGTCCATGAGTGTATGGGTCCATGTCTGGAACTTCAATTTGATTCCTTTGGTCAACAAATCAGTTTTTATGCCGAAATCATTTGGTTTTGTTGCTATAGTCTGTAGTAGAACCTGAAATCTGGAATGGAGATACTTTCAGCAGTTCTTTTATGTTCAGGATTATTTTAGCTATCCTGGGTTTTTATTGTTTCAAATGAAATAGAGAATTGTCCTTGCATGGTCTGTAAAGAACTGTGTTGAAATTTGGATGGGGATCAAATCGAATCTGTAAATTTGCTTTGGTAGGATTATCGTGTATACTGTCTTAAGCTTAGTGAGCAGGTAAGGTTTTTTTTTTCCAATATTTGATATTTTCATCAGTATCTTTTTTCAAAGATTCTAACATTTGGAATATTTACATTTCACTTGCTGATTAGATTTACCACAAGATATTCATATTAGATGAGGCTATTGTGAAAGCTCTTATTTCTAGGATTTCTTTTGCAGTCTGTTTGTCCATTGTATGTAGGAGGACTAGTGATTTTTTTTAAATTAATCTTGTATCTAGCTTCTTTGCTAAAAGTTTTAGTGAGCTGTAGGAGTTCCCAGATAGAATTTTTAGGGTCAGAAATGTGTACTAACATATCTGCAAATAATGACTCTTTGAATTATTTTATTTTCCATTTGTATCCACTGATCTCCTCTGCTCCAGTCAAAACTTCCAGTACAATATTGAATAGAAATGGAGAGTGTGGACAACCTTGTCTTGTTCCTCATTTTAGTGGAATGGATTAGAGGTTCTCTTTCTTAATATTACTATTGTACAATAGACTTTCTGTAAATTGCCTTTATTTTGTTTAGGTATGACTGTTGTATCCCTGAGTCTACAGGACTCTTATCATGACCAGGTTCTTGATTTTATCAAAGGACATTTGTAGTTGTCTTAAATTTGTATTTTAATAAATAAACCTCTTCTGAAGATCAAAAAGTAAAACAGTCACACTAGTTAGCGTTACAAACCGGGCAGTGGTAGCACAAACTTTTAATCCTATTAGCCACAATGACACACACCTTTAATCCCAGGAGCCACACTGCTTGCTATAGCTACCAGGTGGGAGTGGTGCACTCCCTTAATACCGGAAATAGAATTATAAGATGGGGGGAGACAAGTTTCAGTCTCTCATCTTTATTCTCGCCTTCACCAGCCTGGGGGCGGAAACACAGAGCAGTGATATCTTGAAGCTTTTCCAAGACAACATTTAAATCCTCAGGTCCGTTCTCATGGCCATGTATATAAATAGCGTCCTTTGGCTTGGTGCCAAGTGACTTCATCCTTCTCAATTTGTAATCCCAGTTGAGGGGTGTATGGAAGACACCACCTCCTTCAGTATTTTCACAGATCATGCAGTTCGCTAATGTGCTCACCTGCCAGGTCCCAATCCTTCAGTCATTGTTGGCTAGCTACAAACATACAGATGATTCTTAGTCTCAAAATAACTAGCTAATAACATTCTGTAAGTCTCATTTTTTTCATCAGACACAAGATGAATGGAGGATATTAGGAAAAGTATTAAAGTACTAAATCAACAAGCCATGGTGACCCAAAACTTTAATCCCAGCCCTGGAGACAGGGAGACAAAGCAGGACCTGTTGAATCTCAATAGTGAGTTCCAGTGTGGCCAGGATTATGTGAAGATATTGTGTCTAAGAAAATGATATTTGAATGTTGGACCTTGATTTTACACAGTGCCTTGGATATTTGCTGTTGAGCCTCTGTGTTGCTGAGTAGCCTAAGTGTTCCAGAAATCTGGAAATCCTCAGGCCTCAGCCACCTGAAAGGGGATTAAAGGCTCCTGGTTGAGGTTTCTTGCTCCACCCTCCACACCCAGGGAGGTGGGTCTGACTCAGTCCCACCCAAGAGCTTTATAAAGGCTCAGCTCTCCACCTGGTGCTCAGACTCCAGAAGCCCAGGGAGGTGCACACAGCTCTACCTCCACTCTACAGACTCTGCAGCACCAGGACACAGAGACCCAGCACCAGGACACAGAGACCCAGCAAACCTCTTCAGGGAAGATGCAGGTGGTTTGGGGTTGTGGGAATCCACTCTTGTGTTCACTGGAGGATTACTGGTGTATTTCTCTTTCAAATATTCTCAGAAATTTCATACCCCAAAAGTGTGCCCCTGGCATATGACTCTTTCAAGGCATATATGACATAATTTGGTCTTCCTAGCAAGACTCTTGGAAGGTGCTGGACTATGTGCATTTTACCACCAAGGAAAAAGGGGAGAACATTACTAACTACCTTGAACAGAATCCCATGCCCACACTTTGCAGAGGTACAGACTTCTGCACTCTCCTTCTTCATGGGCTTTCTGGGTTTTCCATGGATAAGGCATCATCTCAATGCTCCAAGGCTAACCCAAACCCTACTATACATCCAAGAAGAACCTGAACTTCTAAACCAGCTTTTACTTGTTATGGAGAGCTGGGATTATAGACTCAGCCCAAATGACCTTGCTTTCTGATTCTTTATGGCCAGTTATTTGTTCCTCGATCTTGTCTAAACCTTACTATGTTAGAAGCAAAGCAGGGACTCATGAGGAAGTCTTCATAGGGATTTCTAGCACTAGAATGATGGAAGGGAGTGTGGGAAGAAAGTAAACTGGACAGAGTGGGTGGGGTCTCTCAGAGGAGAGGTGCTTCTGTCTTTGAACGTTCCCTTCAGCCGGGGGCTGATGTGCTGTTCACTGGAGGCTTTTCCTGGTTACACTTTACAGACAAGCTTTCCCTTAGGTGAGAGGATTTAACATCTCTAAGTAGATCGGGAAGGAAGAGTCCAGTGTTTTCTCATGCTGCGAGATGCTGAAACCTGAATCCACTCTCAACTGAGACAGAGATTCTGCTGCGTGGAAACAGTTTTAATATTTTCTTTATTCACTTCTGAGCAGAGGGAACCAGATGGAGTCGGAAGTTTAAGGAACACTGAAGAATCTGGTGTGGGACAGAGTGGAAATCAGGAAGGACAAAGGCCCTCAGGTATTTGATGCAACCCTCAGTTAAAAGCCAACACTTCAGCCGGGCAGTGGTGGCACACGCCTTTAATCCCAGCACTTGGGTGGATCTCTGTGAGTTTGAGACCAGCCTGGTCTACAAGAGCTAGCTCCAGTACAGGCTCCAAAGCCACAGAGAAACCCTATCTTGAAAATATGGGGGAAAAAAAGCCAACACTTCCATCCTGTTTCTTTCGTGGAGACATAAGGGCTTAGGCTAGAACTCAGCTGTGTCAAGGACTGGCTTGTCCTCGGTGGTCCCAGGTTGCTGGCCTTCCATGAGATGCTAAGTCCCAGAGTTCTGTGAGAGTCTCCCTGGGAGGGAGGTGGGTTGGGTCTATGTAGGGACAACTTTCCTAGGCAGTGCTCATCCCATGTGAACCTTTTCTATTCGGTAACATATTTTCTACAACTAAAGACACCCACCTACGCTTGCAATCCATTGTAGTCCTCGATATTAAGAACAGGGTAGCTGGTAATCGTAGGCTTGTGAGCAAGTGTTTCTAATCCCTTGAGAACTGAATGAGCCACAACTGGCTTCACTCAGTGTGCAGAATGGGTTCCTAGAAAAGTTGAGATGTTTATGTGCATGGCATCACACCCCTCCTTCCTTTGCAGTGTCTTCCTCTTACAAGTGGGCTGACTCTGAAATCCGGATCTTTCTGGAGGAGTGGGAAGAAGTTGAACGGAGTGTGGGAAACCCAGGCAGGAAGATCTTGGAGAAGAGCTGGGCGATTCGCCAGCGAATCAATGAGAGGAGGGGCCTGAAGAAGAGCTGGGAAAGCTGTGTCATCCTGCTGGATACCCTGCAGACTTTTCACAGGACACTCTGTCATGGGAGAACAGTAACTCTATCCTTGTTTTCTCGTTACTCCGAGGCCCTGTACAGGATCCTGGGCCACTCCCCAGGTTAGTCTCTTCTGTATTCTCCTGTCAAGTTGACTAGGGAGCAGCATCAGTTGGCTTGTCCTCTTGACCAGAGGGCAGTGCACAACAGGCCACTCACTATTGCATATAGCAGACACAAATGTCTGTCATCTCTGTTTGTCTGCCTCTCTTACCCAGGGGACTGGAAACTGGATATGTTCAGGGAGGACCAAGACACACTGCATAGACCATAGATAGCATAATTCAGCGAGAATGAGAATGACATGCTTTTGAACTCTCCACTTTTTTTTCCCCTCAGTTCCTGTCTACGGTAATGTGTATGGTATGCCCCTGACATCCATGAACCATCAACCTTCCAGCAACGACCCTGAGGATTATGGCATCTCTGTTCAGGGGATCCCATTGTCTATGATGTCCCAGTGGGAATCCCTGTTTTCCAGAAGGGAGACCAAGAATTAGAGCTTAGCTGTTCTCAGTGCCACACCCACTTCCTGCCTGCATCCCAGCAGACCCCGGCCTCCAGCAGCAGTCATATGAATGGCTGAAAACCACCAAGATCCTCAGTGAAGACAAGTGCAGGTTCCTTGTTTCTTCTCTGAACACCTCAGGACTGTGTAGCATTGTGTGTGGGCTTTTTTCTCTACCTCATAGGAGAAGAAATTGTGGTAATCAATAAAGGTCATTGAAGTAAAGCTCTCTTGTCTTGTCCTTGTCACTTGAGCGGGGTCCACAAGTAAAGAGTTGTACATCTAGGGTTTTTTACTTGGCTAACTGTGTTAAACTTTTGCTTATTGGATAAACTGAGTCACACAGAAAGGAGACCTGTGATAATCCCTAACTGTAAACTCTGAAATTTTCCTGTCTTTCTTTGGACTGTATTCATTATTTTGTAAAGTTCTCAATCTTTCTACAACTGAATATATTGTTCAAATTTTACTTTGAGCTAAAGGATCTTCAATCAAATCTTCAATTGGAAAGTTTAAGTGTCAACGTTAATAGGGAAATAATTGTAACATCCTAATATTATTACAGTAACTGCTTTGTTGTAAACTGATGGTAACATTAATAAGTAGTATATACACTATTCTGTGCAGAATCAACTTTGCTGAGGCACGATTAATAAAATCTCAGGGAGACAAATTGAAGACCTGAAGACCTGAAAAGCAAATCAACCAGCCACTTGCTCTTTCTTTGGCTCAGTCTGAAAATGGCAATCCTGCCTCCAGCAATCTCAGAATGACACTATGTTTGAGAGCTGTTTCCTCCCAAATTATAATTCTCTCAAGGCCTGGGATTAAAGGTGTGCACCACTAGGTTTAAAGAAGTGTACCACCCGGTTTGTATGGAAAAGTAGTGTGGCTACTGGGATTAAAGGTGTGTGTTACCATTACATGGACTGTGAGGCTGACCAATGGGGCTGTTTCACTCTCAGATCTCCAGGCAAGCTTTATTTATTAAAATACAATTGAAGTGACACTATAGTTTTCTCATACTTTTAACCCAGAACCAGCCTCATGGGTCCCCAAATTTTTACTGTCCATCTAAAGCACGAGTCAACTCTGTTTACAGACTATCGTTAACTTCCTTTTCTACACTGAGAACTTCAGTACAGGTTAAAGACAATCCTCATGCTGATATTGCTAAAACTTTTCTTTCTCATTTTAAAAATGCCTTTTTGTAGGGGGAGGAGGTCAGTCCTGCCTCAACTTCATGTGTCATGTGTTGTTGAATTCTAATTGTAAGCCATGGTGATCTGATAAGATACATGGGGTTATTCCAATTTTTTCATATCTGTTGAGGTTTGCTTTGTTAACGAGTATGTGGTCAGTTTTAGAGAAGGTTCCATGAGGTGCTGAGAAGAAGGATTTACGTTTTGATCTATTTGGACTTGAGTTTTGTGTATGATGATAGACATATATCTGTTTTTGTTCTTCTACATGTTGATATTCAGTTACGCCAACACCATTTGTTAAATATGCTTTTTTTCCATTTAATATTTTCTGCTTATTTGTCAGAAATCAAGTGTTTGAAGATGTGTGGATTGATATCCAGGTCTTCTATTTTGTTCCATTGGTCCTTCTGTCTGTTCTTATGCCAATACCAGGCTGTTTTCTGTACTGTAGCTTTGTAGTAGAGTTTGAAGTCAGGGATTATGATGCCTCCAGGAGTTCTTTTATTGTACAGCATTGTTTTGTCTATCCTGGGTTTTTTGCTTTTCCATATGAAGTTGAGTATTGTTCTTTTGAGGTCTATGAAGAATTTTGCTGGGCATTGCATTGAATCTGTAGATTGCTTTCGGTAAGACTCCCATTTTTACTATGTTAATTCTGCCTACCCAAGAACATGGGAGATCTTTCCACTTTCACATTCTCTTATGAGGAAGAGAAAGAAGCCTACACCCACAATGCACGGACCTGAGCTTTCTGATATGAGGCATGGGGGTCACTGGTTACAACATGACAGGCACTTACACAATTTTTCAGAAATAAAACGCCTGGGTTTTTATTATCTTCACTGGTGATCTGGATGGTTCTCTGAATCTGAGAGTTCTGAGGGAGGCTGGGGTCTCCTGGGACATATACCAGGTGTGATGATGACTTTGGCTTCCTACTACTGTTCCAAAGAGTGAGGACCCAGAGCTCTCTGTGCCCTGATGTGTGCAGCAGAGGCTGGAGTGTGGGGAGGAGAGCTGCTCTCACTTCTGTGGCTTCTGGAGTCTGAGACCATGTGGAGATCCATCTCCTTATAAAGGACTTGTGGGACTGAATCAGACCCGCCCTACATGGGTGTGTGGTCTGGATCAAACAAGATAAACAATAGTTTGTAATTCCATCCCAGGACTGTAAAGCCTGGGGATTTTCCAAAATTGCTTTAGAGCCTGGACCCCTTTGAGAAATCTATAGCCATTTTAAAAACCAAAAATCTCAAAGATTTCTACAAATTCATTGATTTTGCCACATGTGATGAACCCATTCAAATAGGCTACTATTTCAAAGAGCAACTAAGATTAAAAAATTTTAAACTCTCATGGTAACCTAATAAGCAATCTGTCAAAATGTAATTAATCCAAAATACTTGGAGGCGTGGGCTGTGGTCAATGTCTTGACTACGTGGGAAAGGGAAAAGAAAGAGGTAAGGGCACCTGGTGGATAGGAATGTTGGGGCCTGCAGTGGGGCAGTGAAGTTGTCTACCTGGCCACGTGCATTCTAATACAAGGCCTACCTCTTTTGTTGGGGGATGAAGATGAGGGGAGAAATTTGAACAAAAAGCGGTAGCAGACTTGGGGGTGAAGGAAGCTCCGAATAATGAAGAGGAAGAAGGTAATAACGACCAGAGAAACTAGATTACTAAAGGAGATGGAGGAGGTGGAGCAAATCGCCAGGTCTTTGGAATAAACAGCTCCGTACCAGAACCCTGTGCTGCAGGACCAGTGAATTTTAAAGTGTGTCCTCTTGCCCCAAGGGGGTTGGTTTTGGACTTGTTCACACTGGAAGGACAGTTGGTACCTGGATTCAGGCAGAGCAGAGGGCACCATGATTATGATCTCCCTGTGTCTGTGATTGGCAGGTCCTCTCTGTGAGGGAGCTGACGACTGCTGCTTTCTATGAACACTCAACTTCTGATGGTTTTGTCCTCTCTAATTATGGCATCCCTGCTCCTTCTGCAGAGCTACAGCAAATCCATTCACCTGTGATGTCAGGGAGGATTCTCTGGATCCCAGATGAGCACTCTGGAACCCACCACCCTTTCACAGTCCAAGCCTTCTCCTGCCTTTGTCCCAGAGGATCCCAGCATCTGGCAGCTGTGCTGAGTCAGGGTTGGCAACTCTGATCCTCAGGAAAGACAAGTAGGGATTCCTTTTCTCTCTTTCAAACCCTTAGAATGGTACAGGGTTGTAGTGTAGGTATCTTTCTCTAGGGGTGGGGGAGGAGGGGGGAGAGCAGGATGGAAGGAGGCTGTAGAATAGAGAAGTCTACTGTACCGTCAACTCCTTATCACTCACTGACATAGCTAAACTATCCCGGAGTGTCCAAGAAATATGTGTTTCATTGTTGTTCTTGGTATTCACATATTGTATGCATTTATTTCATTGACTGTGTTTATACTGCCAAGTTCCTACAGGAGGAACCATACTTGACTGCACATGGAACCAGACAGAGTCTCATCTACCAATCACATACTGTATTTAAACCTGCTAGACACACATTTTGCTAATTATCCCTCATTAGGCTTTTTCTTTTAGGCCACCAACCAGTTTCCAAATCATGACATGGAGACTTCTCATTAGCTATGAATGCTCAGCCTACCTTAAGCTCATTTCTGGCTAGCTCTTTCAGCCTAAATTAACCTGTTTCCTCTTCATCTACCTTTTTATTTTTCTTTATTTTTCAGGCTTTTTAATATTCTTTCCTTCCATATATCTGACTTTCATTGCTTCTCATGTCTGTCTGGCTGGTGGCTGCCTGGCATCTTGCCCAAGGCATGTCCCCTTCTTTCTCCTCTCTCCCTTCTCTTTCTCTTGTTCTCCTGGAGCCTAGATTCTCCTCCTACTTATTCTCTCTGCCTGCCAGCCCCACCTATCTTTTCTCTGACTACCTATGGCCATTGAGATTTTTATTAGGCAATCAGGTGCTTTGGACAGGCAAGGTGGACCAGATGCAACACATCTTTTCTTAATTAAACAAATGCAGCATAAACAACAGCCACACAGCTTTACACAGTTAAAGTGACAGCCTGCGGCATAAACAAATGCAACACATTTTCACATAGTTGAAATATTATTCCACAACATTTTCCAGCCTTTTTATCCTATAACAAGAGATGGTATTTAAACCTAATCCTGGCCTTCGGGTTCCAGGACAATGCACCACAGAGTGAACCTGATGACGTGTGGGGGGTGGAAAGACACTGACTAAGCAGACTCTGGGGACCTCTGCAGTCTCTACTGGGGACTCAGGGCTACTGGAGTTCATCTGTAATTACTGAAAACGGAAAGTACACATTCCAGTCTCTCACCCATCTTTCCCAAAAAATAGGAAAACCAAAACTCCAAAATAGGATAAAAATTAGACAGGAAACTCTGTATGCATAGACGGTCCAAGCCTGAAGATTTGGGCACATGTGGTCTACTTGGATTTCCTTATTTTTCTTTTCTTTTCTTTTTCTTTCTTTCTTTTTTTTTTTTTTTTTTTTTTTTTCTGAGACAGGACTTTGCTGTAACTCTGGAGCCTGTTCTGGAACTAGCACTTGTAGACCAGGCTGGCAATGAACTCACAAAGATCCTCCTGCCTCTGCCTCCTGGATGCTGGGATTAAAGGCATGTGCCTTTAATCCACCTGGCTTTATTTCTTCTCAAAGGTCATGCAGGATCCATGAAATAAGAGGATGTTGGGTGAGGTTTTGCTCAAATCACTTTAAAGTGTTCAGTGAAGCTCTCCATGGGTGGGGCAGACGACACACCCTTCCACAGCAGTTCCTCTACAATATAGACTTGGGGAGGAGGGAGGAGAGAGGAGGCTGGGGCAGCAGAGCTTAACCAGGAGCCTTTAATCCCCTCTCAGGAGGCTGAGGCAGGAGGATTTCCTGAAATGCTTAGGCTACTCAGCAAGACACAGGTTCAACAGAAAATATCCAAAGCACTATGTACAAACAAGGTCCAATATTCAAATATCATTTTGAAACAAGATATCTTTACCTAGTCCTTGTCATTCTGGTACTCACTCTTTAGAGGCAATTATCCAGGCCCCTTATGTCCATATCGTATGCTAGAATTGAAGGTGTGGGCCACCATGCCTGGTTGGTACAATAATTTAACAATATTGTTAAATATCCTCAATTCATCCAGAACTTGACTGAGCACCAGAACCATACAGAATGTGTTTAGTCCATTATTTTGTGACTTAGGAATATCTGGAAGATTGTAGCTAATCCATAGTTATCGGAGAAGTGGGGCCTAACATCTTCCCCAGAAGGCATAAAGGGCAAAAGGGAGCAGTAAAATCACAGGGGGACAGCAGGACAGCACAGTCTGTGGACAAGGCGAGAGTGGAGGGACACTGGGACCACTATGATGGAGGAAGTCGCACTGGGTCTGCCAGCTGTGGGTCTGGAAATACAGCCCAGATGTCCTTTACTTGATGTCAATATTTTTACCAGGCCCAGTTCCTGTGCTTTGAATGCTTCCCCGCTCCTCAGAAGCACCCAGTGGCTTCTTCTGCCCAGATGAAAGGTCTTGATACAGAGTTCACTTGAATGCAGAGGAAACGTAGGGAGGGCGTGGGCAACTGCCCTGAACAGAGACCACAGCAGTGGGTTTCATGGGTTAGGTAGACAAACCCTCACCTGCTTTGTGGTATAGTTTTATTGGCTTGAGTTTACAGAGACAGAATCTCATGTCATCCAGGCTAGCCTACACTTCACACTGTACACAAAGATGATCATCCACTTGAGCCCTCCTCCCTTGATCTCACAGTGGCTGAGATCACACACAGGGGTACCACACCCATGTCATGTGATGCAGTGGAGGGGAAACCACTGGTTCACACACAGCAGCAAGTTCAGAGTGCATTGAGCCATAATAGGAACTTTACACCCCAGGGGAAGGGAGAGAGTCAACTAGAAAGCTCGGGTGTGAACTGGAAGGAGGGAGACTTCTGTTTTCCTTTTATGACTTATTGTCACTGTTGTCCTCTTCTCCTTTAGAGACAGGGTTTTAGGGACGTAGACTGACACACTTGCCTTCAGTAACATAGGGTGACCTTGAACTACTGCTGTGCTCTCTGTGGTCTGGAATCGCTGCTCTGCTCTAGGGCCATGTGCTGAGCAAGGCCCCATTGAAGGAGTTAGCATGGGAGTCCCATAGCAGGACAGCCTTTCTTGGCAGCCCGTGTCCCAGGAAAGCCCTGTCCCTTCTGATTATGAATCCCAGGGCTTCCTAGCAAGTCTTGATGCTCTTTGGATGCCTGAATATAGCTATGTCTAGTGTGTATTAGGCAGAGATTCGAGAGAAATAAGAACGGTACCCTCTCTTGAAAGAAAACTTCTAGGTCCAAGGAATGATTTAGTGAGGAACAGGTAACAAACTGCAGCCAAGACAGAGTGTGTGGCAGAGCAGAGGGAGAGCTCCATCCGTGAACAGCAGGGGAACAAGACAGAGGGCAATGGGACATGGCAGGAGACCTTGAACCATCAAAGCTTACCTTTACTGACATACTAGTTCCAACAAGACCACGGCCACTGCACCTTAGCAGAGAGGACCATGGACGGTGGAATGACCAGTGAAGTATGCAAGACCATGGGGCACAGTCTCAAACCACCACCCTGTTTTTCTTCCTATCCTAAAAATATTTCCTGATGTAAGAAAGAGTTTCTGAGCTGGGCAGGGGTGACTCATGCCTTTAATCCGAGCAATAATGAAGCAGAGACAGGCACTCAAGAGGCAGAACAAGGTCGATCTCTGTGAGTTCAAGGCCAGCCTGGTCTACAAGCGCTAGTTCCAGGACAGGCTTCAAAGCTACAGAGAAACTCTGTTTTAAACAAACAAACAAAAAAAAAACACACACACACACACACAAAAACCAACAACAATAAATAAAAAGGAATGAGTTTCTGTTTTTTCCATTGCCTGCATAAACTTTTGTGCTTCCTATAACATCAGCTACATGCAGTTTGAGGCTGTCCCAGACTGAGAACGGTTCTAGGACCAGAGGGCAGGAAATGAAAATGCCATGAGCAGCCATCTAGGGGAGTAGAGGTTGCCCTTGTAGGAGAGGAGACTTTATACCAGGAGCCAGGTGGGGATAGAAGGGAGAGGGTAGGTCCCAGGCAGCAGAAGAGGAACCTCAAGTGACCATCCTTAGCCCCTCTTTACTTGTGGAACCCACTGAAGAACAAGGACAAGGCAGGAGAGTTTTACTTCAGTGATCTTTATTGATTTTCACATTGTCTTATGAGGTAGAGAAAGAAGCCTACGCCCTCAATGCTGCATTGTCCTGAGGCTTTTAGAGGAGAAACAAGAAAAGCCACTGAGTTTCTTCACTGAGCATCTGGTGCTAATCAGCATTAGAACAAGGTTGCTGCCTGACGTGGGAGTCTTCTGGATCACAGGAAGGAGGCAGGAGTGGAAATGACAATGGACGGCTGTGCTTCAGGGGGTCCCCTCTGGGAAACGGAATTCTTCGAAGACCTCATAAACAATGGGTTCCCCTGAAGCTGTGGAAAATGAACAGTGGAACCACAATCTAAAGGCCGATTCACGGAAGGTTGACAGTTCTTGGCAGGCAGGCATATACCAGACCCATCACTGCAGTAAGGACCTGGAAGGGAGAAGAAACAGAGAGAGTTCATAAGCATGGCACCCTCACTCTCCCTCAATCATGCTGAACCATGATCAGTCCTGTATATTCTGGTCCACCTGGAACATGTCTGATTTACATTCTTCTGGGACAACATAGAGGAAAGACGTTTAGATTTTCTATGGGCAACAATGGGCTGTGGGAATGGGGATTTTTGACCTGTTTTTCTCTGCTCTATGCTCATGAAGGGCAGGGCAGCTTATGCGGTTCTCTAGAGGACTTGACAGAGGAATACAGAAGAGACTAACCTGGGGGTCGGCCCAGGGTCCTGTACAGGGCCTCGGAGTAAGGAGAGAACAAGGGTATGGCCTCTAGTCTCTCATTACAGAGTATCCTGTGCAGATTCTGCAGGGTCAGCAACAGGTCCACACAGCTTTCCCAGCTCTTCTTCAGGCCCCTCCTCTCATTGATTTGCTGGTGAATCGCCCAGCTCTTCTCCAGGATCTTCCTGCATGGGTTTCCCACTCTCCGTTCAACTCCTTCCCACTCCTGCAGGAAGATCCTGATTTCAGAGTCAGTCCATGGGCTACAGGAAGAACCTGCAAGGGATGGAGGGAGGTAATGAGTGCCTTTGACGCCATGCGCAGGCACATGTCAGCTCTTCTAGAAACCATTCCTGCACTCTGACAGAAGGCAGATGGGTCCTCATTCATTTCTCAAGAGATTAGAAACACTTGCTCTTGGAGAGACTTCATAAGAATGTCACCCTCACTGTCCCTGGATCATACTAAGCTATGATCTGTCCCGTGTGTACCGATCCACCTCGAACACGCCCAACTTCAATTCCCTTGGGATAGCAGAGGAAGGAAGACAGAGAGGACAGACATTGTGTTTGCTGTGTGCAGTGATGGGCTGTTGGAATGAGGATTCCTGCTTGCTGTGCTCTGCTCTATTCATCAAATGCAGGCCAGCTGATGCTGCTCTCTAGGGGACTTGACAGAGGAATACAGAAGAGACTAACCTGGGGGTCGGCCCAGGATCCTGTACAGGGCCTCGGAATACGGAGAAAACAAGGGGATGGCCCCTGGTCTCCCACTACAGAGTGACCTGTGCAGATTCTGCAGGGTCACCAACAGGTCCACACAGCTTTCCCAGCTCTTCTTCAGGCTTCTCCGTTCATTGAGTTGCAGGCAAATAGCCCAGCTCGTCTCTGAGATCTTCCTGCCTGGAATTCCCACTCTGCGTTCAACTACTTCCCACTCCTGTAGGAAGATCCTGATTTCAGAGTCAGTCCATGGGTGACAGGAAGGACCTGCAAGGGACGGAGGGATGTGATGAGTGCTTTTGACGCTGGGAGCACGCTCATCTCAGCTTTTCCAGGGACCCTTCATGAACTCTGACAGAAGCCAGAAGTGTCCTTGTTCAGTTCTCAAGAGATTAGGAACACTTGCTCACAAGCCCAACAAATTACCAACTACCCTGCTCTTAATACTAAGGTGTTCAAGGACTTGCATGTGTAGGTGGGTTCCTTCAGTTGTAGAAAATACATTTCAGAATGGAAAGGGCTCACACGGGATAAGTGCTGCCTGTGAACATTGTTCCTGCATAGACTCAACCCACCTCCCCCCAGGGAGACTCTCACAGAACTCTGAGACTTTGGGTCTCTTGCAAGAAGGGCAGAAACCTGGGACCATTGAGGACAAGCCAGTCCTTGACACAGCTGTCCACAGCTGAGATCTTGCCTAAGCCTCTGTGTCTCCTGGAAAGAAATAGGATGGAAGATTTGGTTTTTAACAAGGGGTTGCCTCTCAATACCTGAGGGCCTTCGTCCTTCCTGCTTCCCACTCTGTTCCACATTCGATTCTTCGATGTTTCTCAATCGCTCAACTTGGTCTGGTTCCATCTGCTCAGAAATGAATAAAAAAATATTAAAACTGTTTCCATGCAGCAAACTTTCTATCTCAGTTGGATGTGGATTCAAGATCCAGCACCATGTAGCATGAGCAAACACTGGACTCTTCCATCCCAATCTGTCTATAGATGTTAAATCCTTCTCATCTAAGGGAAACTTGTCTGTAAAGTGTAACCAGGCAAAGCCTTCAGTAAATAGCACATTAGCCCTTAGCTGAAGAGGACGTTCAAAGACAGAAGCACCTCTTATTTGGGAAGATCGCACCCTCTGGGTCCAGCTCAGTTCATTCCCAAACTCCTTTCTGCCATCCTAGTACTAAAAGTCCATATCAAGTTCTCCTCGTGAGTTCAAGTTCTGCTTTAAACACAGTATGGTTTTAGAAGAGGTTGAGGAACAAGTAACTGTCCATAAAGAATCACAAAACAAGGGTGATTGCATTAGTCTATAATCTCAGGTCTTCCATAAGCAAAGGTTGGTTCGGAAGTTCAGGGTCATTCTTGGATGTATAGTAGGGTTTGGGCTAGCCTTGGAACATTGAGATGCTGCCTTAGCCAAGAAAAACCCAGAAAGCCCAAGAAGAAGGAGGGTGCAGAAGTCTATACCTCTGCAAACTGTGGACATGAGATCATGTTCAAGATAGTTAACCATGTTTTGCCCAGTTTCCTCAGTATAACACACACAGTACCACCACTGTCCACGAAGCTTGCTATGACTACCAATAATTTCCTATACACATGGAAAGGAGACAGATGTCAGAGACACACTTTTGGTCTATAAAATTTATGAGAGAAATCAAAAAAGAAATATACCAGCCATCCTCCAGATACAGAACAGTGAACTCCCCCAACCCCCAAATCACCTGCATTTTCACCGGAGAGGTTTGTTGTGCTCCACGGAGTCTTGGAAGCTGGGTTCTCTGTGTCCTGATGCTGCAGAGTCTGCAGTGTGGAGGTAGAGCTGTGTGCACTTCCCCTGGCTTCTGGAGTTTGACAGCCAAGTGGAGACCTGGGTCTTTATAAAGCTCTTGGATGGGCTTGAATCAGACCCACCTCCCTGGGTGTGGAGGGTGGAGCAGGATAGCTTAACCAGGAGCCTTAAATCCCCTCTCAGGTGGCTGAGACTGGAGCATTTCCCAGATTTCTGGAACTCTTGGGCTTCTCAGCAAGATACAGGCTCAATAGAAAACATCCAATGCACTGTTTACAAACAAGGTCCAGCACTCAAATATCATTTTTGAGCCTGTATATCTACATAATTCTGGCCATACTGGAATTCACTATTTAAATGTAACAGGTCCTGCTTTTGCTCCCAGTCTCCAGCTCTGGGATTAAAGTGTGGGTCACAATGGCTTGTTGATTAAATACTTTAAACCATTTCCTAGTATTCTCAATTCATCTTGAATTTGATGGAAAAACTGAGACATACAGGATGTTTTTAGCCAGTTATTTTGAAACTAACAGTCGTTTGTAAGGTTGCCCCTAATCAATAATCACTGGAGGACTGGGGCCTGGCAGTGGAGAGCTGGGGAGGGGGAACCGCATGGAGTGAAAAGGTTGAAAGAGAGGTGGTTTCTCTGATAAACTTCACAACCAGAGTTTCCCGTTGGGTGACAATGATCCAGCATCTGTAGATCAGGATTGAAGACTGTTCTCAAATGCTGCAAGAGGCTGATCACTTTATCCAATCACAATTCAGAAACAGAGACTCCTGGTGCATGCAAACAGCTTTTATATTATATGTACTTATTTCTGAACAGAGAAAGAGCAGCAAATTACTTCAAAATCTTTATGTACACTTAGAAAGCCAAGAAACCAGGAAGGATCCATGAAGGACCATTGTGCTTATATATGTAGAGCCAAAACTGTGTCCCAAAACAAACAAACAGACAGAAAGCTAAAATCAATAAAATACAAATAGAGAAAAATACAAAAAAATCAATGAAAAAATACTTGGTTCTTTGGGAAAGTCAACAAAATAGACAAACCCTTAGCCATAATAACTAATAGGCAGAGAGAGAATATCCAAATTAACAAAATCAGAAAGGAAAAGAGGAATATAACATGATACACCAAAGAAATCCAGAGAATCATAAGGAGACACATTACAAACCTGTACTCCACCAAAATTGAAAATCTAAATGAAATGGATAACTTTCTCAATATGAACCACTTACTAGATAAATCTATAACACTAGTGAAACTGAAGTAGCCATTAAAAGATTCCCCCACCCCACAAAAAGCCGATGGCCAGATAGATTTAGCACAGAAATTTACCTGACTTTCAAATAAGAATTAATACCAAGACTCCTCAAATGATTCCAGAACATAGAAACAGAAGGAACATTGCCCAATTCATTCTTTGAGCCACAGTTACCCTATTCCAAACTAGACAATGACTCAAAAAAATCACTTATGAACATGGTTGCAAAAACACTCAATAAAATACTTGACAACCATTTCCAAGAACACAGCAAAAAGATCATCTGCCATTATTAGATAGGCTTCATCCCAGAGGTGCAGAGTTGATTCAACATACAAATACCAGTAAATGATGTTCACCCCATAAATAATCGAAGGAAAAACAACACGATCATCTCAATAGAAAAAGACATAAAATGCCTCTGATGACATCTAACATCCTCTTATGAGAAGAGTCTTGTAGAATCAGGGATACAAAGGACATACCGAAACAAAATAAAGGCAATTTCAGCAAGTCTACTATAATGGAGAGAAACTCTAATCTATTCCACTAAAATGAGGAACAAGACAAGACTATCCACACTCTCCATATCTATTTAATATAATACTGGAAGTTTTGGCTGGAGATCAAGTGGATACAAACCAGAAAGAAAGAAGTCAGAGTCATCCTTTGTAGATGACAGTTCATATACATAGGTCACCCTAAAAATTCCATCTAGAGCTCTCTTTGCCCCATCTACTGCGAGAACGAAGACCATTCTCAGCAATCAGACGGTCGACATTCCAGAAAATGTGGACATCACTCTGAAGGGGTGCACAGTCATTGTGAAGGGCCCCAGAGGAACCCTCCAGAGGGACTTCAATCACATCAACGTAGAGCTGAGCCTTCTTGGGAAGAAGAAGAGGCTCCGGGTTGACAAATGGTGGGGCAACAGGAAGGAACTGGCCACCGTCAGAACCATCTGCAGCCACGTTCAAAACATGATCAAGGGTGTTACCGTGGGCTTCCGCTACAAGATGAGGTCTGTGTATGCTCACTTCCCCATCAACGTCGTTATTCAGGAGAATGGGTCTTTGGTTGAAATCCAAAATTTCTTGGGTGAAAAATACATCCGCAGGGTTCGTATGAGGACAGGCGTTGCTTGTTCTGTGTCTCAAGCCCAGAAGGATGAATTAATCCTTGAAGGAAATGATATTGAACTTGTTTCAAACTCAGCGGCTCTGATACAGCAGGCCACAACAGTTAAGAACAAGGATATCAGGAAGTTTTTGGATGGTATCTATGTATCTGAAAAAGGAACAGTGCAGCAGGCTGATGAGTAGACCTAAGGTACCAGTCCCAGAAACAAGCTTGGAATTTTAATACGATTTGGGGTGTCTTTTGGGACAATAAAAGACTTGTATTGAAAAAAAATTCCATCTGGGAACTCCTACAGCTCATAAACACTATCAGCAAAGGGGCTGGATCAAGATTAACTAAAAAAAAAAAAAAGAATCATCAGTGTCCTACATACAAAGAACAAACAGACTGAGAAAGAAATCGTGGAAACAACACCTTTCACGGTAGCCGCAAACAATACAAAATATCTCGGGGCCATTCTTACCAAGCAAGTGAAATGTATATATTACAAAATGTTTATGTTTTTGATGAAATACATTGAAGAAGATATCAGAAGTTGGGAAGACCCCCCCCATGCTCACTTGGATTACGACAGTAAAAATGGCCATTACCAAAAGCAAATTTACAGATTTGATGTGATCCCTATCAAAATTTCAACACAGTTCTTTAAAGACCATGCAAGGACAATTCTCTATTTCATATGAAAAAATAAAAACCCAGGATAACTAAAACAATCCTGAGCATAAAAGAACTGCTGGAAGTATCTCCAGTCTTGATTTCAATTTGTACTATAGACTCTAGTAATAAAAAAATATGAAATTAGCATAAAAATTGATTTGTTGATGACTGGAAACAATTGAAGATTCATACATAAATGCACATACCTCTGGACACCTGAATTTTTATAAAGAAGTCATAAATACATACTGGAAAAAAGTCATAATCTTCAGCAAATGGTGTTGGTAACTGTATATCAGCACATAGAAGAATTCAACCATAACTTGGATCTAATGAAATTTAGTGGCACACACAACAAAACTAGTGTGAGATCTGAGAAGGGACCAGTCAGGAATAGTGGAGTAGTTCACCCAGTTAGGGGAAGGTGAGGAAGGGTGGAAGGGGAGTAACAAGAATGTACTCTATGCTTGTGTGAAATCATCCAAGAACTAACAGTGAAAACTGTTGCATGATATTTTGTTTGTGTTCTGAGAAGTAAAGCTTGCCCGGAGATCAGAGCATGGAGCTAATCACTAGTTAACCACAGAGGTCAGACAATTGTGGCACACACCTTTAATACCAGCACTTAGAGGAAGAAGCTAGATGATCAGGAGTTCTAGGTCACTCTGGAATACAGGAGATTGAACCAGTCTAGAGTTAGAGCTGGGTTGAGGGGGTCACACTTTTGATCCCAGGACTTGGGATCTTATGGCTTTGATTCCAGCACATGGGAGGCTCACACCTTTAATCCCAGCACTAGGAAGGTGGAGACAGGAATATAAGGTTGGTAGAGACTGGATCCCCTATTCAGTCTGAGGATTCATAGAGACAGGATCTCCCCCATTCGGTCTGAGGATTTGTAGAGATAGGATCTCCCCCATTCGGTCTGAGGATTTGTAGAGATAGGATCACCCCCATTTGGTTTGAGGATTCGATTTTGTAGAGGTAAGAAGGGACGATGGTTGCTACTCTGCTTCTCAGATCTTTCAGCTTTTACTCTAATATCTGACTCTGACTCTGGGTTTTTATTGATTAAGACTAATTAGATTCACGCTTCAAAACTTAAAAGCATGTTTGAAATGACCACTGACTATTGTGGGACAATGGTCTGTATCCTGTCAATTATATTTTAAATAAATGCTGATTGGCCAGTAGCCAGGCAGGAAGTATAGGTGGGACAACCAGGCAGGAAACAGAGGTGGGTCGATGAGAACAGGAGAATTCTGGAATGAGGAAAGCTGATTCTGCAGTCCTGACACAGCCACAGAAAAACAAGATGTGACTGCCTCGCTGAGTAAGGTACTGTGCCACGTGGCTAGCATAGACAAGAATAATGGGCTAACATAAGTTATAAGAGTTAATAAGAAGCCTGAGCTAATGGGCCAATCAGTTTATAACTAATGTAGACCTCCGTGTGATTTTTTGGGGGACTTAACGTTTGTGGGAACCGGGCTGGACAGAAACCCTGACAACAACTGACTATATTCTTTTTTGTTGGTTTTTTTTTTACTCTTGTAGTTGTTATTTATTTATTCTTGTTTTTCTTTCCAAAGTTTTAACTCCCTTCTTCACAGTTCCTCACCCCTTTCACTCTCCCACCACCCCATCCACCCCTCCTCTACTGTTTCTCTTCTGATACAGTCAGGCATCCTGTGATATCATTCAATCATGGCCTATCAAGTTGCAGTGAGACTAAGCACCTTCTCTTCAATTAGAGCCAGATAAAGCAATCTGATAGAACCTATGGGTCCCAAGAGCAGGCAACACAGTCAGAGACACCTGTGCTTTGCCTTTTTATGAGTAATTTATTCTATAGCTATAGGTATTTTGTGTGCAAGTCTGTTTGTGCGCCATGTGCGTGCCTGGTGTCATCAGAGGCCAGGTGAGAATGTGGAATTCCCTAGAACTGGAGCTACAGAGTGTTGTGAACCAAGAATCTAATCCAAGTTCTCAGGAGAGCAACAACTGCTTTTAAAAACTAGGCTGGTACCGCTGCTATGCTCGAAGGCCCGGCCTGAGCCATGGAGCCGCCACTGCTGCTGCCACTAACAAGGCCTGCTCTGCTGCCGGCGGAGGGGGGACGGGGTCGAGAGAGCAACGGACTGCGTTGCTGCCCACAGGCTGCAAACACGATGGTCATGTCCAGGATACTGGCAGAGTGGCCTGCACCGAGGGCAGGGTGGTTTACAGCGGCCCGGAGCTCGAGCAGGTACTGTCCCCAAACATGATGCCCAATGACACAATCACCCTGACTCTAAGCAACAAAATATTCAGGATGAAGAACGGTTCATTCTCTAGATTAAGACTCCTCGAAAGACCTCCTTGGTCCTTGCTGCCACAGGAGGCCATATTGGTGTCCAGATCAGGGCTGCCGCGGGAGACCATGCTGATGTCCACAGTCCGTGCTGCCTCCAGAGGCCAGGTCGATGTCTGTGGTCCCGGCTACTTCAGGAGACCACGTGGAAGTCCATGAACCGTGCTGCCGGCAGCTGCTATGGGCAAGGACGCTTCTTTTGCAGTGCTATTGATGACTGCAGACTCCTAACAGAATGAGAGAATTTGAGGGCTTGTGACACGCCCTCCCCAGAAAAAAAAAGAGAGAGAGAAACAGTTTGGAAGGAAGCCATTGAAGAGAGTCCTTAGAAATTGTGGTGGGGATGCTGAGGATGAGCTCTTCATAGATGATGGCTTCTGGCTGAGGGCGGGGGCAGGAGGGGTTGGGAAAGACTTGGTTTTCTTTGGGAGGCTGGCCATTGGGAGTTTGACCACGCTCCAGTGAGTATATGAGTAATACGAATTGAACTTGGTGCAGTTTTCTCTTTTTTTCCTTTGGTGGGGGATGGGGGAGGGTGGAGAATGAACCTAGGAGGAATGGGAATTGAGTGTGATCAGAGTGCATTGTATGAAATTCCCAAATAATTAATGAAAAAATTTGTCTTGGGAAAAAATACAAAACAAAATCTGTTGTGAGTGTAAAAGTTGTTCGGTAATGGCAAATGTTCCTCCGAGTACTAAGATTTTATTCTTATTTGTGTGTGTGTGTGTGTGTGTGTGTGTGTGTGCATGTGTGTAGCTTCCTGCAGGGGCCAGAAGATGGCAAATCCCTGCAGATGATAGAAACTTTCTTACATTCTCCTGCTTTTCTTCTCCTTTGGACCTTTGTTTATTCCTCTGGGAGGAATCCCTCCACCTGCCCAAGACATTTCCTTCCCCCAGCTTAGAGCATTCAAGGACATTTTGCAAACAGCACTCCCCTTTGGGCTGTTAGACTTCCTGCCCTCTGAGCACACGTAGTCAAAGGGATGAGCACTACTCTGCATGTTTATCATTGCTTCTCTGTCCTTGCTTTGAGCACCGAGATATCTCGGAATAAAAGCTTCAGAGAAGCCCAGAAAAGAGCTCTGGAGTTCCCTGGTTCTGCTGTATCTCAAATTCATCAATCAGTCCTGGAGGGTCAGTATAGGAGACACGGGCAGTTGCGAGACAACCCATGTGGGTGCTGGGAATCAAACTCAGGTCCTCTGGAATAGCAGCAAGCAACCCTGATGAGCCGCCCAGCCCCACTGATCGCTGAGAATGAGAGCCACAAGAAAAGTGCTGATCCCACTGAGAACAAATACCAGCGCAAATTAAAGCCAATTCTGCAAGGTTTATTTACTATACAGAGAACTGACTCTCAAAATCAGGGTTTGAGATGGCAGCACGAATTAACTTTTCAGGCCTCTTTTTGTAAGGGAAAAAGTGCAAAGTGGGGGTTTTCAAAGGGGTTTGGTGAAGTAAGGATTTGACAAATGCTTACAGAAGCAGACAGCAGACTAGGTTATTTGACAGATCATCCTGGCAGAACATCTTAGCAGCGTAGAGTACATCCAGAGTGTGAGTCTAACTCCACAGTGGTAAGCATGTCAAAGTCCACAAACAGCCTAAAGCAAGGTCAACTTGGAATTTTGCAGCAAACAAAAACGAACTTATTTTGATCTAACAAAATAGCTTTTAAGATGGAGTCAGGCTGATCTAACAAAAGGATATGAGATGCTATTGTTTGAACACCCACCACTACCATCGAGTTTATGTGTTGGGAACAAAATTCCCAATTTAACAGCATTGAGAGGTGGGGCATTTGGATGAATGTATTACTATTATTATTGTGGAGCAAGTATTGGGAGGATGGATTCGGCACCAGTCTTTTCTTTGTGATGGCTTTGACCATGTTATGTTAGAGCAAGGCCTTCCCCAGATATACTCTTCAGATGACACGATTGCAAAAATGCAACTCATTCTGAACTACCTAGTCAGAGATTTTCTGTTAAAGCAACATTAAATGTTATAAAATAGCAGACCTCAACTTGCCCAGAAGTTGTAAACCCTCCCTAATCCTTAGCCTTTATGTGGTTCTGAGTTCCTTCCAAACCTAGTCATCAGCAGGAAGAGATGTGGATCATCTTAGTTGATTCCAAATTTTATTTCCAGGTGCTGTTCATTCCCAGCACTGGGATGTGCTTCCTGATCCGAGCGGTTGTCTCCTGATGTCCTTAGAGTATTTTGCAGAGAATCTTCACACCACAGAATTTCTGGGTCGGGACCAGCAATATGCAACACAACTTTTCTCAATGGAGGATCTGTGGCTACTGAAAATGAGGAATTTTTAACTTAAAGTTATATAGGATGGGTAGTGGCAGCACACACCTTCAACACCAGCACTCAGGAGGCAGAGGCGAGCAGATCTCTGAGCTTGAGGCCAGCCTGGTGTAGAGTAAGTTCCAGACAGCTAGGACTAAACAGAGAAACCCTGTCTCACCATCCCCAATTATAAATAATTATTAGTCACTCTAGTTATATGTAACACAGGCATAGATCACACTAGGCAAGGAAGGCATAGCGGTAGCAGACTGTGGTGGTATGAGTATAAGGTTTCTTGCTCTTAGTCTATCTAGAAACTGAAAATTTCTTGTAGTCAGCTTGCTATTCCTTTTCCAGTCCAAACTCTAGTCCATGGGACGATCCCACTCACATTTAGGGTGATTCTTTGCCCCACAGCTAAACCTCTGGAAATACCCTCAGTCATGACCAGAGGTGTGCCCTCTAGGTGGTTCTAAATCCAGTGAAATTAATAAAGATGAACCATCATATTAATGCAACTTTTAAGGGCTGATTCTTTGCTGCCTGGTGAAAATGATCATACCTTTCAGAGGCATCATCTTGCGGTGTCTGAAAGATAGCTGAAAAACAGCAAGTGTTCAGTATTTCATCAGAACACTAATCCCATTAAAGAGGGGCTAACTCACATGGTTTAGTAATCTTTTGAAAAGTCCCATTTCTTGATTCCAGAATTGAAAGGCAATCATCTCTAAATAACAGCAGTCCTCAGTATTTCTTACAGGTATTACATTTGCCAAATGTCCTTTGATATGGTTTTGTATGACAAAAAAAAAATAACTTTGAATTTTATTTGCCACTTTATCTTGAAAAGATTTTAAAATTACATGTTTATGCGTGAATATGCACCTGTGAAGACTGGAGACGTCAGAGCTCCCTGGAGCCAGAGACAGACAGTACTTGTGAACCACTTGACATGAGTACTGGGAACCGAACCTCTGTCCTTTGAAACTGAAAAGCATTCTTTTAACCACTGAGCCATTTCTTCAGCTCCCTCTAACTGCCCATTTTCATATTTAGTACACCTAGATAACAGCACGTAGGACAACAGATCTTAGTTAAAAATGACTTTAAAGCAATCAAAGCAGTAGCAACAAAAACACTCTAGGAAAAGAATAACTAGGTAGAGTAGCTCCAAATCACAGTAATACCAAGAGACCAGCTTTGTAATTTTTCACTTTTAATAAAATTCACACACAACATTTGAAATCAGATATAGAAAATGATAAACTCCAGACTAAGAGGTAGATTATAGTCCATTTTAATCTTTTATTTTGGCCCCTTTTTAAAAATGTGTAATTTCTTTGATCACTTGGATATTATTAAAATGTTATAAAAATATCACCAGTGTAGGGCTTAGTGTTTTGCTAATAAGAAGTGCAGCACACCCTTCTGCTCACTAGATGCCTGTGATTACAATTATATCCAGCACACACTGCTGCAGAGAGAAAAGCATCATTTTACAAACGCCTGAAGTCAGGGTCTTCAGTTGTTAATCCTTCATCAGATGACTCATTTGTTTTGAGATGGGATCTTCCTAGGTTTCCTCAGGCTGCTTCAAACTCATAGACTCAAGCAATCCTCATGCTTCAGGGTCCTCAGTAGCTACGACCACATGTATGAACCACTATGCATGGCTCTCAGATAATTTTTTTAAAGTGTTGAACAGGTATGAACACTTTCCTCCTGTTACACAAAATTTATCCATGGCATTTAGTTGATTGTAGATTTTCTCCCATATTATTTATTATATCTCTCAAGCACGTATTCTCTGAAGAGCTTTGGTTTAAGGCTTTTTACACGGCAAAATTACTTTAAGAGTCCTCATCCACATGAATTTTATAATGATTGGTAAGGGATGACCTATGGTTGAAAAGTTTCCCACATGTGTTGCATTCATAGGGTTTCTCTCCTGTATGGATTCGCTGGTGTGCAATACGTGAAGAGCTCTGTCTAAAGGTCTTCCCACATGTGTTACATTTAAAGGGTTTCTCACCAGTATGAATCCTTCGGTGCTGAATAAGAGCTGAACTTTGACCAAATGACATCCCACATTCCTGGCATCGGTACGGTTTCTCCCCAGTATGAATTCGCTGATGGTTACTGAGGGAAGAATTACACCTGAATGTCTTCCCACACTCACTACATTTATAAGGTCTTTCTCCAGTGTGCATTCTCTGATGCTGGATCAGAGCTGAACTCTGTCTGAAGGCTTTCCCACAGACTTTACATTTACATGGTTTCTCTCCAGTGTGAATTCTCTCATGAATAATAAGAGTTGAATGGGAACTTAAGGCTTTGCCACATTCATTACAATTATAAAACTTCTCCCCAGTGTGAATTATTCGGTGTCTGTTGAGTCTTGAGATAGAAGTGAAGCCTTTTCCGCATTCATTACACCTGTAGGGCCTTTCTCCAGTGTGAATTCTTTCATGTTGAATAAGTGAAGCGCTCTGACTGAAGGCTCTGCCACATTCGCTACATTTGAAAGGTTTCTCTCCGGTGTGGATTCTCTGATGATAGCGAAGGGAGGAGCTAGACTTAAAGGTGTTGCCACACTCGTTACACAAGTAGGTCTTCTTTCTGGAATGGATTCTCTGACCAGGAAGGGATGTGCTACAACTAGATGACTTCCTACCTGGGTTATATTTAAAAGGGTTATCTCCAGCATGGACTTTCTGGTGTATAAAAAGTCCTGACCTTCGACCAAAGGATTTACCACATTCCTTACATCTGTAGGATTTCTCTACAGTGTGGGTTCTTAGGTGTTTATAAAGGGATGTACTGAGAGTGAAGGCTTTGCCACATTCTTTACATACATAAGGCTTCTCTCCAGTATGAGTTATTTGATGTTGGATAAGGGCTGAACTTTGGCTAAAGGCTTTTGAGCATTCTTTACATTTAAATAATTTCTCTCCACTGTGGTTTTTCTCATGTTTACGAAGAGATGAGGTGTTGATGAAAGTTTTCTCACACATACTACATTTATAGCGTTTATCTGGTGTGGTTGTTGGGTGATTAGATATGCATGATGCTATCTGCTTGAAAGTGTTTTGTTTTTCACATTCTGGTGACTTTTTTTCTCCATGTGACTTTGGACTAAATTCATTGTATTTTCGGCTTCTTTCTATAGTCAGAGCATTCTTATCCTGCTTTTCCTCTAATTTCCCTTCATATATGAAAGGATTTTCTGACTTCGAGTTCAAAGTTTCATTTCTTTGAGATATCTTCAGAATCAGTTCCTGAAATGAAGAGTCTTGTGTTTGAGTTGACTTGGTGGTTCTATGACTGTACTTCAATCCTAGAAAGGGAAAAAAGAAACCAAAGATGTATTTTGTGATATAAAAATTGACTACTGAGACAAGATATGTAGATTGAATAGGTACTAATGTTATTTAAGTAGTCTTGGCATGCGGTTAATAATATTGAGGATGGAATAGAAGAGTTAGCAGAGAAACATGATTGATGGGAACAGTAGCAGAGTGAAGAAAAAGAATAAAGCAAACACACTTCAAGAGGGTGATTAAATGGGACAAAGAACTGGAAAATGCACTGTCAGAATTCGAGAGCAAATGATATTTATTCACCTACATTTTTTCTGCTAAATGTGTCCTCTTTTGTTTCCTGCCAACAATATCTTTCAGATTCTGTTCAAAAGTTTATTGTGAGAATCCTTTCTTGACTCAGAATATCCACAGTTTATTCCTCTAGCCAGATCCCTGAGACATAATCTCAATCTGTAGCCCTGGTGTCCTTGAACTCCTGGCTCCTTGCTTTAGTCTCTTGAGTGCTGACATTACATGACCACTTCTGTATCTCTCTACACAAAACAACGAGATCAGCATGTTCTGTCTCTCACAACCTTCTTGACGGCATGTGTGTATCTGTTTTGTTTTGAGATGGAGTCTTACTATACAGCCCATGTTGGTAAATTAGGCTAGCTTCAATCTTGTAGCAATCTTTTTGCCTCTGCCTTCCATGTGCTGAGATTATAGGCATGTGCCACCACATCTGGCTTGTTTAGTAAATCTTTTTTACTTATACCTACACAATTTGATTAAACATAAATTTCATATATATTAGTCATAAGCCCTCATAGCACTTGTCTTCCCAAACAGAACACAGATGATTGAGATTTCTGAACCAGTTTACACAAAAGACATTAAATTAATTCTACAGAGAAGCCATAAGATCAAGAACTGTTCAGTTGAAAAGGGAGCCTCAAGCAAGAGAGGTGTTATGGTTTGAGTCTGAAGTGTCAACTAAAGGCTCATGTATTAAAAGCCTCACTACTAGTTGACTGGCTTAGGGTAGTAATTGGATTATCAGTGGATTCCTAACCCATTGGGATTACAGAAAGGTGGTGGAAGTCAGGAAGTGGGGCCTTGTTGGAGGAATAGGTCACTAGGGGATTATTTTGTGTATCTTGTCTCTACTCTCCCCCAACTTCTGGACTGCCATGTTCATGCCATCACCCACATGATGTTCTGCCTCACCAAAGGCTCAAAAGCAAGGTAGCCAAGTAGTCATGGATTAAAATCTCTAAAGTCGTAAGACAAAATAATTCTTTCCCCTTTTAAATGAAAATGGTTTCTCTCTAGTGGTTGTGAGCAATGGAAAGTCTAGCACACTGCCTCGGGCCTTGTGAAGAAAGGCTGGAGTTCTGAGCACAGCAGCACGGCACTGTAGCGTGTCTTCCCCACTGATAGAGCAGGGTGGTGTGAGTAAGAACGCCCCCATAGGCTCATACATTTGAATGTTTAGTCAGCAGGGAGTGGAACTGTTTGAGAGGATTAGGAGGTGTGGTCTTTTGGAGGAGGTGTGTCACTAGGAGTGGGCTCTGAGGTTTCAAAAGCCCATGCTAGGCTCAGTTTGTCTGCATGTATGCATGCATTTGTCTCTCTTCCTGCTGTCTATGGATCAGGACATAGAACTCTCAGCTACTGTTCTACCACCAAGACTAACTGCGTGCTGCCATGCTCCCTGCCGTGACAATAATAGCCTAAGCCTCTGAAACTGTAAAGCAGCCCTAACTAAATGTTTTCCTTTATGAGAGCTGCCGTGGTACGGTGTCTCTTCACAGCAATAGAGCAGGGACTAAGACAGGCACCGGGGGGATGGCATTTTGTTTCCTATGCATTACTGCCTCTACTATGGTCTTCCAACTAGTTTCCTATCTTTGAGTCTTGCCCTCTGACAACTCAGTCACCACACTGCAAACAAGTAATCCTGCCTAAAGTCATATCTTCCTGTGCTACAGGTACCTAAAGATCTGCTAGAATGCCATTGGTCATAGATGAGGTCCAGGTTCATCCCCATAGTGAAAGGAACTTTTATCTACATGTGTAGGGATGAAGTAGCTGGGCCTGAGATGAACGGACTAACATAACACTAAGAAGGAAAGAGGACAATTAAGATGTCTAGGTTTCCAGACTGAAAATGAATTATGGCACCAATTACCAAGATGGAGGGGAAAATGCCAAGTCCTAGGGAGTCTGTTTCAGGCATGTCTGTGACAGCTATGGGGCTTCAGAAGAAAACGCAAGGAGGCACTGAAATAGCTGTCTATTATTTAGCGATCTGGGGAAAGGTCAGAGCTGAAGATAGGCATGTAGGAGTCATCGGCATACAGATTCTATTGAAAGTCAAAGAACTGAAAGAAATCACAAGATTCTTTGAACATGTAAGAACAAAACTGGGAGCCAGAGAGGAGTAAGAAATCAGTTGTGGAGAATACCCTGAAGACTGGGCTTGGGGTTTGGCTGCTGTGCTTGATAGTTATTGCAAAGACAATAAAGTCATCAGAGAAGATGGAATCTCAATAAAGAAAATAAGAAAATGCTTACATAAGAATGGGTTGTAGGAAAGTCTGCAGGGTATTTTCTTAATTAGTGATTAATGGGGAGGGTCCATCCCTGCTGGTCATCCTGGGTTCTATAAGAAAGCAGGCTGAGCTAGCCATGAGGAGCAAACCAGTAAGTAGCACTCCTCTGTGGCCTCTGCATCAACTCCCACCTTCAGGTTCCTACCCTGCTTGACTTCCTGTCCTGACTTCCTCTGATATGAACTGTGATGTAGAAGTGTAAGCCAAATAAACCCTTTCCATCCCGAGTTGCTTTGGCCACCGTGTTCCATCACAGCAACAGTAACCTTAACTAAGACAGCTGGCAAAGGTTTGTTATACAAGCATGAAGACCTTAGTCAATCCCCCAGAATCAAAAAAAAAGCTGAGTACAGTGGATTTGTAAATTCCAGTGCTGGAGTTATTGAGACAGGAGGATCCTTGGACTTGCTGGTCAGCTACTCTAGCCACATTGGCAAGTTCCAAGTTCAGTGAGAAATTGTCTCAAAAGAAGGTGGGGAGCAGATGAAGGAAATATCTGAGGCTCACTTCTGACACCCTGTACAGATATATATAATGAGCAGAAACACACACATATCCCCAAGGACTAAAACTTCTGACTGCAGTCGATGAGGGTAGCACGGGATTTAAGAACCATTCTTTTATGTGCACAGAACACAAGACCTGGAGGACTAAGGAAATAAGGAAAGGTGAAAAAAAAGAAGAAATGGAAAGCATGTGCAAAGCCTGACTCCAAGGAGAGTAAGAACAGGAGACTGGGAATTTTGCTTATAATGGAAGTAATCATAGCTACAAGGGCCTACATCAATCTATTGTACCCATTTCAATTCCCAAGTGCCAAGGTCTTAGCTCTCAATTCAGTCTTAGATTGTTCCTTACAATCTACTCAGAACTGTGGCCATCACTACAAACTGAGAAAACACAGGTCTCTACCCTGTCTCAGAGGAAGCAGGGCCATGCCAAACATGGCCTTTCAACCTCCAGAATTGAAACAATGAATTCTAATTGCTTTAAGTTACTGAGTTTTATTTAATGTGGTGTCCCTAGCATCACTATGAACCCTTATGTCTCTTCCACTAAATGAAGACCAAAGCAATTCTCAGCCATAAATCATGGCATCCATAAATGTGTCAAAATTACTCATGACCTCCCCCAACACTATTGTTTGCAGGTAGTCTTGTACTTCACATATAAACCACAAATAAACCAAACTGCTCTGATGTAAAGACAATTGTGGAAATTCTCTATGTTCTAAGCCACGAACATCAAACATAATTAGTCACTTGCTTCATTTGTCTTTCAATATTTAGGGAGGGCTGTTTCATTTTATTCACACAGTGTGACTCGTTCCTGTGTTTTCTATGTAACTAGACGCCTACTCTGGCCAGCACTAGAAATGGACATGAATGAAACAAGCTGCCTCGAGGAAGATCCTAAGCATGTGCAGTGAGTGTGTGGAAGGAAAACAAGCAGGCTAAGATGAAGAACATGGAGGTGGGAGCCTGATTTAGATAAGTGGAGCCTGTTCCACAAGGGACAACTGGGCAGAACCCTGGGAAAGACAAGGAAGCCATCACAAGAGCACTTGACCATCGAGAAAAAAAGAAGGCACAGACAGAAAAGGTCAGGTACAAAAGCCTTGAGGCAGAACAAAAGGAGATAAGAGTGAAGACTTTGTTGAGGACTCTGGCTTGTGCTCTGTGGGGTGAAAGTCACTAGTTTGAGATTTAGGACTGCTGCAACCTTGTGTAAAATCAGGAAAAGCTACCCTCCCTCTGAACAGACACAACCCCAGAGACTTCAGTGATAGGACAGCAGTCAGCTGACTACCGCTCAGAGTTCAGCACACTCTTGATGGCAGCTGACATTATAGACAACAAAGGAATGGCAAGACAGTGGAAGTGACGTTTAAAAATGTCAAAATTCCAGACTGTTTGTGCATTTGGATGTGACCCAAACCTGTGCAATGCACCCATGATTCTTAGTATAGCTGTGCAGGAAAAACACCACCTCATTGCTTAGGTTTTGGGTCAATTCTTAAGCAAGAGACCCAAGTAAGACACAGAAACCCTGAGCCATGGCCTCTCACCTCAGTTTAAAACTTACAAACCCAGGGACAACAAAAGCTGCTTTACGTGTACATTTTGTTGTTGCTGCTTTTTTTAAAAAAATTCATTATTCATTTTTATAGGTAAGGGTGTTTGGCCTGCATGTGCACTGCATGTGTTGCTGGGGCACACAGAAGTCAGAGGAGGGCATCAGAAGCCCTGGAACTGCAGTTATGAATGGTTCTGAACCACCATGTGGGTTCTGGGAACTGAACTCAAATTCTCTGCAAGGGCAGCCAGTGCTCTGAAGAACTGAGTCCTGTTTTGTTGTTTTCTTATCTGTGATTAGTTTTGAAGGGAAAAATAATTTGCAAGTTCAGAAGTGGGTTCTCTCTGACACCATGACCTCAGATACGGATTTGCTGGTCCTCAACTGCCCTTGTGGGATGTGAGCTCCTGCTGAGAAGGAGTCAGGTACATGGTCGTTTGCCAGGCACATCATGGACACAGAAGCATCCCTAAGCCTCCTACCTGAAGTCCACTTTTGAGAGAAAAAAGGATGACCAAGCCTCAAGAGGAACAGAGCAGCATACTTACAATCCCAGTGCTTAGGGGATTGAAGTAGGAGAAATCTAGAGTTCAATGGCAGCCTGGGCTACAGTCAAAGCCTCCTCAGAACAGAGCAGAAAGCAGCTCCAACGTCCACTCCTCAGTCATCCACTCAGCTCTTCCCACTCCATCAGGCATTTCATCCTCTCCCAAGACAGCTCTGAACCGCAGGCCTTCTTCTGCTCAGGCTAATCCCCCTCCCCTCAAGCATCCCATCCACTTACTTTGGGGTGGCCTCTGGCAGTTTCTGCACAAGTGAGGATGTAAAGGACAACTGTGGCTGCCATCCCAGAAGTGGTCACTTTGGACTAGGAAGAGATGTTCTTGTATAATACAAGGCTGTGAGAGGGCAGGATGGTCTGCCAGCCATGTGGTCTTTTCTAGACCCAGGCCTACTGACTGACCCAATTCCTCTTCCTTCCTTGCTCTCAGGCTCCCTGACCCAGCCCCACACACCCTACACACAGCACTGGCCAGGCACGCTCAGGGCGCTCTGTGCCATGCTCTAGTCCTCACTGGACTTTTCCGCAGGGCTGCCCACGGGTGCTTGGTTCTTTATTCTCCTCACTGCACCCAGCTTCATGAGAGCAGGGTCCTGCTTTCTCCTACCTACTGCCACTTGGCGGCACCTAGCACAGAGCTTGCTCAGCATTTCAAGCCCCTGGTGTGAGTCTTGGCTCACCAGTGAGGGAGTTTGTCCAAGCCTCCATCACCACAGCAATCACCTCCCCTGCCCCCATCCCCTTTCAGGTCACTTCAGGGCAGGCTCGCAAGGTCTTTTCTCTTAACAACCTTGTGAAAACAGTTTCTCAGGATCCAACTCCCATCTGAGCAGCTCAAGGCTTCAAGGGCTCTGACCTTGCTTGTGAATTCTAACCTTACAGAATTTCCTACCAGAGATCTATATCTAAGTACTTCACTTACATCTAAAATGAAAACCAGGGGGCTGGGGGGTGGGGAAGGGAGCAAAAAAAAAAAAAAAATAAATAAAATGAAAACCACCACCACCCCAAACTCATCAGACTGGGTCTCCAGACTCCTGAAGCAGAGGCCTTCATCTAGGCCCTCCTTCTACCTTCCTTCTTGCAGGAGCTCCCCTGGGGCTCCCTGGTTGTGCCTCACTTTCAGTCCATCCTCATCCGCAGTACATGTCACAGGACTTCTGAACATAGCAGCTCTTTGCAAAAACGTAAAACATTATATGCTAGTGAAGATTATATTATATGCAGATTCATTCCAAAAGAACACACTGCCCCCTAACCCTGCTCACATGTGTAGAGCCCCCACTCGAGCACACACACATTCTTTTAAGAACACAATTTTCTATCAACCTAGTGGTAACACACCTCGACAGTGCTCTGAAACTCGCCTCATTCCTTGACACTCTCTGGACTGTCTCTATCACAGGTGTTGATGGATGCCAGAACAAGAACATACATTTTTGTTTGTCTGTTTGTTCTTAGCTGTTTTACCAAAGACCTCTGAATTGTTTCTGATTAGAACCAGCGTTCCTAACACTATCAAAGATTATACGATTACTGTTTACAGTTAAGTACTTCCAGTTGTCCACATGCAGAATGCAGCTCCCAGAACTGCACCAAGGCACTTGTTTTGGGACCCTTGTGTAGCATTCCCATCTCATTTCCTTCTCCTTTACAGGCTTTGAGCTTCAGCCTGAGTGAGTTCTTTAACATCCCTTAAATACAGACATTTCTTAAATGATCTCTGAAGACACAACCCTCCTCAGAAAGAACCAACAAGAGAAAAGATCCCAGGGAAAAATGAAAGCGAGCCGGGGCAGATTTCAGCTCCAGTTTTCCCTCCCTCACTCTTGTTTAATTCATTGTTAATTTATTGGGTTGTTTTTCATTTGTTTTATTCTGGGTTGGGGTTTTTGTGCTAAGAATTAAGCCCGGGGCTTTATTTGTGCCAGGCAGGTGTTCTTACCACTGAGCTCAGCTCCATCCTAGCCCCCATCACTTCTTGTGGATGGAGAATCTGAAGACACTTCCCAGCCCACACTCCATGCTGCCCCCTCTCCTCCTTCACCACACTGGGGCCTGCACACACTCACCCAGAGAGGAGCCTCCAGGTCCTTCTTTCTCCACCTTCCAGGGATACTCTCCTTGCTGCAGCAGGGAGATCACCTTTGGTTTGGTAAACGGGAATCCTGCTTGTAGATAAAGTTAACTCATTAACTAAAAGCCAGGCAACCATAGAAGACTCAGAAAATCTCTTATGTTGTAAAAATCAAGTGAGCCTAAAATGTTCACCCCGTACAGCCCTTTGCAGAAAAAGTATGCAGACTTGTAGGAAAGGCTACAAATGGGAAAGAGAGGTTCTAGAGACAGAACAAAGCTCTCTGCTTAGAGATGAACCACACAAGCACAGAATGATTGTGCTGGGGAAGATGCCTGGACCGTGAGGAACCAAGGGAAGGGAAGGGAAGGATCGCCTCTGCTGCCTGCTGTGGGAAGAACGTGCCAATACATATGTATCCTTGTACAACCCTAAGGCAAAACTCTGTTACATTTCACATTGGCCACAGCTTTCATTCAGGGGAGGCGGTGCTAAGGTCTCATTCTGAATCTACACCCACAGGGAACGCCCTTACCCAGGGAGGCCAGGTTGCTGTAGTTCTCCAGCATCACCTCCCGGTACAGGCTTCTCTGAGAGTGGTCCAGCTTCTTCCACTCATCCCGAGTAAAGAGCACGGCCACATCCTCGAAAGTCACTGACACCTGTGAGGGAAAGCCAACTTGATCCCTGATTCAAAAGATCTTACCATGAGGGAAGTCACCCGATATAGCCTTGGGCTTTTACATGCCTGTACCCATGTATACATTCTCACACACATACATGCCCGTTCAAACACATGAGAATATGCATACATGCATACCATATCATGCATGCATACACATGACAACCAACCACCATGGGCTGGAGAAGCCTGGGGGAGCAACATATGGACTGGCAGGAAAAGAGAATAATGAAGATTGGTAAGGGAAAAGAATTCGCACGGATGAGTGTGGGAGGCAGAAAGGAATTTTCTTGAGCATGTATGTTTATTTTGTCCCAGGGCACCTGATATGCTACTTGTGGAATTTTTAGGCATGCACCATCCTGGGATCAGGCAACCATAGCGTGTCTATCAAGAAATACAGAAGACTAGAATTGTAAACATGGGGTGCGCTCGCTACAGAATCCACCAGTCACAGAGGGAGGATCAACTCCTCTGAGTAGGACACGGGCTCGAAATGCTAGTGAAGGCTGAACTATGTGGAGAACCTGCTTCAGGAAGGGGAAAAAAAGTCAAACCAAACCCCTGCTTCCACTAAGAAGTCAAATGGCAGTGCGCTTACCTGAGACCCCGCTTCCCTTTGCTCAGGAGCCATGTTCTCTCTGTAGGTGAAGATGAAGACGAATCTGAGGGAAGAAAAAGAAGAAAGGGGTAGGTAGCACCTGCTGCTTCGCTCCCCTCAGAAACACCATCTTCAAAAGCGTCCCATCGGCTGAGACTGGCTCTCCCGCCTTCAGAGAAAAGAAGCAGGAGCTGGGGGTGGGCTTCAGAGAAGTGACAGGTCACTACTCTTCTGGTCCGGGACTTCCAGAAGCAGGACTCAGGCGACACCAGACTCCATCAGAGGGGACTCACTGACCCCCACGTGCATCCTACACTGTTCGCCACAGCTCAGCTGGCACTGCCTGGCCCCTTTAGATCAGAAAATTGAGGCCGGAGTGCAGCCACAGTGGGGACGCATCCGATTTCACCCGCTCAGCCCTGACACGGGTCCAGGACGTGTTCCTCCTCCCCACGCGCTGCCCACACAGCTGTTCTGCTGCTGTCAAGGGGTCGATTGCCTGCTGCCCAGAAAAAACTCCAGAAAGGGGACTAGTGGTCCAGGACAGGAGAGTAGCACGGGAAACATAGCCTGAGTTAGCCCCGCCCAGGCCGTGGGATGCAGGTCACTTGCAGTCCAGGACCGAGATCTCCGGGAGCGCGCGTTTCTCCGCGTGCCCGAGGCCGGTGCCCGAGGAGGGGGACGCGCCCTAGACGCTGGAGAGCGGGAGGCCGTGCCAAGCCGAACCCTGCCCAGCCCGTCTGGCGTACGAACAGAACTGGCCTTCGCTCACCTTCCCCGCCCTGAGGCTCCGCCACGCCTCACGGAGGCTCCGAGCCGCCACGCTCGCGGACTCCGTCGAGGTACCTCGGCCCCCCACCTCGAAGGGCGCCTGAGACGCCCCAGGGCGTCCCGTGAAGGCTCACGGGAGGTTAGGGCTCCGGGTCCGAAGACGGGAGGCCTCTGGGAAATGTAGTCCGCTTCGAGACCCAGGGATTCTGGGATTTGAAGTTCCTGGGTTTGTCCTGGGTTTGGCTCAACTAGGGTGCACAGATGCAGTGGAAGAAGTAGTGAACACCAGGAGCCAAACACCTGCTTGTTAGATAAATAATGAAAGATGTTGCTGGTTCATGTAAAGAAGGATGGCACGAAATACTCTCTAGAAGAGCTTTATTATAAGTAATAGTTGGGCTGGAAAGCTGCTCAGCGGTTTAAGAATCCTTGCTGCTCTTGCTGAGGACCTGGGCTCAGTTCCCACTACCTGTATGAGGTTGTTCACGAAGTACTGTAACTCCAGCGCCTGGGTTCCACCGCCCCTTCTGGCCTTTCCGGGCAGTGCATGCATTTCATGTTCATAAATACAAATAATAAGTCTTTAAAATTCTTCTTTTCCCTCAAATAAACAAAAAGGGGAGGGGTGAGTTTGTGGTAAAGTATTTGTTTACACTGTAAAGACATGCTCTGCCTAAGGAGACTTCTGATTGGTTTGATTGATAAAGAGCTAAATGGCCAATAACTAAGCAGGAGAGATAGGTGGGACTTCCTGGCAGAGAGAGGAAACTCGAGAAGAATCTAGGCTCCTGAGGGATGCCAGCCAGATGTGGAAAGAGTCAGACATAGAATGGGATAGAGGTCAAAGTCACGTGGTAGAATGTAGAGTAATAAAAATATGGGTTAATTAACTTATAAAAGCTAGTTGAAAACAAACCTGAGCTAAAAGCCAAGCTTTCATAATTAACAATGAGTCTCCATTAATTATTTGGGAGCTGGCTGATGGGACAGAAAAGGACTTGTTACAAGAGTTATTAAAATCAGGCCACAAGTAGCCATGATGGAGCTTCGATGGGCAAAGCAGACCCCTTAGTTCCCAATGGCAAGAATTCCTTACTTTTAAAGATTTGGGAAAGAAGGTGTTGGTCCATATCACATGACAGAACTTGTGTGCCCAGAGTCACAAGACAAGGCAGGAAGGCGTTAGATGCAAGCAAGTTATAATTCAAGGTTGTCTTGGGTATCTCTGGGGGCTGGGCTCCAGGTGGAAGAGGAGAAGGAATTACTGAATCCAGTGAGCACTGTAATATCACAGCAGGTTACATATCAGCTCTCGGTCCAGAGAGCGAGAGACTGCTAGGGGGTGTGGCCTGAGTTTTCAAAGTACGAGAGAAAGCCGTAGGATCTGTGTTCTAAGGTCCTACACTCTACGTTATGCACCACGTATAGGATCTGTGATCTAAGGCCGCTGTGTGTCTGATATAAGGTTCTGTACACAGGCGTCAGGCCCCTTTAAAAACAAGCTCCACCCGTCCCTTGCTCTCTTCTCCCTCACTTCTCTTTCTTGGCCAACCAGCACGACTTTCTCTTTCACTATCTCCCCCAATCCATAAACTCCCACATAGGTTGGTTGTATATTGTGGTCCGTCCTCACCTGCCACCAAACATAACAACATCTCTGTGCCAGGCATTATTATAAGCTATTTGAAAAACAAATCAAATACTATCCTGAAGTAATTTTTTGGTAGAAGACAAGCATCAGACAAGAAACCATGAACGCAATTAGACAGGGATTTAGAGGAGACCTGGAATGAGAACAAAACAATGAAACAAGAGCAAGTCGAAGGGCAGCTGGACACGTGAGAACGAAGCACAGACCTGAGGTAATATCTCAGGAGAGGAGAAACCGCGTTAGTCATATTCTTGTGGGTGTGACATACGCTTGAGAGGAATAACTTCGGGGTCTAAATAAAGAGCTAATTTTGGGTCGCGGTTGGCCAATTTAAAGTTCTCACCTGACTGTCTCCACTGAGCATTGGTTCATGGCAAGGTAGAACATCCCAGAAGAAGGGCCTGGAAGAGGAAGCTGTACACCTCATGGTAGCCAGGAAACAAAGAGGAGCTGTCAGGAAGGGGCAGGGCCAAAATAGATCTCCAAAGACACCTCCTCCAGCCAGGCCCCACCTGCTATAATCCATAACACTCCAAAATTGGTTGAAATATTGAGTCCACCAATAGACTGAGTCATTATTTCTGTAACGGCATGTAAGGGAAGCCCCAGCCAATCACCTTGCTTGTAGGGCTTGGCCCCCTGAGGATATTTTCTACTAATAAATATTGCTGGTGTGCTCCCCCTCGCCCCTTCTGCTTTCCTGTTCTTGGCGGGAACCTCGGGTTCTGTAAGTCTTTCCTAATTAAAGCTGAATATTTTATTATAATTTCTGTCTGCCTTCATTTACGCCGCTACATTTTGGCGCCCACCTCCATCAACGGCCCTTATGATCAAATCCTCTGCACAAAGGCTAATTGTAGCCACATAAGTGCCTTACCACGCTCTTAGGTACCCTCAATCCAATGAAATTAACAGCCAATAGTAATGACAGAGCTCTTACAGGAGGAGCCAACAGACAATTGTTTAAGTTAGAAATCTTTATTTATGGGCGTTGGCAAGATGGCTCAGCAGGTGAACCACTTACACCAAGTCTAATACCTGAGCTCAATTCTAGGGACTCACATTGCAATAGGAGAGACTGACTCTCCCAAGCTGTCCTCTGTCACACACGCACTGTGGCACACAAACAGTAAATCAATGTAAAAACATTCTATATTATTTAATTTGGGGGTGGCACTAGAGATTAAACCTGAGCCTCTAACAGGCTAGACAAGCACTCTACCACCGAGTCACACACCCAACCACCTAAGGTGGAAGACCCTGCCACCTAAAGTTGCAGCCCACTGTGTCCGGACAGCTCTCTGAGCTCAGCGTAAAATGGAAGACTCCCTTCCCCCAGCAGGGCTTCCTACTCTATGCCTGACCTTATTTGGAGTCTATTCCCCAGAGCTTGGATGCCTGACTTATCTTAAATGTGACCTTTGACACAGTTCCCTGCAGATGCTCTCCCGCTGCCCGCTACATGGCAATTAGAGGTTCTGCTCCCATCTATATGCAAAGGAAGGATAGCATGAGCACCTCTTAGGCGTTGTCCCAGCTGCTGTCCTGTCTTCTGTATCCCTCACTCTGGAATCAAGTTGATCTGTCTCCCTGCAGCTGACTCCCAGAAGTCATACTCACAGCCGTACAAAGCCCTGCTTACTGCTTCTGCTCCCTTCATCCTCGTAGTCTGGTGGCCAACAGATCACTAGGAAAAGGGAGACCCCACACAGCTCTCTTTCAGCTTTTGAGACAGATTCTCATTAAGTTGTCCAGGGTAGCCTTGAACTCATCCTGCAAACCAAGCTGGCCTTGGACTTTCAATTCCCTTGCCTCCGTCTCCCAGGTAGTTGAGATGACAAGCTTTTCCAGGTCAGGCTAATAAGCATTTTCAGTCATAAGAAAATGCCTTCCACTCCCAAATACTCTCTGTGCCACAGAGCAGAAATTAGTGGTCAGGGTTTTGATTAGAACCTCTTCTTAATCTGTCCCTCACTCACATCTGCATTCACTCTTAAAACTGGAGGCCCCGTGTTTGTGCTGCAGCTAGATGACTTTAAAGCTCTTAATCGAAGCTTAGTTGTTTCAATGTATTCAACTAAAGTTTTATTGCTAGTTGCTTATATTATTTTAAGGTTATTTTTAATTCCATCAACACCCCAGAAATCACAGTTTTGAAGGTTATTTTCTTAAGTTTCTTGAAATTTGATTGCTGGATCAAGGACTGCTAAACTCTAAGGTACTTGAGTTCACTGCCCAGCTATCCTTCTGAGAGAATTTGGAATTCAAATTTTTATTATTCATTGATGACAGCATGTCTCGTGCCAGCACACACCTGGATTTTATTTTAGTATTTTTGTGTATTTTGGAAAGCTATGATTTTGGTTTTTTTGTTTGTTTGTTTGTTTGTTTTGATATGTAGTTTGAAATTTGTGAAATTATGCATAATAAAGGAAAAAATTATCTTTTAAAAAATAATCTTGCTCTGTAGACCAGATTGGCATTAAAATACTTTTGCCTTAGTCTCTGGAGTGAGGGGACCACAGGAGACTGCCACCACGCCTCTCTTAGGACTGTTTTTGTATTCTGCCCTAATGCCTCTCTTCTGACCATTTTTAGAGGGATTTATCAACTTATGAATTCTTTATATTTTCTGGGTTAAAAAAACCATCAGATTTTCTTTTGTCTGTCTACCTACACACCTATCATCTGTCTGTCTGTCCAGATATCAGCTATCTGCTGCCTGTCTGTCTGTCATCTGTCCGTCTACCATCTGTCAGCATAGGTCTCCTCCCTTCCCTGTGCTACAGCCTCCGCTGCTAGGCTGTTGGTGAAAGGACAGCCAATCACTGAGCGTGACCCGGAGGGCACATCTGGAAGCCAGCCTTCTCTCTGCTTTCTGGCTTCCATGAGGTGGACTTTATTCCACCACACACTGCTAGCCATGATGATCTGTCTTGCCCAGACCCCAAGATGGAACCAAGTGATCCTGATCCTCTGAAGTTGTGAGGCCCCCCAAATATTTTCTCTTTTTCATATTGTTTTCTCAAGTAGTTTGTCATAGCAATGGAAAACTAACACACACACACACACACCATACTTCTTGGTCTGTGACACTCACTGCCTTTTTAATTTTTGCTTTATTTTTTGCCTTTTTGTATCATAAAATATTTTAGGGAAAATCAATTTTTTAAAGATTATATTCCTTTTGTTTTTGTAGTTAGTGCATCTGCCTCCTATTTAGGAGATCATCACACACCAGTGGAGATTTTCTTCTCTAGCCCCTCACGAGCACTGCAGCGGAGCCTCTTATTTTACATCTATGACTGTTTCTCAGATGATGTTCCCTTCGTTGTTGATATTTGCTTTTGAGACAGAGTCTTATCTCGTAGCCTTGGCTGGACTGGAACTCATCGAGATCCTCTTGCCTCTGCCTTCCAAGGGCTGGCACTAAAGTTGTGCCATTACACCAAGCCTGAGGCAATGTTTCCTTGAAATATAAGGTAGACAATGAGGTTGCACTCTTTCTCTGTGTGAAAATCCACTGGAACCAAGACCATTTGTTGCAAAGACTCCCTTACTTCAGTGAATCTCTTCAAAGCCATCACCAAAACCCAATGAATTTCAATTTAGTATGTTCAATGTGTTGGGTTCAGTCTTTGGCACCTGCTTCTCTCCAAACACCATGGGTCTGGGTGTCCACTTCTGACCATGGGTCTGGGTGTCCACTTCTGATCATGGGTCTGGGTATCCACTTCTGACCATGGATCTGGGTGTCCATTTCTGGCCAAGGTGAAATAACAGGACTAAGTTCATCCTCCTGTTTAACACTGGATAAGATTAGAGAGGACACAGTTTCAGACCCTGAAGAAAATGAGGTAAGTCCTACTTCTTGATGCTCAGCTTCTTGCCTTGACAGTCTCTCAGCTGGCACAGAACAGGCCCATAGGTGGGGCCAGCAAACTTCCTGAGTAGAGAAGATTGAACCGTGAGGCCAGGGACACCAGAACACATGGAGGCTGCAGGAGAAAGTGGTAATGAGAACAGAATTACATTCAAGTAGACCCCTGGGTCTGCAGAGGATGGAGTCCAGGTGCTAGTGAACCCCTGGGTCTGCAGATGATGCAGTCCAGGTACTTAGTGAACTCCTGGGTCTGCAGAGGATGCAGTCCAGGTACTAGTGAACCCCTGGGTCTGCAGAGGATGGAGTCCAGGTACTAGTGAACTCCTGGGTCTGCAGAGGATGCAGTCCAGGTACTAGTGAACTGTTGACTGGCACATGCCTCGTGCTGCAGGAGGCTCAGGAAAGGCCAGCCTGAGAGAATGAGGCCTGATGTTGAGAGAGGGTCAGGAATGACGCCTGTACCCTACATCCACACTAGAAGATGTCACAGTTCATGGGTACCTGGATTGTTATGCAACGGGTACTTCCTGAGGAGGAAATAGTCTTCAGCCTGAAAACTATCCAGACTCACTAACACATCTTAAAACCTGAACTGAACTGGGGAGCACCAAGCTGCTTCAAAACAATTTGACTACATCCCAGGGAGGACAAAGAGATTTCCTTGCTGTAGCCATATAAAAATACCCCAGCACCCAGAATAGTAAAGTTAACCTTGCTCAATGTCCCATAATACATTCCAGCCAGGTATGCGAGGGAACAAGCAAACTAACTTGGAATTGTAAACCAGTAAGAAAATGAACAATGTCAAAAGGACAAATGGCAACCCACAGAATGGGAAAAGTTCTTCACCAATCCCACATCTTAGAGAGGGCTGTTCTCCAAAATATATAAAGAAATCAAGAAGCTAGACATCAAACAACAAAATAACATAATTTTAAAAAGGGGGCACAGATTTAAACAGAGAATGCTCAACAGAGGAATCTCAAATGGCCGAGAATCACTTAAAGAAATGTTCAACATCCTTAGCCATCAGGGAAATGCAAATCAAAACCACTCTGAGAGTCCATCATACCTGTCAGAATGTATAAGACCAAAAACACAAGTGACAGCTCATGCTGGAGAGGATGTGGAGCAAGGGGAACACTCCTCCACTGCTAGGGGAAGTACAAACTTATACAGCCACTTTGAAAAATCAATATGGCAGTTTCTCAGAAAATTGGCATTCAATCTACCTCAAGACCCAGCGAGTAACTCCTGGGCACATACATGTCCGAAGGATGCTTCACCATCCCACAAGGACACTTGCTCAACTATGTTCATAGCAGCTTTCTTTGTAATAGCCAGAACCTGGAAGCAACCTAGATGCCCCTCAATTGAATAATGGGTAAAGAAAATGTGGTACATTTACATAATTGAGTATTACTCAGCTGTAAAAAACAGTGATATCAGGAAATTTGCCAGCAAATGGATGGAACTAGAAAAGATCATCCTGAGTGAGGTAACCCAGGCCCAGAAAGACAAACATGGTAATATTCATTCATGAGTGGATATTAGCCATCAAGTAAAGAAAAATCATGCTGTAACCCACAGACTCAGAGAAGCTAAGTAACAAGGGGATTGCAAATTCTCACTGTGAAGGGAAAACAGAATTGACATTGCCCGTGGAGAGGGGAGGAGCTTGGAAGGAGTGGGGATGGGAGCAGTGGATGAAGGGAACGAGACCTGGGAGAGACAGCTGAAATCCGGGCATCTCTGTGATGAGCTAGAAACCTATAATAGTGGAAACACCCAGGAATTTATGAGGGTGACCTTAGCTAAGACTTCTAGCACCAAGGGATATGGAGCCTGAAAAGGCCATCACCTGTACCAGGCAAGACTTCCAGTGGAGGGACAGGGACATCAACCCAGCCACAAACCCTTTGGCATACAATTTGCCCTGCCTATAAAATGTGCTGGGGTAAAGATGGAGCAGAAATTTTAGGAGTGACCATACTAGTGACTGGCCTAGGTGGAGACCCTGAGAGGGACTCACCCCCAAACAGCAGGACCTAGAGGCGGGATACCCCAGAGACCTAGGATCAAACATGAGTAAGAAAAAACAGGTCAATGAAATGATTCCTAATGATATTCTACTCTATTCATAGGTAAGTGCCTAGCCCAATTGTCATTAGAGAGTCTTCACCCAGCGACTGATGGAAAGAGAAACAGAGACCCAGAGCTAAATATTAGGCAGAACTCAAGGAATCCTGTGGAAGAGGAAGAGGAAAGATTGTAGGAGCCAGTGGGGGCAAGGGTATCTCCCCGCCACAAAACCCACAAGACCAACTAATCTGGGTTCATAGGGGCTCACAGAGACTGAACCCACAACCACGGAGCCTGCATGGGACCAACGTAAGCCCTCTGCTTACAATTGTTTAACTTAATCTTCTTGTGGGACTCCTAAGAGTGAGAGCAGGGGCTGTCTCTGACTCTGTTGTGTGCTTTTGGGACCCTTTCCCCCTGCTGGATTGCCTCACCCAGGCTAAATAGAAGAGAAGGTACCTGGTCTCACTGAAACTTAATATACCATGGCTTGCTGATATCCATGGAGGCCTATCCATATCTGAATAAAACCAGAGGAGGAGAGGATGGGAGCAGAAACAGAGGAAGGAACTGGGAGGAGAAGGGGGGGACTTTGGTTGGGGTGTAAAAACAAAAGGTCAAATGAATAAAGTGGCACGTGTGGTTCGTTTGGAAATGAACCAGCACACCTCTAATTCTCCTGTCTGTCAAGGAAGAAACTGCCAGACACAAGGATGCAACCACAATGGGCGTGACTTCTAGGCACAGGATTCCTAAACTGTGAGCTATACTAAAGATGTACCAAGTAGCAGAAATCTCAAAAGAAAAATTTTGCTAGCTTGATGTCAATATAGATCTAACTTCATGAGAGGAAGCCAGCAGTCCTTCCAGGGAAGTGTCAAATTTTAAATACAGATGTGAAAAGAACAAGTGTGTTCTAAAGCTAATCTGAGCCACAGCTGTAAAAATCCAGTAAAGGAATAGAAAATTAAGGGGCTAGAGAGATGGCTGGGCAGAACACTTGCAGAGGACATGAGTTCTCTTCCCAACTCCCACTTCTAACTCCAGTTCCTGAGGCTCTGACGCCCTCTGCTGGCCTCTATTAGCTCTGCACTGACATGGTGCATATACATACAGTCAGGCAAACACATATACACATAAAACAAAAACAAATACTTTTTGAGAAGTTAGTAAAGGAAGATAAAATTAAACGGCAATAATAAAATGACTAAAAGCAAAATAAAAATAAATGAAACAGAAAACAAAAAAACTGACCTTGGTGCTGATAAATATTTATACATACTATGTCTGTACTTCAACAAAACAAAACAAAACCATAGGGCACAAAAGGAGAAGAAAAACACAGCCGAATGAAACAACGTGGTTCTAACCAGTCTCAATGATGGACAGATGCTGAAGCTATGAGTAGGACTATTACAACCATAATTAGAATGTTGATTCATAGTGACTGTCATGAGAATGGGAGACAAACAAAATCAAATGGGTAATTCCAGCAGTGACGGGAATATGGGAAGAATAAAATGGAGACATGAGCAGTCAAGCTACAAGGAAACATAAAGAGAGAATGCTTTTAATTACATTTATATGCTTATGTGGCATGCGTGCACACTACCATGGGAGGGTGGGTGTGGCTCTCTCCTTCCAACATGCTGGTTCTTGAATCAAACTCAGGTTATCAGGTTTGGTGGCAGGTGTCCTCGGCTCTTGAACAATCTCGCTGCCCTGAAACAAGGTTTTAAATGGATCAATCAGCACCCTTGGAAGAGGCGAGGAGAAAAGTGATAGATTTGGAAACTGCCCAAGCAAGGGGAAAGACTCCAAAAGGAAAGCGGTGGTATGGAAAACAGCTGGGTTCCTGCCATGTCAGGGAGGCCGACTTAACAACCTGTGGTGCAGGAAGACCTACGAACACCCCAGATACTACCGGGAAGTCTCAGGAGCCCGAAAAGCACCCACCCTGGAGAGGCCAATTCATGCTCCTCCCACATAGCCAGTAATAACTGGGAAAAAACACCCAACTGGGGCTTCTTTCTTGAGAGGTAAAGGGGAAGGTGGAAGCTACACCCCGTGGGGAGTAGAGGAAACCTGTGTGTGAAGTCCGCGGTACACGGGCACAGCTGTGTCCAGGACCAGTGCATAATGGGAGGGGCAGACTTTCCCCAGGAGAGGCTCAGGGGGATGGTAAAACCTGTTCCAAGTGGGAATGTTAACAGTGTGTATAGAAAAGTTCATTGTATTCCCCCAGCTCCAAATGTTTCAAGCCTGAAGACTGCTTTCCTACAGTTCCTGACTTAGACACCATGCACACACAGAGGCACACACACACACACACCAAGAATAGCTAACCCTGCCTCCTTGTTCAACTGTACATAACCACCCTGCCTCCTTGCGTATGTGCCTGTAATAATGCTAGCCCCTGGTTCAGCCGTATGCAAGAATCCCACCTCTCTGTTCAACTACATATAATGAACGTGCTGAGCTTCCGGGTGCTACGTTTTCTCCACCAGAGAGCCTTCTTCATGTCCTTATATCTGTTGTTTCTTCATTTCCTCACTGTCCAGTCATTCCAAGTCCATAGAGCCATGCAAGGACACAGCAACGTCCAACAACTCTGTGTGTGTGTGTGTGTGTGTGTGCCTCTGTGTGTGCATGGTGTCTAAGTCAGGAACTGAGGCAGCCCTCAATGACATGCAGTACCAAAAATGAACACCAGAGAGAACAAGAGACCACAAGCTTCTGGGGGTGGGAAGGAGGGGTGTGACTCTTCTCCCTTCCTTTTCTTAGACAGGGTTTCTTTAAGTAGACTAAGAACTCACCATGTAGTCCAAGTTGGTCTCTGCACTTTGAGTGATCCTCCTGCCTCAGCCTCCCAAGTGCTGGGATTACAATTATGAGTCTATATAACTCAAACACAGAGTAGATGCACCTCCAGAAAAGCCAAGGAATCGCCAGTCAACCTGGCCAGCGGCAGTCTTTCTGGAATGCAGCCCTCTGCAGAGGCTGGTGGAGGTGAACACTTTTGCACACTTCCAAGCCAACAAGGACTCCAACCTGTCACACCCATGATGACCGCTGTCCCCAGGAGCAAAATTACAGAGAGCAGATAGGGAAATGAGGTGAATCTGAACAGGGAGCATTCCCTGGCCTTAAAGAAGGATGGAGTTCTGTGAATTGCAGGAAAATAGATGCAACCGAGCGAGGCATGCTAGGTGAGATGAGTGAGATTCAGAAAGACGAATACCGCTGTCGTTCATCTGCGACTCCTAGGTTTTATACAGATATATAAAATCATATGTTCACAGATGACACAAAAGTGGAAGTGAAGGAAGAAGGTTTAATTTCACATTTAAAAATATTTTGTTTGGGGCTGGAGAGATGGTTCAGTGGTTAAGAGCATTGCCTGCTCTTCCAAAGGTCCTGAGTTCATTTCCCAGCAACCACATGGTGGCTCACAACCATCTGGAATGAGGTCTGGTGCCCTCTTCTGGCCTGCAGACATACAAACAGACAGAATATTGTATACATAATAAATAAATAAATATTAAAAAAATATTTTGTTTGTTATTATTATTATTACTATTATGTGTCTATGTGTGTGCATGACTGTAGCATGTGTCTGCCACAGCATGCATGTGGAGGTCAGAAAACAACTCCTGGAATCAGCTCTCTCCCTCTCCACCCTGGGCTCTGAGGAGCTCCAGGGTCAGGGGTTTGTAGCAAGCATTTTTACTGGCTGACTCACCTCTCAGACCCAATGGTTACATTTTTTAACTTGGGCTCCCATTAACCCCAGTTTCACTTAAAGTCTGGGGGGGGTCACCACTCCAGACTTGTGGGGTGCTCTTATTTTAAGAGCTGTCACGCGGGATAAACATGTACAGTTCTGCTATTTTGTTTTATTATTTTTAATATCCCAGCGTCAGGAGACAATTCTCAGACCAGTTCTCTCCTTTTACTACGTGGGCCCCAGGGATGTAACGCGAGTTTTCAATTTTATTTGCAAAAAGGAAATTAGAAAAGCAAGCAACCATCCAACTTTAGACATTTTAGAAACTTTAATTTTTAAACTCTGCTTAACCTTTGAACCTGGCCGAACTGGCATGAACCATGTGACTTCCCAAGTTTTGTGACGATACCCATGTCTGAGGTGTGTGCTGTCCTTTCCCTAAGCGCCCCCACACTAAAATCAGAAATGTGCACTATCCCTTATCTTTTCTTAATGAACTATCAAACTGCTGCATTCTGCCTGGTCCTTTGTGTGGGACAGGCGAAGAGCAAGCTTTAACTAAGGAGGGAAGGAGGGAACTCTTCAGACAGCAGGTGGCAACACCGAGCAGCCTCTCTGCAGCTGCTGACATGGGAACGGTGCCAGCATAGAAGTGGCTGCCACCAAGTTTCCACACTCCCAGAACCAAGCGGCAGGAGGCATGGATACACAGGGAAGCCCAGTGTTGGTCAGTGTTGCAGGAAACACGGGTGGGGGCCCCTATTGTGCATTCTGCTGGTAGGAGTGAGAACGGTGCCTTATACAGGCTTGGCCTAGCTGGTTGGGTCATCCCCTGTGCCCTAGGTCATAGAAACTATTAGTGTCCTGAGAATCAAACCTGGGATTATTCAGCTAGAGTGTAAAAGGCTAAGGCTGAGTTGCTCTGGCTTCTGAATTAGTTTGAATATAAAAGACATCATCCTTCTTGAGCTGTTGGGGTGGAGGGGTTCCCTTCTCAGCACGGAGGACCCCCAAGTGTCAAAATGTGGCACTTTCCTGTAATCATGAGAAACAGGAAGCTGAGGCAAGAGGATCACCGGTTTTAGATTAACCTGGATTACATAGCTAGACACTGTCTCAAAAAAAGGAACAAATGAGAACCTGCTGTTTTAAAATCGTGCTGATGTTTTACTAGAATACTTTTGTTTTATTTAGAGCGCAGTTCTGTATTTTGACATTGGCATACATCAATATTGTATAAGGAGCAAAGTGTGAACACGAATTTTTTTCTACAGAGAAGAAACCTGCAGATGTAATTTATTTCCTCTTTAAAAACAAACAAACAAGCAAACAAACAAGAACGGTTGGTCTGAGGGGCTTTTAAGAGCACTCGCTGCTCATCCAGAAGATCCAAGCTCGGTTCCTAGTTCCCAAGGCAGGCGACTCACAGCTGCTTGTAGCTCCAGCTCCAGGGTCCAGCGCCCTCTTCTGGCCTTCTTGGACATTTGCGCATCTAGGGAATATGCTCATGCATACACATGCACAGAAGTAAAAGTTTTAAAAACCATAAGTCTCCCCCAAAGGTGTCACGAGATCCCAGAGTTCATCTTTTTCTTGTACTTCTTGGCCCTGCCTGGAGGCACCTCACTCAGACTTAGGACTGAGGGCTTTAGCCTTAAGAGTTTAGGGTTCCTTGACAAAGATAAATACAAGGGGGAAAAATGAAGAGTGTAAGGGTCTCTTAAAAATATATAAGGGAAAAAAAATAAAAAGTAGCATCCCACCTGTGGCTTGTGTTTTCACACACAGTCAGTCTAGAGTGGTGGTTCTCAACCTGTGGGTCATGATCCCTTTGGGTTTCCATATCAGATATCCTGTATATCAGATATTTGCATTATAATTAATATCTGTAACAAAAATACAGTTATGAAGTAGCAATGAAGTAATGTTACGGTTGGGGGTCACTACAACATGAGGACCCGTATTAAAGGGTCACAGTAGTAGGAAGGCTGAGAACCATTGGAGGGAATCCATCTCCAAAGCGTGTTTGTACTTCCGGAAACAGCAGTCAGGCTCCTTGCTTGTTACTGCGTGGGCAAGACTTGGTTGGGTGTGTAACTAGCCTACTCCTCACTCGCTACCTCGCCCCACCTTTCCTTTCTAGGGGATTCCTGCTCCACTTTAAGCTGTGACGTGTCTAACTCTAACCAATGAAAGACCAAATGACAGCAGCATTGACCAAAAGAACAACTGCCTCTCACAGACTGCTCTGAGGATCACTGAGATGTGACCAAAAGTGGGCACATGGGGCTTCCCGGAAAGTTGTTGAAGCTCTCATTGTCTCTCCTCGCCTCACCTGGGATGTTACAAGACGGCAGGTGCCTCAGCAGCCACCTTGGAAACACAGGGAACAACATGTATTCCTGGGGGTATGAGAGGCCTGGAAGGAACCTCAGTTCTAGCTTCGGATTTCCTCTCTTGATTTGCCATTATGGAAATAGGGATAGTCGTAAACTCTAGTTTATTTATTTAGTTATTTAACTCGATAGCATTAAGGTTTTCTGTTCCCCACAGCTGAGATTCAAATGTTCCTTCTAATAATAGTACAATTCTATTCTGAAGTCTGGATGTTTCTCATTTTCCAAAAATTGTCTGAGTGGGTGAGTGAGAGGAGGCAGGGTAGAGGTGACATCCAAGATCAGGCTTCATGTCTTTCCGTCTTGGACATCCAAACTCCAAACTGCCACTCCCCATGCTAGGAGGGCTTCAAGCCCCTGTTGAGGAGTCTCGTCATGGTCTCCTTCATGTCCTTGTTCCTCAGGCTGTAGATGAAGGGGTTCAGCATGGGGGTTACCACAGTATACATGATGGTGGCCACCGTGTCCTGGGTGGAGAAGGAATCTGGGGGCCGTATATAGATGCCAAGAACCGTCCCATAGAACAGGGTGACCACGGACAGGTGTGAGCTACACGTGGAAAATGCCTTGCGCCTGCCCTTGGCAGAGGGTATCTGGAGGACGGCTATAGTGATGCGGACATAAGAGACCACAATGAGAATGCAGGGGGCCACAAAGAGGACCACAGCCCCCAGGAAGACAAGCTGATTGACACGCGTGTCCGAGCAGGCCGACTTCATGATCAGATAAGCATCGCAGTAGAAGTGAGCAATCTCGGGGAGCAAAGAGCAGAAGACCAGTCTGCTCATGAGGAGAGTGTGCACCAGGGAGATGAGGCCGGAGCAGACCCACACGGTGACCGCCAGCCCCACACAGAGCTGGGGGGTCATGATAGTGCAGTACTGTAGTGGGTAGCAGATGGCCACAAATCTGTCCAGGGCCATGGCAGCCAGCAGAAAGGTGTCCACATTGGCGAAGGAGATGAGAAAGTACATCTGAGTCAGGCAGTGGGTGTAAGAGATGGTTTGTGTTCCGGCCACGTGGCTAGTCAGGAGCCTGGGGACGAGGTTGGTGGTGAAGCAGATGTCAACAAAGGAAAGGTTAGCAAGGAAGAAGTACATGGGGGTGTGCAGGCGGGAGTCAGCGCTGATGGCCAGGAGGATGAGTGTGTTCCCAGCCACTGTGATCAGGTACATGCACAGGAAGGCCCAGAAGAGGATTTGCTGCTGCCCCGGTCGCTGGTGATGCCGAGCAGGAGAAACTCGCTGACTCTGGTCTTGTTATCCCATCCCTGAGACATCTCATAGGGGCTCAGGTCCTGGTGGGGACAGGGTGAACAGCTGGAACTCACGGCATGTTCAGTCAGATGACAGCGTATATGTAGGGCCTTTCTACCAGAACTGTGTGTGTGCATGTGTGCGCACGTGTGTGTGTGTGTGTCTGTCTGTCTGTCTGTCTGTCCAGAAGACAGCATCATATTCCCTGGAGCTGGATGGAGTTACAGGTGGCTGTGAGCCACCACATGTGGGTGCTAAGAACTGAACTTGGGTTCTCTGGAAGCTACACGCATGCTCTTACCCACTGAGTCTTCTCTCCAACCTCCCCACCTTACATATCTGTTTGGTGTTTGAGGAAGTGACTCTTGCTGGCCTAGAAGTTGCCAGATCTACTCAGCAGACTCACTGGTGAGTCCCAGCAATCCTCCTGTCTCTGCCTTCCCAGCACTGGGATTACAAGCCCGCCCAGATTTGATTATTTGTTCATTTAATGTAAATTCTTGACGTCAAACTCAGGCCCTGTGCTTATAAAACAAGCACCACCGACTGAGCCATCTCTCTAGCTCAGAATAACCACTCTTTAGTCAAGTTCAATTGCACTGGCAATCACACACAAGTTTTCCTGATTCCCACCTTATAAAACGAGTTCTTTCCTTGTGCCCACTCTTCAGATGAAGTTGTTGAGGCTTACACCAAGTGACTGGTGCATGGGCAAAGGACTTCGAGTCCAAACATGCTTTGACTCCCGAGCTGTGCTTTCTCTGGCATGTTTCACATCCTGTCTGATTGACTCTCGGTTGCTATGTGCTTAGGGCAAGGACTATGCACCAAGGCTCTGAGCCCCTCAGTGAGCTCCTCCTTACCCTGCAATGTCAGAACATTGACAAGAGAACGACACTTGGTGAGCAGTGCCTTGGAGAACTGTGGGAGGGCTCCGGGAAAAAAGGCAGTGGACCTTTGACCTCAAAGACATCTTGTTCCCTGGATTGTTCTTGGATGTGATTTTGTGCCTCCTGGGACAAAATTTTTACATTCAGTTTATAAAACACTTTATTCTTGTTGGGTGTCAGAACATAGCTATAGAACCCCGTGTGGTCAGTGGATATGACCTTCTGCCTTGCTTTCATGCTTTCCTATATAACTATATAACCTATAGTACATGTCAGGCAATTCGTATTTAAACTGGTCTGTCCTGAGAAAGTTCTGGGGAAGGGCTGCCCTGTCAATATTTAATATGTGCTCATGGGCATTTATGTACATGTGTTTCTGAACCCAGACAACCTTCCCTGGATCATTGCTTTCTTCACTACGTTTGTGTATAAAAGCACACTGAACATAAAGCAAGGTGTCTACAGCGTTAGACCGTAGGCTGACAACAGTTGACACTGCAGCAGCCATGCAGGGAGGGGACACCAGGAAATGAGCCAGGGCTTTGCATTGCCCTGCTTATTAAATCTGGATTTTTAAACTTGGCTTGATTTGGTTTATTGTATCGGTGGTGGAGGAACCCAGCAACTAGGGATCCAATACTTATCAACTGGTGCCATTTGCCTGGGTGAGTAGAGGCCTTCTGCAGTCACGTGGTATGGCCTTGGAAGGCCATTCCACTCACTCTCCCTTCCCCACCTGTGCCACACTGGACGAACTCAGTAAGTCTCCCACATTCTCAGCTTAAAATGCCTTAAGAAGTCCAGGACCTCCTTCAACTTGCTGATTGCTTGCTAAGTCGCTGAAATGCCAAAGCAATTCTGGCCTTCCAGAGAAGGAACGATTCCTGCTCTTTGGGGTTCCCCTGTGTAAGACATCTTGCATGGGGATACTCCGGCCCCCACTTTTGGGCCTCAGGCCAAAATCTCAGAGGACACCCAGCCATAGTCTGCAGCGTTCGTCTAATGACTTGTGAATTCAAAGTTCGGTCCCCAAAACACTTGGATTATTTCCTGCAAAATTCATCCAAACCCCACAGCCAGGGCTTCAAACAGGGTGCTCCTGTTCCTCTCCCATCCCTGTCCTCTTTACCCGCCTGACTGCCTCTCTTGTTCCCGTCTGTGGTCTGGCCAAGCTGAAATTCTTAAACCCTTCCTTGTTCCCTATCTCTCTGCCACTAGGCATCCCATGCTACGTTCAAAAGTCTCTTTCTTCTGTTCTGTCTCTGTTTATCCCCTCCTGCTACCTGCCACTCCGTAGCCCAGTGGGGAAGGGGGAGATCCCTTTTTCCTGTCTGGTACCCATCCCTTTACATGTCCTGAAATTCTGCCTGTCTGTTCTACTCTTAATAAATCCATTTTCCTTCAGTAAACTCTACTATACCTTCCTCTATCCTAAAAATCTCTTCTCCTGACTCCTCTGCTTACTGGTCCAGCTTGCCGCGGTCAGCCTGGTCTACAAGAGCTAGTTCCAAGACAGGCTCCAAAGCTACAGAGAAACCCTGTAAAAAAGAAAAAAAAGTCTATTTGGTATGTACAGATGGAAATGTGTGAAGGACATGTGGCCACATATTTGTTTGGATATCTGACATTGCATGTTTGTGTGTTTTGACTCTGGCCTTTGCTGAATCTGATGTGATGACAGAAAAAGTTATTCTATACTGTTCTATTTTATTATAAAGAAAAACAGCTTAAAATTGGGTATGGTTAAACTTAAAGCCGGTAACTCGAAGTTGAAACTACTCTGGGAAAGTACAAACACGTGGACATCCACCATTTTGATTGAAGTTAAATTTCACCACCATCTTTAGTAAGGGTGACCACATGGACTGACCCCACTAAGGAGACATTAGGTCTCCAAGTTATTTTGGTTCTGTATGATAATTCTTGTTCTGTCCTAAAAAACAAAGTCTATAAAAGAGAAGGTTTAAAACAATTTTGGTTTACTGAGATATTAAAACTGCACATCTGAATCTTGCTGGCAGCCAGATTTTATAACCTAAGATACTGATTTTAAGTACACTAAATTGTTTACAATGCTAAAATTTGGTTTTGCCTTCCACAGACTATGATTATGTGTAGGTCTCAGGACCACAGCTGCAAACTAGAGACTGAAATATTCATTCTAATGTTCTTGCCTTTACTAGCATTAATAAGCTATAACTGACTGGGTAAAATGTATGTCCAGATTTAATTTATATGCTCTCAAAGTCAAGCCAATAAAACATTTGTCTAACTTAGATATACCTAATAGATAATTATACCCTGATCCTCAAGTACCTTTACAGATGTGAGAGGATGGCACTTAACAAAAGAGCTTTTTATGATGGAGAGACACGTCAGCTCCTGGCAGTACCCCGCGTCTCCTTCAAGAATATGGATGGCCGCGGAAGAACTTCCACCTGAAGGCTTGCTTTAGACGTGCCAAAGCCAGCCGTGCAGCGAAAAACTGCTTTACACTTAAAACTGTTGCCAAGAGATGGATGGAGATAGAGACAGAGACCCACACTGGAGCACCGGACTGAGCTCCCAAGGTCCCAATGAGGAACAGAAGGAGGGAGAACATGAGCAAGGAAGTCAAGACAGCGAGGGGTGCACCCACCCACTGAGACGGTGGGACTGATCTATTTATTGGGAGCTCACCAAGGCCAGCTGGACTGGGACTGAAAATGCATGGGATAAAACCGGACTCACTGAATATGATGGACAATGAGGGCTGCTGAGAAGCCAAGGACAATGGGACTGAGTTTTGATCCTACTGCATGTACTGGCTTTGTGGGAGCCTGGCCGGTTTGGATGCTCACCTTCCTAGACCCGGATGGAGGGGGGAGGACCTTGGACTGCCCATAGGGCAGGGAACCCTGACTGCTCTTTGGACTGGAGAGGGAGGGGGAGGGGAGTGGTGCGTGGGGAGTGGGGGGAGGGGGAGGGAAAAGGGAGGCGGGGAGGAGGCGGAAAATTTTAATTAAAAAAAATTTAATAAAAAAAAAAAACTGTTGCCAAGAACCTGTTCAGACCGAATAGATGGAGCAATGGAGGACTGATCGACCCGCCCTGCCAAGACAGGTAGGCCGATCTCTCCAGATTCCTACCAGGATCTTCTGGGCTTGGCAGCTGAACCCTAGTACTATTTCTGCAATGACTATAGAGAACCCAGGACTGTGCCTAAGTAGCTGGAAAGCTGTTTGGCTTCTGATCAGATTTATCCCTCTCAGATCTGATGGCGTTTGACTAGGGCACTGACAGATTTGCCAGTTTAACAGCTCTTCCGGACCCTCAAGGCTAAAATCACCCTGGTAGGTAACTTAACTCATTAGTTAAGTTTCCTGCTAAAAGTACAGACAAGTTTGCCTCCTAGGCTTCCTAGTCCAGGATTGATAGATTTCAGATGCAACTTCGGAGGTTCAGAGTTCTAAATTTCCTTTGGTTGTCTTCTAAAAATGTTGATGCCTTTTAACCCCAAACCATAGCCTTTTGCTATGACATCAGGATGTAAATCTGTTCCGGCTGTCTTACAAACACCTCCAAGTTCCTGGGGGAAGATCTGCTGCTGTCTCAGGAAATCTCGTCTGGTGAAAACTAAGTCTCCAGAGCCCATTTGGATCCCATCCATTTTTGAGCATATTTTGCAGGTTCAATCTTCCCACCTGGGCCAAGTTCAACCCACAGAGGGCCCTCTAGATACTCTAGACCCTGCACCAGCTCCTGGGACTTCACCACGGGTACCACCTCTCCAGGTTCAAACAGGCACCAATCCAACAACCGGAACCCAGTTTTCTAAGATGTCCCGATAAAGAACATATCTGCTCTCCTGCCTCGCTCCTTCAGCTTCGCCTCTTCTGTATATCCAGGACACTTCTCTGTTCCACTCTTTCTGGCAGTTATCACCCTTCCCATGGCTAGCCCCATTGCTGATCAGAGCAATCTATTTTTCTCCTAGCAATCTGTTTTCTCAAATTCCTCAAGAAACAGGTGCCTGAGGTTTCCAGGATGGTAGCTAACCAAATGCTTCTTCACCCATACCCCCCACTGAGTGTGAACCCACTGACTCTCAACTCTCCCCCCACACACACGTCATCCCTTATCAACAGGAAGCAGCCAGACTTGAACCTGCGCACATATATACCCCAAAAGGTAGGGATGTTTGGAATCTCCAGCTGGGGATGGGCATTCCAGACCCCACTCTCAGCACACCAACCAGCAGCTCTCTGGAGCTTTCTCATTCCCACCATCAGCAGCTCCTCCCCTGGAGATGCCCGGGACCTACCTGCTATTTAAGACCCAGCCCATATATCTGCTATGTGTGTTTTTGTGTTTTATTACTGCCTTCCTGAGAGTCACCCAGAGGTGCTTTGCTTCTCATTGCCCTGCTTATTAAATCTGGACTTATTAATTTGGTTTGATTTGGCTTATTGAATCATTGGTGGAGGAACCCAGCAACTTGGGGTCCAATTCTTAACAGCCACAACGTGAACACTTTTGTTACATCACACACCTTCTACCACCATGCGCTGCCTCACCACAAGCCACAAGCAAAGGAGCCAGTTGACTCTGCACTGAAACCCCTCTAAAATCACGAGACAAAATCAACTTTCCATGGCTGTAAGTGGATTACCTCAGATGTCAGTTACAGCAACGGAAGCTGGTGCACACAGAACTTTGATGTCTGCAAAACTTTTTACACTGGCTAATAGTGAAATAGTCACAAGAAATCTGGATTTCTGACTCTTCAAAAATAAACCCAGGAACAATCACACACTCCTTCTCACAGGGCATCCATCAGTTAGGAAAACAGAAAAGCTATTAATGAACAGCCACTATGCTTCCGCAAACGTCATCCTTGACTACATAGTTTGAGGCCAACCTTGGTGTGTATGAGACCCTGTCTCAAAATCTCATGTATACATATACATCCATACAGGAAGAAGGATGGAGAGAGAGACAAAATGAAAGAAAGACAGACAGAAAGAGAAAGAAAAGAAGAAAGGAAGGAAGGAAGAAAAGGAAGAAAGAAAGACAGAAAGAAAGAAAGGCAAGGAGATATAATTGAGATATGTCAAAAACTCATGAAGAGTCTCAGGTACAAGTTGCTTGGCTTATGAGAAAAAGTTTGTGGAGAATATTACACAATAAAAAATAACTGACAGGGGGCTGGAAAGATGGCTCAGAGGTTAAGAGCATTGCCTACTCTTCCAAAGGTCCTGAATTCAATTCCCAGCAACCACATGGTGGCTCACAACCATCTGTAATGGGGTCTGGTGCCCTCTTCTGGCCTGCAGGCATACACACAGACAGAATATTGTATAAATAATAAATAAATAAATATTTAAAAAAAATAACTGACAATCAGAAAGTCTATATGAATCTGTGATGTGGGATTCCCCTCCATATGCTGTAAATACCAATGGTTAATAAAAAAACTTCTTTGGGTCTATTGTAGCACAGAGTAGAGCAAGGTGGGAGTTCCAAGCAGTAATATAAAATAATGGAAACGGGTTAATTTAAGATATAAGAGCTAGCTAGAAAGATGCCTAAGCTATGGGCCAAGCAGTGTTGTAATTAATAGAGTTTCTGTGAGATTACTTTAGGTCTGGACGGCTGGGAAACGAACAAGCAGTCTCCACCAAAAGATCCGACCTAGGTCCTCTGAATATTTGATACAGTGTGTAGCTTGGTGTTCTTGTGGGACCCCAACAGTAGGAGCCTGGGCAGGAAGCAGTCTCTGACTCTTGCCCGCTTTTGGGACCCTTTTCCTCCTACGGGGTTGCCACATCGAGCCTTCATATGAGGGCATGTGCTTAGTCTTATTGTAGCTTGTTGTGCCGTGTTTGAGGATATCCCCGGGAGGCCTGCCCTTGTCTGAAGGGAAATAGAGGAGGAGTGGATCTGGGGGAGAGGGAAGGTTGGGAGGGGAAAACTGCAGTCAGGATGTAACATATGAGAGAAGAATAAATAAAAAAGAAAAAATTGAAAAATATTTTAAAGTCAGCATTGCCTCTCATCATTAATAATCTCAACAAAAACACTAGCAGCCTTTCTGTTGGTCAGGACCTTGTACCTTGAGTGAACCCTTCTCCTGCTGCCCACATCCTATCTTCCACACTCCGCTGCTCCTGAGGAAATTGAGGCAGACAAAGACAGAGGAGACTGGTGCCCGGATCCTGCCCTGGCTCCAATTTAATCTAGAAAGGGATCAGATTCCTGAGCAGGCGGCTCTTCTCAGCTTCCCCTCAATTCGGCCTGGGTGACAATAGTAAGCATCGGGAGAGGAGGGCGTGTGTGTGGGGGGGGGGCATCTAGAGGACCAAGGGGATAATTCGGTGACTAAATGGTCTCCAGGCACAAGCGCTGGGTTTGAACTTAGCACCAAAAGTTCAGCCTATGAAGAAACCAAGGACAGATAACACACCAAGGCTGCCACGTAATAGAGCATGCGCTGAAGAATCACGCTTTGTGTAAATGTCCCACTTTACTGGGCATCCCTGAGCCTTTGAGCTTCCCCCAGTCCCAGCCAATCCTGCTACCTGGAAGTGTCTTTCTCCTTCTCCAGACCATGCTCTTGTCTGTTACAATCCACATGTCTCTGTTCATAATTTTATACAAGGACATAGGAACCTGAACATCCCAGGCTCAAGACACAGTCCATTGCTGTAACATGCTGGCCTCAGACCTAGGTGTCGTAGGTGACAGAGCAACTCTCCAGTTCCAGCTGCCTTCTTCTTACCCAGCTTCCCGAGCTTGTCTGAATGCCTTTCCCTAGGTTCCTTCTGGCCTGACATCCTCTCCATCTTTCTGGAAGCAACCGAAGTTCCATGACTGCCCACCTGAGCAGAGGATTTTGGCCCTGATGGTGACAGGAGTGGTTCCACCTGCCATCCCTGGAACCCCTTGCTGAAACCTAAATGATGCTTCAGCCACATTGCTCTTATCAGGAGAGGGATCCTCCATCTCCCCAAAGGGGTCTGCTTCCTTTCCACTCAGTTGTCTAACAGCTTTATAGATGGTGGCTTAGGGTGGCTCTGAGGTCTTAGGCAGGGTGGTTTGAAGCACACTTTACAAAGTCACTGGGCAGAAGACAGAGTAATTCTGGGGGGACTTTGGGAGTGTGGGGTCTGCAGTTAGCTGAGGGAGGGTGTACCTAAGAGGCCACTGCCCCATTTCCCAGCATGCTCATTGGTAAAGTACAGTACTCTAAGCCACAATGAAACAACGTTCAAAATGTTACCTAGACAACCAAAATGTATCAAGATTTTCCTGGCATGTCCTTACCTTCTTCAGGCCTGAGAGGCCTGACAGGTGCCATGAAACTGTGAGCAATTAAAGCAAAAGCTGACCAATAATGGCCACCTCTGTGCAGGCGACCAACAATGGCCACCTCTGTGCAGGTGGCCAGCCCTCTTTCCTCACTGCTCTGTGGTGAGGGTGCTGTACCTGGGCTCCGGGGTGGCACCGTTCATCTTCCTCTGGGCTGGAACGGTTTCATCTCATACATGTTGCTGGTTTCATACATACGTATGTGATGTCTAGCGAGGAGAGAACCCCCAAAGTGCCCTATTACAGGCTATTCAGGAGGGAGTTTGCCTTGCTTACTCTGACTCCCCAAGGCAATGATTCTCAACCTGTGGGTCGGGACCCCCTTGGGTTCACAAATCAGATGTTATTACAATTCATAACAGTAGCAAAATTACAGTTATGAAGTAACAACAAAATAACATTATGGCTGGTGGTCACCACAACATGAGGAAGTGTATTACAGAGCCACAGCATTAGGAAGTAGAAAACTACGACCCTAAGTGCTATTGAAGGAAGGGGAGCATTGTTCCCCTACTGCAGGTCAATAGTGGGCATTCCTCTGTGGGAACCTACTGGACCCCACTGAAGGTGCTGGCCACATCCTTTCTAAATAGTCTCTGCCTATTTTTATTCTTATCAAAGGATGAGAGATATAAAGAACAGACATCCTAATTGGCAACAGACCTGTACTCAGAATATATATATTTTTTTGAAGTTGGGCGAAATGGCCAAAAAAAAAAAGTGTTGGAGATTTGACTGACACACAAGAGGTAGAGAATTCTGGGAAATGGTCACTGACCCAGGCCCAGGTCTGCATCAGTGCTCCTTCTCATTGTCCAACAGAAGTAGCTTAAGGAATGGCTTGTTTTGGCTCATGATATGAGGGGATATAATCCACTGTGGTGAGCCACAGTGGTGGTGGCTGTGTGAGGCAGCTGGTCACGTGACCTCTGCACCCAGGAAGCAGAGCAAGGTCAATGTTAGTGCTCATCCCACTTTTTCCATTTTGTTCAGTCTGGGATCCCAGCTCCTGGGATGGTGCCACCCACATTCAGGGTGGGTAAGTCCTCAGTGAAACCTTTCTGGAAACATTGTCAAGCTCAGAGATACGTTTCCATGGTGAGTCTAAGTCCAAAAGAGCTGGCTCTGAAGATGGACCATCACACATCAATCTGAGTAGTTGGGATTAGGAGTCTCAAGCCTCTAGATCTTTTGGGATTGGAACATACCTTCCTAGCTTCCAGGGGATCATTTGATGTTAGGTGCCATGTGGCAGATGTTATCATTACATCTGTGGCTGTACTTGAGGGAAATGTCAGACTCTCTTGACCAGTGCCTAGATTTTTTTTTTTTTAATAAAAATATCTCCTGCTCTTCTGGTCAGAGTTATGAAGCCATATTCGCAGTGTTTGTTCGGATTCTGGCACTAACTGAGATTCATCTATTTCCCAAATAAAATATGTCAAGACTGTCACAATGACCTTCTTGTCTGGTCACACGAAGCATCTTTCTCAGGAGCAAATTGGCAGTATTTTGCCCAGACTTGGACACTGGATGTAAAGACACAGCCCAGAAAGCACTGCCTTTCCTGCACCGGCTTAGGATTGCCTGAAGTGGTCCTGTGCATGGAATGAGCTCGCTGCCTTCACTCAGATGTACCGTGTGACAAGTAAGGTGGAGAGAAACAAGCAGAAATCTTTTTATTCTTCTGTTTGTGTCCCTGCAATTCGTGGAACTTAACAATGAAATCCAACACCAGTTTAACATAGTAGGCCATCACCAGAGTCCCTCCATTACTGTCAGCCATATTCTCATTTTCTCTCTCCCTAAAGATTTCTCTTTGGTATGATATGTAATGCGGAGTCTAAAAACTACAGGCAATGAGTCCGAGAGGATCCTTTCAGTTGTGGACTGGAGGT